>NC_140498.1:90843362-91258362 GCF_964271855.1 Acomys minous | reverse complement strand
GGGGAGGAGAATCAGAGGTTCAGAGGCACCCTTTATCATATAGTGAGCTCGAAGCCAGCCTGGGCGCTCTCTCTCTCTCTCTCTCTCTCTCTCTCTCTCTCTCTCTCCTTCCCTTTCTCTCTCCCCCCCTCTCTCTGTCTCTCTCTCCCTCCCTTCCTCCCCTCCCTCCCTCCTTCTCTCTCCATATCTCTCTGTCTCTCTCTTTCTCTCTCCTTCCCTTTCTCTCTCCCTCTCTCTCTCTGTCTCTCTCTCCCTCCCTTCCTCCCCTCCTTCCCTCCTTCTCTCTCCATCTCTCTCCATCTCTCTCTCTCTCTCTCTCTCTCTCTCTCTCTCTCCATCTCTCTCCATCTCTCTGTCTCTGTCTCTCTGTCTCTGTCTGTCTGTCTGTCTGTCTGTCTGTCTCTCTCTCTCTCTCGCTCTCTCTCTCTCACACACACACACACACACACACACACGTCTCAGGGATGGCTCGGTTGAGCGGAGTACCTGCTGCACAAGCAGGATGAGGACCTGCATTCGGACCGCCAGCATCTACTACATCCAAGCCAGCTGTGGCAGCGCACCTGCATAACCCAGTTCTGGGGAAGTAGACACAAGCAGGTCCCTGAGGTGCACTGGCAGGTCAGTTTAGCCAGGTTGGTGAGCTCCAGGTTTAGTGAGAGACCCTATCTGCAAAATACGATCGGACATGATTGAGAAAGATACCAAGTATGGGTTTCTGGCTTCTACATACTTAGACATGGGCACATGCACCTGTATGTATGTACACATGCATGTGCACACATATGCACATGTCCATACACACACATTCTCTCTCCCCTCTATGGAAGCAATACTTTTGCTCTGATCTCTGCTGTCAGTGTGCCCCCCACCCTCTGGGTTAGTTCTAGCTGCCTTGGGTTGTTTTTCATATCTCTGGCACCAAACCCCTCCATACTCCACAGTAAACCAAAACCAAACAAACAGAAGGGCAGTGTTTGGGTCAGAACCCAGGATCAATCAGGGATCTATGGGTTCGTCTGTCGAGAGAACCTTCACTTGTTCCTTCCTGCACATCATTTACTCATTTATGAGCTTGCTCCCCAAGACGAGGAAGGCGGGGAGTTCCCAACCCCATAGTAGAATCAAGATAGGATAGAAAAGCTTCTAACTGGAGGGGCAGATTTTAGCTGCTAAGTGCACATAGTGCGTTTAAATGGGGCGTGGAGCTGCTCACCTGGGAAGTGGAGGCAGGAGGATCTGGGGATCACCGCCAGCCTCCCTGCAATATAGAACATTCTGGGCTAGCCTGAGCTACCTGAGGCCCTTTCTCAAAATGAAAACAAACAAAGGAACAATTGTTGGGTGGATCACACTTCAGAGTGGGGAAGAAAGACAGACAGAATTGGACCTAAGGCAAAAGGTGGTGACCTCAGCTCCTCCCGGAGTCTCACTCAGTGTGCCTAGTGGGGTTGTCAGTGGGTGGTGTCCATGGTCTGGGGGCATCACTTTGAGAAGCTCCAGGGTAAGCAAAGGACCCCAAGAGAGAGCTAAGAGAGTGGTCCATGTCCTCCCGTTCTCTCCCCCCACCCCTGTCCCTCCCTCTATCCCCTCTCTTCTCCTATAGTTTGTAGCCATTAAGCACCTATGTGTCAGGCCCCATGCTAGGAGCCAAAGAGACAAAAGAGATGCCAACATTGACATGCTTATGACCACATGTCGCTGTGATTAGAAGCTGTGGTCAGCTCTATAAAGGAAAAGGAACGTCGTGACAGGGGACATCGCCCGGGCAGTGGACTCCTTTGTCTTGGACAGGATGAACATGGCTTATGGATGGAGCCTGCGAAGATGAGAGGGAATAATCCTGATGTGTAAGAAGTGGGCTTCAGGCGGATGGGCTGGAGTATGCAAATGCTGGAGTATGCAAATGCTGGAGTATGCAAATGCTGGAGTATGCAAATGCCCTGGGGTATGGTGAGCTTGACTCATGTAAGGAGCAGGAGGGTTTTCCTATGGAGTTGGAATAAAGGCTTTTGAGGTTTGTGATGGGGGCTGAGGGCAGAGCCTCTCAGGCTTGGGAGGTGGGGTGGCATCTTCTTGGGTGATCCTAGGCCTCCATGTAGGAGGATCAGATCAAGCTCTGAGTGAGACACAATCTCTAGTCAGTTGGACAGTACCACCTCATGTCTCTACGTCACCTCTCTTGGCAAACCATCAGCCTTCTATAGTTATCTCCTGCCCACCCTTCACATCTACCCATCACTTTTTTATTGCTGTGACTAGATACCATGAGCAATACAACTTCTAAAAGAAAACGTTTAACTTGAGGCTTATGGTTTCAGAGAGTGAGAGTCTGTAAGTGTGATGGTTTAACATGGTGGCAGGCTGGCACAGCACGGCATGGCACAGCAGGCAGGCACAGCACAGCAGACAGGCACAGTAGGCAGCCAGGCAGCCATGGCAGGCACAGCAGGCAGGCAGGCAGGTACAGCAAGCAGGCACAGCAGGCAGGCAGGCACAGCACAGCAGGCAAGGCACAGCAGGCAGGCAGGCACAGCAGGCAGGCAGGCACACGAGGCAAGCAGGCACAGCAGGCAGGCAAGGCATAGCAGGCAGGCAGGCACACCAGGCAGGCAGGCACACCAGGCAGGCAGGCACACCAGGCAGGCAGGCACACCAGGCAAGCAGGCACAGCAGGCAGGCAGGCACAGCAGGCAAGCAAGCACAGCAGGCAGGCAGGCACACCAGGCAAGCAGGCACAGCAGGCAAGTACAGCAGGCAGGCAGGCACAGCAGGCACAGTACAGCAGGCAGGCAGGCACAGCAGGCAGGCAGACACAGCAGGCACAGCAGGCAAGCAGGCACAGCAGGCAGGCAGGCACAGCAGGCAGGTAGTCACACCAGGCAAGCAGGCACTGCAGGCAGGCAGGCAGGTACAGCAAACAGGCACAGCAGGCAGGCAGGCACAGCACAACACAGCACTGAAGCAGTAGCTGAGAGCTCACATCATGATCCACAAGTAGGAGGCAGAACAAGGGACTCAGAGTGGTTTGAGGTTTTGAAACCTTAAAGCTGGCCCCAGTGGCCTCCAGCAAGGCCACACCTCCTCATCCTCCCCAACCAGTTTCACAGGCCATTCAAACAACAGAGCTTATGGGGGTCATTCTTATTCAAAGCGCCACAATGCGCAGAAGGTTGGGAGAAGCAGGAACAGTTTAGATGTTGGAGATGGCCACTATTAGACCTTATGTGGTTGACTGGGCCAGGCCCCATTAGACCTTGCTGACTTATGTGATTGGCTGGGCCAGACCTTGCTGACTTAGGTGATTGGCTGAGCCAGGCCCCATTAGACCTTGCTGGCCTAGGTGATTGGCTGAGCTAGGCCCTATTAGCCAACTTGAGGCAGAGTCTGATGGGATCCTGGTAACCCGGGCACCCCGCAGATGGGGCTTTTCTTGTTGCAGGCCCCCCCCCCCCGCCTGTGGTGACTTTGTGGGTGCCTCATGCTCCAGCCCAGCCCTTTACCCTTGTGTTTGCTGCTGACCTTGTCCCTGTGTCTAAAATTCCAAGTACAGAGCTCCAGGGTGGGTCTCTTGCCCAGCAATGCAGAGACCCAGATAGGAACCTCCTGGGGCACGCTTCTGCTTTCTCTAGTCATACTTCTGATATCCTTGGAAGTTTGGAGCTAGATGTCACTCTTGGGTGTAGCATTAAAAAAAAAAAAACAAACCAAAACAAAATAAAAACTCCAACTTTGGAGCCTAGAGAAAGCCACGTCTCTGAGAGGCCATGTAGAACAACTCCTCACCCTGGAGCCAAGAGCAGGCCTGCTCATTCCTACTTTAGTCTTTTTTCACCTGGGTAGTGGAAGGCCACGGGTGGGGCAGGCAGAAAGGCACAGCGGAGGCGGGGTGGAGGGGAGGGGGGAAGAAGGGGGTGAGCGCTGGCTGTCAAGCTCAATGATCTGAGTCAGATTCCCGGATCCCACATAGTGGAAGGACAGACTGACGCCCACGAGTTGTCCTCGGACATCTACACGGCTCTGTTGCATGCAACCCCTCTTTCAGTAAATAATAGCAAATAATAAAATCAACAAGGGCACGGCGGTGTTCCTGCCAGCTGGGCCATTGTCTGTTTAGTACAATATTCCCAACTGTGTTTTTGTACCTTGACATATTTAGCTTGTGTGTGAAATTTACTCAGTGGAAGTTGGAGTCCCCATCTGGACCTTAACCAATTAAACACCTTCAGACAGTTTAAACAGTATTTATACGTTTGATATATGGAAAAAAAAATGTAAGCACCCTATTTTTGATAAACAAGCCTTCTCAACTATATACATAGCCCACAGCTGCTTTAGGAAGTAACTTTGACGGGGGCCTGCGAAAGGGCTCAGCACGTAAAGGCGATTGCTGC
The DNA here is from genome assembly GCF_964271855.1 of Acomys minous. Classification (NCBI taxonomy): domain Eukaryota; kingdom Metazoa; phylum Chordata; class Mammalia; order Rodentia; family Muridae; genus Acomys; species Acomys minous. Next base: position 91,253,968 of record NC_140498.1, on the reverse strand, counting down.
CAAACTAGGCGGTCTGAGTTTGATTCCCAGGACCCACTTGGTGAAGGGAGAGAACTGATTCTCACAAGCGGCTCTCTGATCCACCCCCGGATCCGAGTGCTGTGTGTGTTTGTGTATGTGTGTGTATGTGTGTGTGTGTGTGTGTGTGTGTGTGTGTATGTGCATCCACATGTGTGCACTGAAAAAAAAAAACAACCAATCACATTTATAAGCTGGGCACGTGACTTAGGGCTCAGCACTACGCTGACGTGCACAGCGCCTGGGTTCACTCCCGAGCCATAGAAAAGTTACAATAGAAAGCCTCCAGAAGTACGACAAGCTTTCTGGTGAGGCTTCCCCTAAAACTGGCTTCAGTTTCAGCTGGAACCATGTGGCTAAATCAGCTGTTCAACCACACTCTTCAGGCCAGAGTTTGGAGAGGTTGTGTCAGTCTGTCGGGTTGGAGGAATATGAGATAATCACCTCCAGTGTACAAACTGTTCCATTCAGACGTTACTCTGATGGGTTTAATGATCTTTAATGTGTACAATGCGTCTCAGGTCTTGACTGAGTCTAAAGATATCCTCTTAACGAGAGTCTTGCCTTCCTCTCACCTAATTAAAGCTCAACCCTGATGATGTTTTTAAGTTATTTGAGGGTGTTGAGTTCTCAGCCAAATAGTGATCAGAAATTTCAGCAAGGATGTGGTCTGGAATTTTTTTTTAAAGTTGTATTTATTTGCTTAAAAAAATTATGTGTGTGTATGTGTGTATGTGTGTATGCCTTTGTGAGTTTATGTGCTCCATATGCATGCAAGTGTCCATGGAGTCCAGAAGAGGGCACCAGATACTTCTGAACTGAGTTCAGGCAGTAGTAAACTGCCCAGTGTGGGTGTTGGGAATTGTCGCGCGCAGCCTTCGCCGATAAAGGAGACGCGGCAACTCAGGATTCTTCTGACAGCGATTTTATTGTACAGCTCTTTGCAGACAGATGGAGAAGGACGTCTTCCCCCAAAAACCCGAGGCTTATATAGGGAATTCAGGGGCGTATAGGGACGTGTCCTCTTATCATTGGCGCTCTAGAGAATACCCAATTAGCATATCGTCTGCGTAAGCAGGTTATGTAAGGATGACGTAATTGCGCATGCGCACTGGCCGCAAGGGCTTCTGTGAAGAACCAGGAAACAGGAAACCAGCGCCATCTTGTAATGGCGGAGCGGCTCCCGACAGGGAATCGAACCCAGGTCCTCTGCAAGAGCAGTAAGTGATGCTAACTGCTGAGCCATTTCTCCATCCCTGGAAAAGAAACTTTTTATTTTTTTTTGTCAAGGGAGCTAAGATATAGGGTCATTTACTATGTTGAGTATTTATGTGACTTAATACATTTAATTTCACTGCCATAGTCAAGAGTAGCGCTAAGTCGTGAATGTCTTGGGCGGTTTAGTACTAAACACAACATGTGTCTCGGCTCCACTGCAAAGCTGCTTAGCTGTTGCCTTGATGGTTTCCAGTGCATAAATTTATTCTGGTCATTTTGGGCTTCATCTGTTTTTGGTTTTTGTTTTTGTTTTTGTTTTTGTTTTTGAGACAGGATCCCACTGTGTAGCCCAGGCTGACCTTAAACTCAGTGTCCCCCTGCCTCCTCCTCTTGTGTATTAGGATGACATCTATGTAGCCCCCACACTTGGCATGGGATCAGAGCATCCCCCTGCCCTCAGCCTCTGCCCTTTAGGATAACACCTGCCCACCAGGCCGTTTCCTTTCCTTTCCTCTCTCCTCCTGTCATTGTCCTTCCTCACATGCAGCGATTCAGAATGGAGGCACAAAGGGTGGGCCCCCAACTTATCAGCGTGCATTTCCCATACCAAAGGGTGGGTCCCCAACTTTCTTATACAACCTGATCCCTGGGGAATGGTTAAGAGGGAGGGAGCTACTGTTGTGTGTGTGTGGTGGATAGACTGGGTGCGAGCCCATTTAGACTGATCAAATTCAAATTGCCTTCCGCTTAGGTATGATTTAGGCTGGGGCGGTTTTTTTTTTTTGTTTGTTTTTTGTTTAAGAAGTTGAATGTGTAAGGTAATAGGCCCTGCCTGAAGCCAGTGCTGCGCAAGAGAGGGAGCTGGTACATATTTTGGGTGCCTCCCTGTTCCAGAAAAGTTGAAACGATTGCAAGGGAGACACAGATTAGGTTTTTATTTTTATCCTCCTCAACCCGGGACCTGTGCCTTCTGGGACCACTCTGCCTGCCTCGTCCCCACCTCCCTGCAGCCCCTCACCGCTGTAGCTGCGAGTCGAGGAGAGCCAGGTTGTTCTAGGACAGTGAGGTCACCCAAAGCGTCGTTGACTCTCTTGTCTCTCTGAACTGTCTGGGGACCTTGGTTACACAGAAAGAGAAGCCCCTGGTCCCAGGAGCCCTGGGGGCTTAGGGCGAAGCCCAGCACTGGCTTAACATGTGGATTTTTAACAAGATCCCCAGGCGACTCTCTAGGAAGCTGAGTTTGACAACTTTGAACTCAGGGACAGGACAGGCTTGGGGCAACTCTGTCCCTCTCAGCTGTGCTCATGGCCTTAGGCAGATCAGGGTTACTATATGCCTGCTGTCACCCTGCTAAGAGATCTTAGCCTTTAAGCTACATAGAATGACAATCAAATTCGAGCAAATTGATTATCCCAGCACCTGACAAGCCCCATAGCTACGGATTCAACTATGACTAGATTATTTTAATAATAGTTGGTGAATTAATGTTATTATTACCAGCTGGGTGTAGTGGCGCACGCCTTTAATCCCAGCACTCAGGAGGCAGAGGCAGGCGGATCGCTGTGAGTTCAAGGCCAGCCTGGTCTACAAAGCGAGTCCAGGACAGATAGGGCTACACAGAGGAACCCTGTCTCAAAAAACAAAAAACAAAACCAACCAAACAAAATAGTATTATTATCAATAAACTAGTAGATACAGCAAGTATATAAAAAATCAACAAGTGTCAATTTTACTACAGATTTAATATGGATATGGTTATATTTCAAATTATATATGAATGTTTATTATGTATGCACGACTATATTATGTTATAAACATGACTATATTATAAGCATAACTATATTATGATAGCATACTATTATAAAATACATGTTAATATTATAATAATGTTGAGGCTGGGGTTGTAGTCCAGTGGGCAGAGCAATTGCCTGGCCCATCCCCAGCACAGTGGAAACAAGGTGAGGTGGTGCAGGTCTGTGTGCTTGAGCATTCAGGAAGTGGAGGCAGGGAGGATCCAAAGCTCATCACTCCGTGGTTATCCTTGGCTACAGAGCGAGTCTGAGGCCAGCCTGGGCAACATGAGACCTGTCTCAAAAACTACAAAGAGTCTAATAATGTCCCTGGAGGGGGTCCTGGGGGCTAAGTGTCTGTGTTGCTCACTGTGAACCTGTGTACCGTTCCTCAGAGGTGGTTAAGAGGGCAGAGTGCATGTGTTCAGTTCCCAGGATCCGTACTGAACTGTAACCTCCAGCTCTAACTCCAGGAGACCCAGTGATCTCTTCTGGACTCCATGGGCACCCACCTACACACACACACACACACACACACACACACACACACACACACACACACACACAGAGAGAGAGAGAGAGAGAGAGAGAGAGAGAGAGAGAGAGAGAGAGAGAGAAATCTTAAGAGAAAACTCATTGTTTGTCCTGGACACAAAGCAGTGGGCAGTGGGATGTCCCACATCCCTCGACTGGACCCCTGTGATGCTCTCTGCAAGACAGAAATAGGGGCGGGGAGGGGATGTCCCTCCTCTAGATGCAATAGGGTCAGTTGTTTGAAACCTTCTCCGGCAGACGGTTCTCTCTCCTGTCAGCTGGCCCCTCGTGCAGGGGTGTTATGACAATGGTCGCCCTGGCAACCGCAGGCCGGCTTTAGGACTCTGGTTGCAACACCAGCTATTTCATTACTCTGGCGGCTTTGACAGCCTTAGAACCTTGGCGGCACGGCCAGAGGAGCCAGTCCTGCCCAGGCTGTACCTGGGAAAGTACTCAGGGTTTTATTTTTGAAGGTTTAGTGGCTGTTTACAGCAATGTGCATTTGTAAAAAGACAAAACAAAACAAGCAAACCAAAAACCAATCAAACAAACAAGAAAAATGCATGGATCACTGTCTGTCTGCTGGGCAGGCTTAGCTGGGGAACACAGACAGAGAACCCCCTGCTTGGAGCAGACAGGCTGATGGGTTGTGGTGGAAGGGAGGTGTAACCATGGAAACCAGTAAACAGGATCATCTAAGATACAGAGTGTTACGGAGGATGTGGTGTGTGTGTGTGTGTGTGTGTGTATGTGTGTGTGTGTGTGTGTGTGTGTGTGCGCGCGCGCGCGTGTGTGTAACTGGGTAGGCCTACTTTGGAAGAGAGAACTCTGCAGGCTGGGAAGGGCCACATACGCTGCTGGAGGAGAGACAAGTCCAAGGTCAGACCTTGTGCTTAGGAGGGGAGGCTGCAGGCGTGGAGTGCTCAGGGCGATCCTGAGAGCACAGTGGTTCTGTACCGCTTGCAGGCTGCCTGTGTCATCCTTGGGCCCAGCTGTCCCATGTGTCATGGGGTGTGTGAAGTAAGCGCCAGCCCACTAGGGCTGGGAGGTTCATACAGGCCAGGGGGTTGGGGACACACCCCTCCTCCGCACACCCTGCAACACAGTTTTCTAGGCTCTTCTTTTTTAGAGAGAGGTGCCCAGACGTGACGGAACGAGCCAGAAGCCTATGTGTTTCCTATAGGTCTCTGCAGTTTGTCTCAGTTTAGATTCAGAGTGAAAAGTTTCCTATTTCCCATTAGGGATTTGAGACACAGTTATTTTTAGAGAAGTCACATGTCTTGACTTTCAGCTTTGTGTGTGTGTGTGTGTGTGTGTGTGTGTGTGTGTGTGTGTGTGTGTGTGTGTGTGTGTGTGTTTATGCTGCTAAATTTACCACCATGCTAATATGGAATACAGTAATAAGGCGCGGGGGTTTGCTTGGAGTCTGGACCTGCAGACAATTTCCATTTGCCATGTGAGGTGCCGGCCTGCCCTCTGGTGGGCAGATGGAGAACTGCACTCTAAGAGTCCCTGCAGCCCTTAGCCAGGCTTGGAATGGTGCCTGTGACCCTGGTAGCGTGGGCACACCTGGACAGGCCTTGCTATAATTTGAAGGTTGACTCTTTGAGATGCTTTTTTCACTTTTTCTCTGCATGGACTTGAATTGAGGATGACCTAAATAAAAATCAGCTAGGCCACCAGGAGGGCTGAGGCCGCTGGACTGGGTGAAGCAGCCAAAAATCCTTTCCCTGTGTCTGTTTTAGTCAGTGGGGAAACAAGGAGAGGCCTTGAAGTGGGCATTAGATGTTTTGAGTTCAAATCCTGGACCTGCCACTTTAGGATGGGAGTTCAGGATCCCATCCTCCACTTCCTCATGTGCAATACAATCCCAATAATATGATGGCTATGTCAGCATGCCCGTGCATTCAAAAGAAGAAACATATCAGGAGCCACTTAAAAAGCTAATTTAGGGGGGCTTGAGAGATGGCTCAGTGGTTAAGAGCGCTGCCTGCTCTTTCAGAGGTCCTGAGTTCAATTCCCAGCAACCGCATGGTGGCTCACAACCATCTATAGTGAGATCTGGTGCCCTCTTCTGCAGATAAAGCAGTCATATGCAATAAATAAAATAAAATCTCTAAAAAAAAAAAAGATAAAACAGATTGCTAAAACTTTGGGAAAATGGAAGAAGAAGAAGAAAAAAAAACCAAACAAAAACAAAACCAAAAAACAAAACCAAAAGCTAATTTAGTGATGTTGAAGGATGTAGTTATTATTACAGTGATTTTTGGTTGGTTAATATCATACGTGCCCAGCTATTAGCTCTGTAACTGAGCTACACTCCTAATGTTCAGAGCTGAGAGTCACCCTGAGGGCACACTGTTGCTTGGCGCACCTTCTGCGGTGAAGGGCTGGCTTTTTCAATGCTGAGATTTTGTGGGCAGCACTTTCGCAGACTACAATAAAAAACGAGTCACTAGAAAACGAAATGGACAGAGTAAGGCTGGCTAGGAAACACTTCGACCCAGAGGACACTGAATGACTCTTGCCAAATAGCTATGTGCCTCTAAGTGCTCTGGTCCCTGGATTACCCAAAGGGGCGTGGCTCCTGTCTTCAGAATCCATCGGTCAGGAAGAGCACCGTCCCTCAAGCAGGGGTGTGGTGTGATAAGTTTGGTGCTTAAAACCAAACTTCCTAGAACTATGAGAGAAGGAAGGAGAGACCCAGAACTCCCACTGTCACCATTCTGTGATAACAGGTCATTGCTGTGAAAGAAGCTGGCCCATCAGTTTTGCGTCTCAGATGCCCAGGCTGACCCTTGGCTGCCCTTCTTGCTTGGCTCTGACCTCATGGCCCTGTGGTTTGTGTTTGCAGTTTTTGTCTTCCCAGAGACGACTGCTGGTGCTCAGCTGAATTTCTGGGTCCCTAGCACATAGAATGGTGTGTCTTCTGACCTTAATTATCCTAATATAGGAACCATGGGGGGATTCAAAAGCTGTCAACTGGTCAACCAGGATTAGGTATGACTTGATCAGTTAATCAGACTTGGGTTCAAGACCGGGGTGAAATTTTGATAGCCTCGAGCCAGTGGTGACCTTGGGCCAATGACTTAACTTTCCTTGGCTTAAATATTTTCCTGTCTAAAATGTGGAAGGCGGTGAGAACCCTAAGTCGCCACAAGGATTACATGACCTACGCAAGATGCCCGTCACAGGACGGTAACTGACAGTCACGATGGTGCTGTGTGCGCCCGTAGTCTTGGGGGAAGCAAGGCTTCTAGGCAGTATTGGCATTAAAACAGCTCTACTGAGGCTGGAGAGGCGGCGCAGCAGTTCAGGAAACCCAATGCTCTTGCAGAGGAGGACCGAGGTTCTGCTCCTTCCTGCGGCTGCTCACAACCATCTCTAACTACAGCTCCAGGAGATCTTACGCCCTCTTCTGGCTGCTTCAGGCTCTGCCGTGCCTGTGATGCTGCACACAAACCCACGCAGGCAAACATGCGCATATAAATAAAACAAATGAACAATTAAAAGAAGGAAATGACAGTATTAAGCCAAGCATCACTACACCCATCTGTAGCCCCCCAAAATTAGGAGGCTGAGGCAGGAGGATCAAGAGTTCAAGTCCAGCTTGGGCTTAGCAGTAAGATGTTATCTGAACACACACACACACACACACACACACACACACACACACACACAATCTCAGGCTCTTTTCCATGTGATAGGAAGATCATAGATTTTTTGGGGGGGGGATGAGGAAGCAACAACCCTTCTTTATTCTAAAATTAATTAGAACAAATGTGGAACAATAGCTGATGTATCGAAATTTCTGTATGCGTGTGTGGTGTGCATGGTATATGTGTCTCGTGTGTTTGTGGGACACGTGGGTGGGGACTGTATGTGCACGTGCTTAGGAAGCCAGAGGATGCCATCTGGTGACTTCTATCTCTTTCCACTTTGTGGAGGCGCAGTCTCTCAGACCCAGAGCTCACCCATCCAGATAGTCTAGCTGGCCAGCTTTCCCTGGGGGACCCTCTGCCGCCAACTCCTGAGAGCTGGCACTCTAGGCAGGCCGCCGTACCCACCCAGGTTTTATGTGGGCCCTGGGGCGGGGAGGGGGGGTCCAGGCACTCGTCCTCATCTTCGAGCAGACAGTGTGCCTCGACAAAACAACAAAACAAGGACGGCCGTGTCCCGAGCGAGCATGCGCCGGTATGGTAGGTGTTTCGGCAGGGACGACTCAGGGGAGCTAGACGCTGGGATCACGTGTGTGCGTGCTAACACAGCGACAGGCTTGCCAAGGGCGGATGCCCTCCGAGCGCTGCCCACTCTCTCCCATCACCGCTGCACCAGAGAGAACCCCTCACATTTCACCCCTCCCCCGCAGGCGTGTTCTGTACGTCCTCGCAGGTTGTCATGGTGCCGAGGATGGAGCCCAGGACCACACATGGTCCAGGCAAGTGTTCCTACTGTACTGACCTACACTTCCATCCCCCACTTTACTTCCTTTTTAATTTGGAAAATTTTAGTTTTCATTTTATTTTACATAGTGGTTTTTTTTTTTTCTTCCTGTGTACCACATGCGTGTAGTTCCTGGAGGGGCCAGAAGAGGGCAGCAGGCTTGGTGGCAAGCACCTTTACTCCCCAGGCCAATGTGGCGGGGAGGGGGCGGGGGCTCATTTTCTCTATGTCCCTTAGGGAGCTTTGATTAACTATTGAAAAGATGCAAAAACCGTGTATAAAGAAACGGAACTACGTCTTGTTGCTTGCTACTGTTGGGTCCCCCGTCCCCAGGAACTCAGTCTCTCTCTCTGGTATTGCTCCTGCATCCCCTGCTTGGCACACTGGTATTGCTGGCCCTCCCCTCTCCCCTCCCCTCCCTCCATTCAGAACAGGGGCCAGGTCTCTTTTAAGATGCACTGGAGAGCATGGAGACTTGTGTGTGACTTGCAAGACAAACCACAAATCAAGGTGTAAATGTCCTCTCTCCCCATTCTGTTTCTTATCTTCCTTTTTCTCACCCCCAGAGGCTCAAGGATCCTTCCAGAAAGAGGCTCTGAGCTTACAAAGCAATCCATGGACACATTTTGCTAGAGCGTGGGAGATTCTATTTATCAAGAGGTCTTAGAAGCCACCGTCTGCCACTAAATAGCACAGTTGGTCTTTCTATTTGAGAGTGGGGTGAGCAAGGCTTCTGGAACTTTCTCCACTTGTAAAAGTACTCTTTATTTGCCTGATGTAATTGTCATCTTGGAGGCTTACTGCTGCCTACTGCTAACCTAGACCTAGTCCTGGAAGCTTCCAGCCTCTGTACAATCTAACCTAGGCCTAGAATGCTCTCAGCCTCTGAGACTTACTGCTGAGTAAACCCCACCCTTTCTAGCTCTTTCTGAACTCTGGCTGGCTGGTTCAGCCCAGCTGTTCTGGCTTAAACTCCTCTCCAAGCTGACTGATTCAATCTGGCTTCTCTCAGCCTAGCACTGGATTGCTCTGCTTGGCCTCAAAAGAACACTGGCAACCTGTCCTAATCTCTGGCTCTTTCCCGTTCTCTGGCTTGTTCCGTCTTCACCTGCGTCTAGCTTGTTCTCTCGTCAACATGTCTCTGTCAAACTAAGCTTTTCTTCACCTGAAACTTGCCCTGTGCCAGGCTGGCCTTGAGCTCGGAGACTGGCTTGCCTCAGTGTTCTGGGATTAAAGGCCTGTGGGTATCCCAGCCAGATCACACAGGCCGAGAAGGTCTTTGGATGTTGATCTCTCTTGCTAGAGCAGGCATGTCTGGATTAAAATTCCTCCAATCCACCTACAATCTTCTTTTTTTTTTTTTTTACCAGAGAAATGTTTATGTGACTGGGGTATGCAGGTGTAATTATTCTAATATTACTGATTATAAATCATAGCAAAGTTTATTTCAGAGTGATTTTATATGTGTGTGTGCGCGTGCATATATAATGTGATGTCACTGTTGATTAAAGATGAAAGCAAGTGTGTACTAATGAGATAGGTGTGCTTATCTATTTTTACATAATTAACTAAAATGTGACTGAACATTTGATATTTGACACTGCAGGGTTTTGATTTGTTTCCTAGAGCCAGTTGATGTTTTGGATTCAGAATTTTCAGTGCTCAGAATGCTGCTTTGCGTAAGAACAGAGTACAAGTTGGCAGTGCCATGTTGAGCACCATTTCAGAATTCCTGGAAACCCTGTTCTAATTCCAAATTCATTTCATGATTTTTAAAAAATCATGGGGGGGGGAATGACAGTAGTGAGCGTTGCCAGGAACACCTCAGCCTTATGTGTTTGATTTTGGATTAATTTTTGGTTATTGCACATTTAGAAATCCTTACCGTCCCTCAAACTTTCCAGATCCCCCCCACCCCCCCATTCAGTCATGTCCGACTCACAGCTTAGGAGCTGGGGTGTAGAGTTCGCTTGCATGGCTGGTGCATGGTGTGCGTAATGAATTTCTGACAGGGTGCTTCCCAGCTGTTGACAGTCCTTTGCCATGGCAAGCAGAACGGTTAAAAAAAGAAATTCTTGGGCACAGTTACTTTTCAAAAGATGGGTGTCATAGAATGAATTTCTAGACATGCAATTGTGAGGCCAGTCAAAGGACTCGCGAGATTAAAATGGTGGCTACTACTGCAGAGAGGAGGCACCACACCAGAGTACCAAGGCTGATTTGTTGGCCCCATTTTCACCAACACGGTGAGAATGTGGGGGCATCTTAGTTCATTTTGTGCTGCCGTAACAAGTTACCAGAAGCAAGGTGTGTTATAAAGAAAATCAATGCATCTGGATTACAATTCCGGCAGCCGGAAGGTCCGGACAGCCTCTTGCTCTGTGACGTGTGGGGGAGGAGAGGAACTGGCCTCTTGTGGAAGGGACCGATCATGAGGGGTCTAGCCTCCAACTACCCATTTCCAAGAGGCGGAGGCTGGACTCTTGAGAACGACCGCAATCCCTTCGGAGGGTGGTGCTGCCATGTCTGACTCCCCTCCCTCTGGGCGCCATTTCCCGGAGCCTCTCAGCCTCGGTCCACTGCAGACCAAGGTTCACCTTGGATGGAAGACCGTCCCTGTGGTGGAAGCAGTCTTTCCAACACGGAATTGGCTGGGGTTAGTGGGTGATATCAGGGCTCCTCGCCCCTGCTCCCCCGTGGCAGCGCCTCTGAGACGCGCCCCTGTGCTGTCTGTCTCCGCAGAGCAAGCTGGTGAAGTACTTCAGCCGACAGCTGTCCTGCAAGAAGAAGGTGGCCCTGCAGGAGCGCAATGCTGAACTGGACGGCTTCCCCCAGCTCCGCCACTGGTTCCGGATCGTGGACGTGCGCAAGGAAGTCCTGGAGGTGACTGCGTCAGCTCTGAACCCCTTGACCCTTACTGGCCAGAGGCCACCTTCTTTGCCACTTCCTAGATGGCTGTGCCCAGTACAGACCCTGGCACACAGTAGGCCTTCAGCGTGTGCTGCTGAAGGATCACGGGATCTGTGTATGAGAGAGGCTGTCTAGAGTCGGACTGTCCACTCTTTTTTTCTTATTTTTAAAGATTTATATCTTATGTACACAATGTTCTGTCTGCGTGTGTGCCTGCCCGCCAGAAGGGGGCACCAGATCTCATTATAGATGGTTGTGAGCCACCATGTGGTTGCTGGGAATTGAACTCAGGACCTTTGGAAGAACAGCCAGTGCTCTTAACCTCTGAGCCATCTCTCTGGCCCCTTAACGGAGTCATTCTAGGTCACTACATAGACCAGTGCTGTCCATCAACTTTTTGCTATGTGTTTGTGCTGTCTGATAAAGCAGCCGTGGGCACATGTGGCTCCCGAGCTCACGGAGCACTGGGATTGCGATTCATGCACGGGACCAAGGGTCCAGATTTTGAACTGTATTTAGTGTAAATTACTGCTGGCCAGTGTGGCCATATTGGATCACAGGGACTCGGGGACACCAGTCTTTCCATGTGCATAATGCATGGGGCCTGAGGTCAGTCCTTAGAACCTACATACAAAAGCTGGGTGTGAAGGCTTACGCTTGTAATGGCAGGGCTGGGGTCGGGGGTGGGGTGGGGTGGGGAGAGACAGACAGGTGGATCCTTGGGGCTCACTCACCAGTTAGTGTAGCGCACATAACACAAAATGTCATAACAGTTGTAACTCCTTCCTTCCCTCCCTTCTCCCTCCTCCTCCCTCTCCTCCTCCACTTTTTTCTTTTGGCCCTAGGCTAGCCTTCACCTCTTTTTCTAGCTAAAGGTTGCCCCCGACTCCTCCCCCTCCTGCCTCTGCCTCCCGAGTGCTGGAATCACTCCCGTGAGCCCCAACCTCTCTTTTCTTAAGTAGCTGATGCATAAAACGAGGTCACCCACATAAAATGTCCGGCTCAGGGCGAGCCTCGATGTGATCTCTGTGGCACTGGGAGAGAAATCGAGGCTCAGAGGGCAACTGACTTTCACTCCCAGGATGGTCAGAATGCCTGGGGCAATATCTTTGGAAAAAATGAGACGGCCATTTTTTAGTTTTTTTTTTTTCCCCCAGTCACTTGCTGTGAGGAAAGCAAATTTGAGGTGGGGGGGAGTCGGTTGATTGCCTAGCAATCCTAGGTCACAGCCCATCACTGCTGTTGTCAAGAGAAGAGGGTTCTTAAGCCTAGGGAGTGGTGCCACCCATAATGGGTGGAGCTTCCCACTTTAATTAACATAACTAGGACCCCTCTCCCCCGTCTCCCCCCTTCCCAGCTCTCAGGCCAATCTGATCTAGACAACCCTCACTGAGACTCTTCCTAGGTGGTGTCAGGTTGACAATTAAACTAAGCACAATGGTATACTTGCTGCATTTTAATTGCAACAGCTGGGGGCACTTCTTAAAAGCTTTGGGATTATGCAAATATTTATATGCCAAGGGCCCCTCGTGGGTCGTGTAATGCAGAGGTAAGTCCTCTAGAGAAGAGTTGGAAAGTTAGATCGTCAAACTGCATCTGATGGGTAGAGGGTTTTCATTTGGCTGATAAGATCTGAGTTTCACATTTTAATTTTAACCGAACGTCTTAAAACGTATTTTTTAAAGACTCTCGAGATCTGGTTTCGAGGCCACAGGTATTGATTATACAGAAGAGAATGCTTTCATGATGGGATGAGCCACAGTTGGCAGCCCCTTTGGTCCCCAAGGCTCTCCCTGCCCACTTCTTTGGAGCTCTTAGTCTCCCAGCAAGGGTTAGGGTTAGGGTTAGGGTTAGGGTTAGGGTTAGGGTTAGGGTTAGGGTTAGGGTTAGGCTTAGGCTTAGGCTTAGGCTTAGGCTTAGGCTTAGGCTTAGGTTTAGGCTTAGGCTTAGGCTTAGGCTTAGGCTTAGGCTTAGGGTTAGGCTTAGGTTTAGGCTTAGGCTTAGGTTTAGGCTTAGGCTTAGGTTTAGGCTTAGGGTTGGGCTTAGGGTTAGGGTTAGGCTTAGGCTTAGGTTTAGGCTTAGGCTTAGGTTTAGGGTTAGGGTTAGGGCTAGGGTTAGGTTTAGGGTTAGGGTTAGGGTTAAGGGTTAAGGGTTAGGTGAGGCACAAAGGCTCCCTGCCTGCAGTTCACATACCTGTCCACCAGGGGCTGCTCTCGCAAGGGAAGAGAAATAGGGAGACAGCTGTGAGATGTGCCTTGGGTTCAAATGCTGCTCCCACCCTTATTTTGCGGTGTGACTTGGGCTAAAGGTTTAGCTCATCTGGGTTTTAGCATCCTGGTCTGCAGGCGGTGATAACATCACTTTTGCTGTGAATACAGTTCAGTGATAGTCTTTACCTGGCATGAGTCAGTGTCGAAGTCCAGTTCCCCAATAAAACATAAACACGTATACATACACGTATGTACACAAACACATACACTCACACAATATATATATCGCACACATTTACAATACATACACACACACATGTATCCACATGTACCTCTGGACCTCCATACACAACCACATGCACACACATCATGTACATGCACACATACAGTCACATACACAAACATACACACATTCACGCAATACACATGCATACCCTCCATACATACACACACGCACATACACATGCACGCGCACACCTTCACTGCCACTTGATCTTGTGGCATTACGAGACTATCTGTGTTGAGTACAGGAAACACTCCGAGTGGGATTATTTTACCACGGCACACATGAATTTTCTTTCTTTGGCCTATGTTGCTGTTACGGCTTTCTTCACCTTTCACGGCACGAAAACATATGCTTAATCGCTCTTATGAGCCTGAGCTTCAGCGTAACCTGAACACATATGCACAGACACACATATGCATGCACACACACACACACACACACACACACACACACTTTTAAATCACAGGATTAAAATGCACAGTTGGGTCCTGCAGCAAGAAGGCTTTAGTTAGATTCTACACTTCTCCGACTTATCACCAACTCTCAACTCCACACAGCCTAAAATCCCCTGGGGCGGGGGCGGGGGAGAAGAGTCATAACTGAATGATCATCTTTATCAGGATAGCCTGTGGCCACATCTGTGAGAGACGTCTTGATTGCTAAGTGACGTGGGAGGGGGAGGGCCCAGCCCACCGTGGGCGGTGCCATCCCCAGCCAGACACACCTGGGTTGTATAAGGAAGGTAGCAAGCCAAAGAAGATGCAGCACACAGTGTCCCTCCGTGCCTGCCCCAGGTTCCTGCCTTGCGTTCCTGTCCTGATTTTTCTCAGTGATGGACTGTGACCTGGAAGTGAAAGCCACGTAAACCCTCCCTCCCAAGTTGCTATTTGTCTGAGGGTTTTGTCAGAGCATCTGGGTCAATGGAGAACAGCACTGCTCTCTGAGGGTTCCCCCAACCCTGGCAGAAGGAGGCTCAGCTGCACTGTGTTCCTCCTCGTCTCCAGGTGACTCAGTTGCTGCCTTCTGTCCCTGTCCTGGCTTCACAGGCAGTCGCCCTCTGCTTTGGATTTTGCCCTGTTGCTCTCTTTGGGGGAAGGAGGGGCGGGGGGGGGGGTGGGGTATTTATAGACTTTGTCGTCCACCTGTATGTTATTGTAATACACAGTTATGGCCACAAGAGGGCAGACGGAGCCCACGCTAGTACCAATGAATCGCCACCCACAGATTGACAAGCCTTATTTAAATAATAATATACTACAAGTGTATAAAATCCTTGGCTACCGTAGAGACTGTGAATGAAGGCTATTTTATATGCATTTGTAGAAACACTGGAAGACAAGTAAATATCAAAGCTTGAGGGACTTGTTCCGCCATGTTGTGGACTTTCTCAGGACATTGTTCAGGGAAGGTACTGTTTGCAGGGCGACAGGGTGGGGAGGGCCGCCTGTCCGACACATTCCAACCTGGGAATCCAGCTTCTGTCCCAGCTCCTCTGTTCTGAGAGGTCCTTTTCCCTGTTCTATGCTATTCCTCAGCCTTACCACATAGCCAACCTCCTGGAGCTCAGTACTTGTCAAACCTTCCGCCACCTTCTTCTTAGGCTCTTAGCGGCCCTGTATGACCCTAGACCCCGGGAGTGCACCAGCAGGGAAGCTGGAAGTGGCAGCCAGCGAACAAGACTCAGAAGTATGAAACAGGGTCTGTCTCCCTCGGCTTTAGAAGCGGGACTTGGTGTGTGGACTGTTGATCATGTACTGAGCATGCGCCTCCACTAGGCACCTCCACTTCATAAGTGAGAAGAGCAAGGCCTAGAGAGGTTAACTGATGTGTCTAAGTAAGTGGCAAACAGGAGGCTCAAACCCAAAGTCAGCCATAGTGGGATGTCTTCACTGGAGGAGCCATACTGTTTCCCTCTGCAGTTCTTTTTGAGTGCCACAAGAGGGCAGTATGGAGGTGCCACGCCGTTCCCTCGGGCGGTGTACTAGGGTTCCAGGTCCGGCTGACTGCCTTTGTCCCTTCCTCTAGGAGATCTCCCCTGACCAGCTGAGCTTGGAGGACCTCCTGGAGATGACTGAAGAGCAGGTGTGCGAGACGGTGGAGAAGTACGGAGCCAACCGGGAGGAGTGTGCTCGGCTTAACGCCTCGCTGTCCTGTCTCAGGAATGTACACACATCAGGTGAGCAGGCCAGGAGTTCAGGATCGTCCCTAGCTGGTCAGCCGCTGCCCTTCAAGCTTCTGAGAGGGCCCTGGATATCAAAGCCGGGCCAAGAGCATAGATGGCTGTGGGAGTTGTGAGTAGGCAGGGCTTGAGTGCCACCCTGCAGAGTGGGCGGGGTCTGAGCTCCATCCAGCAGAGTGGGCGGGGTCTGAACTCCACCTAGCAAGGTAGGCGGAGCTTGAGCTCTACCCTGCAGAGGATGGCTCACCAGGGGTTTTAGATAATTAGGGTCCAGTTGTGGGAATCTTGGATGTGCAAAGGTCTTTCCTGGTCAGACACTCGGAAGTAGCTTTGCGCTCTGAAAAGCAGTTCTGACTATTTTTGTGTACAAACAACTGTGCATTCTTTGCAACAGAAATCAGGTTGTAACTGCCCCAGGCTCTGGCCCCCAGGGAGGTGCGATTTCCATTTCCATATTGCCCCCCCCCCCACCATAGCAGGGGTAAGATTACTTAGAGATATTATTTTAAAAATTCCTTTTCTCCTAGCATAACTTCTGTGGCTTTGCTTTATTAATTTACAATCTAAATATTTCACCATTTTTACCGGATCGTTCCAATTAATCGCTCAAAACTGTGACTCAGGACGGTCGCTGTATCTCACGTAGTTGGTAGAGTGTTTGTCTGGCACACACAGGGCTCCCGGTTTGATGTGGTAGTGCGTGTCTAACACCCTGGCACTTGGGAGGAAGAAGCAAGAGTGTTAGGCGTTCAAAATCGTCCCTGGCTACACAGAGAGTTTGAAGCCAGTGTGGGAAACAGGAGGCTGACCCTGTCTTAAAGGCTTGCCTTTGCTCTCTGCTCCTGGGCTCCCCGCAAACCATTACAAATATTTAGGCACCGTCGTCTCAGTTCTCACCACAAGGTGGCGCCGTTGACCACAGCTCCGGCATAATCTGGCGGCTATTACTTCTTACTGTCCAGTCAATATGCAACCTGTAATTATGACTTAAGAAGTGGCTGTTAATATGCTAGGAGGGTGGATGACCGGGCAGTGAACCAGACGGAACAGGTTTCCAGTGTGCACGCCTGAAGACATCAGCCCCATTTTATGAACCCATGTTGGGAACAAGCCAGTTGTGGTGGCGTGCTGGGGTAGATTTGTTGTCCCGGCCAGTTCCAGTCGAGAGAGAGGAGAGCTAGTCTTAAAACAAAACAAAACAAAACAAAACAAAAAAAACCCAAAAAACCCAACAACAACAACAACAACAACAACAACAACCAAAACCAAAGCCATGGCAAACAAACAAACTAAAAAATAACCAAGGTGGATGGCACCTAAGGGATTGGCTGAGGTAGACTCTGGCCCTCCACGTGAGCGTGCAAACACGTGCTCATGTACCTCCAGCCATATTGCGCCAAATCTCGATGTGTCCTGCCCAGCAAACACGCTTCCTTCAAATTGTGGCTGCGTTCCAGCCCTGATCCTCTCACCAGGCTCCCGGTTGAACGCTTCCTTTGCCTCCCATTTTCCTCCAATTCCTAAGCATTTCTGTCTCGGTAGGGTGGGCTCAAGCAGTGACGTGGGTGGGTGGGGAGGAGATGTTCACACGGATGGATAGTGCTTTCTGGAAAGTTCCCTCCCCACTGGTGCTGTCTTTGCTTTCTGAGGGCCAGCTGCCCAGCTGCCCTGTGCTTGCTTCACAAACAGATCTGATTTAGGCTGCACCCTTGCCCCCTGCCCCTGGCCCACTGCCCCCTCCCCCCGGCCCCCTGCCCCCTGCCCCCTGCCCCAGGCCCCTGCCCCCTGCCCCCTGCCCCCTGCCCCCTGCCCCCGGCCCCCGGCCCCCTGCCCCCAGCCCCCCTTGCACGCCTGTAGAACACATTTTTATTCCTGGGACCAGCCTGGCAGGTGTGTCAGGGAGGCAGCTATTTCCGATCCTATACTGTCTCCGTTTGTCTGTGGGTACAGCTGGCTACGAGACCCAGAGCCTTGGCCCCGCTAGGCAAGCGCTCTACCACAGTCACATCCTAATTGTATCCTGTACCCTATGCCAAATGGTGACCATGTCCTGCCACTCACACATGTCACTTAGGGGCTGTGAGCTGTGGCCTGGAAAGAGAACAGTCAGTGGGGTAAAGGCGTCCAGAGGACTTAACTGCTCTTGCAGAGGATCCTGGTTGGATTCCCAGCAGGGCCTCTCTGAAGCCAGCAAGCCTCAGCCACCCTTCCGCCTCTGCCTCTTCAGGGCTGGGATTCTAGGCATGTGCACTTATTACCTGAGTGCACAGCGAGCTCTCTGCGCCCGGTCATCTCTGCAGCTCCTGGACTTCATGAGCCACTAATTCTGCAGCACCCCAGATGAAGTGTGGGCTTCCAACCTCAGGCTTGCCCTTCTCTCCAGACCTCCCTGCCCCTCCCCTTTCACATCTTCAGACCCCCCCCCCCAAACCTGCCCTCCCCAACCCCCCCCCCCCCAGCCCTTTCTGGACCACTCCCAGACTGAGCCGACTCTGACCCTTGACCCCTAGAACGCCAAGGGCTGTATCTTAGATTCCCCTCCCCGCCTCTCTCACCTCTTCTCACCCTAACCTTGTCCTGATGAATTTTACCCCAGTAAATTCACAGTGGACTCCTTGGTTTCCCCTCAACATGGCTGACTGGATTCTGCCTGGAGGCTCATGCCCCTCTGAGTGAATGAAGGGGAGAGGGATAAATGGATGCTCTGTCACTCACGCCTCAATGTGACTGTTTTCTCATCTGGGCGCCCTCACTGGGGCAGGACAGTTGCTACCCGCTGGCTCTTGGCCCCCAGCATCCTGACCAGGTTGAATTATCTATGCTGGAAAAAGAGGAGAGAGCCGCACGCTGTGCCTGCCATAGATCTCCACCAGGGGGCAGCAGCGATCCAGCCACCATGGTTTCTTCCTGTTTCCAATGCTCTTCTGCCTTCAAAAATTGTAATTACTTCCTTGAAGCGTCTAAACACCTCGGGACTGGATCATCTAGCTACCCCGCCACTGCCGCCTTCTTGTGTAACTAAAACGTCTAATCTCAAACCAGGGACTGAGTTAGTATCTCCCACTATCTCCCCCGCTCCCTGCCTCCCCCCCCCCCCCCGCCCCCGCCCCCAGCAGGCAGCGATCTGGATCTTCTCTGGTCTTGATTCCTGCGGGCTGGATCAGCCCAAACCTGAAACCAAAGAACAATCACTCTCCCACGCAACGCACAGGCGCCCTTCAAGCCAGGGCAGCTTAACCTGGTAGATATGGGGTGGCCTGAGCCCCAAAATTCAAGAACTCATCAGATAGCGCTGGCTGGTGCCTCATGGCTGGTACCGCACGGAGATGTTTCTGGGGTGTCAGGAAGGAGAGTAGTTCTGGTCTCTGTGTGGGGAGGACTGAGCATGCGCAGTGCATGGCATGCAGGACAGAAGTGGGGGGGGGTGAAGAGCAGAGCAGGCGGTGGGTATGGACAGTAGGGGTGGCTGTCACGTGAGTGAACCGGGGACAAGGTGTGCCACCAGCTACCTCGATCCGGTCTTCCTTCCTAACTTCTTCCTTTAGTTTTTTTTTTTCACTTTATTTTATTTTATTTATTTTATATTTTTGCAACAGAGTCTTCTTTAGCCCAGGCTGTCCTCAAACTTGTCTTCAAACCTCCCAAGTGCTGAGGCTGCAGACATGCATCCACACCCCAATTAGTACCCTGTTTGCATTCTTTTGTCTGTGTGTCTGTCTGTCCTTCCGTCTGTCTGTCTTGCCCTACTGGGGACCCAACTCAGGCCTTGAGTATGCTGGAAGGTAGCCGTGTCTGTACCAGGAGCTGCTCCTCTGCTTCTCCGCCTCAGCCTTAATCATTTGCTGGGAGGGCGGAGCCTCGACTCTGACAAGCTTTGGATTCTGGCTGTGACTCCGGGTGTGGCAGCCGTGAGTCTGAGCTGCGGGAGAGAGGAGGGGCGTTGTGGGGAGGATGGTAGGAGGATGCAGGCGGGGCACAGGGCCTGCCCAGAGTGAGGCCCGTGATGCTCCCGTGAGCCGTTGATGTCAGCATAGCATCGTCGCCACCACCGTCACCTTGTCACACCCACTCCTAACCTACAGCCACCATTATTGTCACCCTCTGTCCTTCCTCTGCCCCCAACTTACTTTTCCCCGGTTCTCCCCACACTCATTTCTTTTTTCTCAGGGGGCCTCAGCCCGTCCATTCCTTCGGCTGTAGCAACGTCTATAGTGAACAGGAATGTATCTCACACGGTCCTAGAGACTGGGGCATTCGCAGTGGGTGCATCACTGCGTGTAGAGGCCGGCTCCTCATAGGTGGCAGCTTGTGTGTCTGGGCCTCCTTCCCCAGGTGATGCAGGGCTTGCCCACTGCCTTGCCCAGGATAGTGTAAGTCAGCGGTTCTCAGCCTTCCTAATGCTGCCACCCTTTAATACAGTTCCCCATGCTTTGGTGACCACCTGCCCCCTCCCTGTTCCCCCCCCCCCCCCCCCCGGCCATAAAATCATTTTCATTGCTACTTCCTAACTGTAATTTTGCGACTGTTAAGAATAGCATTGTGGTGGCACATGCCTTTAATCATGTTTTTAATCCCCAAAGCACTCAGGAGGCAGAGGCAGGTGGATCGCTGTGAGCTCGAGGCCAGCCTGGTCCACAAAGCTAGTCCAGGACAGCCAAGCTACACAGAGAAATTCTGTCTCGAAAAACCAAAAAAAAAAAAAAAAAAAAAAAAGCATTGTAGTGCACGCTTGTAATCCCAGCACTCAGGGAGGCAGAGGCAGGTGGATCTCTGTGAGTTCGAGGCCAGCCTGGTCTACAAAGTGAGTCCAGAACATCCAAGGCTACACAGAGAAACACTGTCTCAAAAAACAAAACCAAACTAAACCACAAATATCTGTATTTTTCTGATGATCGTAGTTGACCCCAGTAAAAGGACCATTTAAGCCCAAAGGGGTCATGACCCAGGGTTTGAGAACAGCTGGTCTAAGAGCTCACTGTGCACCTGCCGGGCCTCCAGGCCTGGTGACCGTTCTCAGGGAGCTGGGCTTGAGCTGAGACTTAAAGTGAGTGACTCTTGGGGCAGTGATGAGGACAGGCCAGCTCCTGTGGTTGGAGAGTTTAGTGCGCTGAGGGTACTAAGAGGTTGGTGCCCATCAGACAGAGGCCACTGCAAAGGCCTCACTCTGAGTGCTTGCCAGCCACATGACATCAGACAGACGTGGTGGCTGTAGCATAGGGCGGCACCTCAGAGCAGGCCGAGACACTGGACATTCTCCACGAGGCCGGGGAACAACGTGGGGAGAGGGTCATAGCAGGACACTGCTCTCCAGGTCTTTCTTTGCTGGCTTGTTAGGTCCCCAGCCCCTCATGAGTGTCGGGGCGGGGACTGGGGGAGAGCTGGCAGCCAGGAACAGGAAGCAAAGAGGCCCTGAAATAGATTAGCCTCAGATACTGTGTGGCTTCTTCCCAGTCAGGCTTTGAATGGAGCCCCCAGAACCCGCCTGCAGCGCCACCATCTCCCTTTGACTAGAACAAAGCCCGAGTGGGTCTTGATTGCTCTATTGTGTGACTTGCTTCTGACTTGCAGGAGGCGGGAAAGGGAACAGCTCCCCTTCCAAGAGAGGCCTACAGGGGACTAGCGTGTGCCAACATGATGCCACGCCCCTCTTCCCGTGGCTGCTCTCAGGGGTCCCTTCCGTGCATGTAGCACCCCTCAGGACATGTGCACATGGTGACAGGAGCCTGTCCCAGCCGCACTTCTGTTCTGTGGCTCATCCATTCACTCTGTAAATAACCACGGGACTTCCCTCTGCGTCACAGTGCTGGGACCAGGGTCACGGTGATAGGGAGCCTCTGCCCCAGGGACCTGCATTTGTAAACTGTCGTGCGATGTGGCCTCTGGGCTCCTTCATCAAGAGCCGTTTCAGCTGGAGATTCTTTATTTCCATTGACCCATTGCCACAGTGGCTAGTGACTTCCCTTTTGGCCCGATACATTGCTAGAACTTTCCTTGCATCAGAGAGAGAGAGAGAGAGAGAGAGAGAGAGAGAGAGAGAGAGAGAGAGAGAGAGAGAGAGAGAACATGCGCGTGGAAACAGGAGACAACCTCATATGTCATGCCCCACATGCCATCAGCTTTATTTTGCGATAAGGTCTCTAACTGGACTGGGTTTTGCCAATTTGGCTTGCCTGAGGTCACAGTCGGTCACGAGGACCTGGCGCTGGGAAGTTGGGGCCGGTACACAGAACCAGGACCTCAGGACCACACTCTCTATTGATGCTCTGTGACCCCAGGATGATAATGGTAGGAGAGGCAGGTGCTCAATTGACAATGCCCTGTGCCAGCCGGGGTGGGGGGTGGGGGGGTGGGGTGGTGGCGGTGCATGCCTGTAACTTCAACACTCGGGAGACGGAGGCAGGCAGGTCAATGTGAGTTCAAGGCCAGCCTGGTCTACAAAGTGAGTCCAGGTCAGCCAAGGCCACACAGAGAAACCCTGTCTCAAAAATTCAAAGAGGGAGGGAGGGAGGGAGGGAGGGAGGGAGGGAGGGAGAGAGAGAGAGAGAGAAAGAGAGAGAGAGAGAGAGAGAGAGAGAGAAAGAGCGAGAGAGAGAGAGAGAGAGAGAGAGAGAGAGAGAGAGAGAGAGAGAGAGAGAGAGAGAGAGAACTCTGCCACGTAGTTGGAAGGGCGGAGCACCGGTGTTCCAGGCTCCTGACCCCATTACGTAATGTTTTCAGTGGCCCCTTACAAGCCCCCTGGGCTTCCTCCTTGAGATGGTTCTGCCCCAGGGCCTTTTTGTAGGTCATTCTCTCTGCTTGGAATAGGCTGCCCTGGCCTTTCCCCAGCTAGTTCCTTGCCATTTTGATCTCAGCCTAAAGTCCCCTCCTTAGGGAGTCCTGCCTCTGTCTCAGGTGGTTTCCGCCCCGTTTCCTGGTTGTGTTTTTGTTTGGCTGGACCATCACACGCAGCACTGACTCCCAGAGTCATCTCCACAACCACATAAAGTCCAGGGGAGGTTTCATCTCCTTGTAAAGAAATGAGGCTCAGAGAGGTTCATCCTTTGCCTGGGGCCACACAGCACCCGAGTACCAAAAGCGATGTGTAGACTCAGGTCTGTCTAACCGCCTTAGTCAAAGTTCTTAGATCACAGAGGGATGGGAACGGCTTTCCCTCTACTGTGCCTGATCTCCGTGTCCTCATTTGCTCAGAGTGAGAACCAGCCCCTTTGGAGGCCTGCCAGCAAGACCACCCCAAGTACCACCCAGACCCAGCTTCCGTGTCACACAGAGAAAAACCCTTGGCCAGCCTCTGTCCCTCCTGGCTATGATCTGAGAGAGGGCGGGGTGTGTGTGTGTGTGTGTGTGTGTGTGTGTGTGTGTGTGTGTGTGTGTGTGTGTCTGCCCAGAGGATATGCTGATGAGCTGGGGGTGTGGCTTCGTACTGGGCAGCCCAGTTTTTGGGGCATGCATAGGACCCTGGGTTCTGTCTCTGGTTCTGCAGAGATCCGTAACTTAAGCAACTGATCGCAGCAAACGTGTGTGGCAGGGAACATGGGAACACTGGCATTACTTTGGAATTTTGCTGTCACCTAGGGGTGGCTGTAGCTGGCTCCAGCCCCTCACAGCTGAAGAAGTCCTGCCTCAGGTGGACTTGAACTTCATTCTGTTGTTTCCTGCATGATTGATTTTACAGCCAGGTACAGCCGTGTGCAGAGAAGTGGCCAGGCTATTTGGGGAAGAAAAGATGAAAACAATTCCAACAGTGTATGGGGTGGTGGTGGTGCTGTCTAATTTGCATCCTCATTTGCATAGCATTAATATTCAAAACATGGCCACTAAGGAAAAGAGTCAGGAGACCTGGCTAGTCCCTCCTGCTCTTTTTGACTCTTTCTCTCTCTCTTTGGGCAACAGAGGTTTCCAGGGGACGAGTCCTCCTCCGTTTGGTTTGTGGACATGGTCTATACTTCTTGTGGTGTGTCCCTCCCAGCACAGCTTTTAGTGGCTCCCTCCTGGAGTAAGCCTATTTATATCCCTCTCTGGCTTGCTTTCCCGGAAGCCAACTTTCCCACGCGTTCACAACTCCTCATGGTGCCTCAGGGCGTGGCAGCTCAAAGACCACCGTTCCCGGGCAGCCCTCCTGGATTGCACCTGCACCAGCCCTCAAAGCTGCCGGCTTGTATCTGCTTGATATAGAAACATTTCCACTTCGGACAGGAAATCTGGATAGTAGGCCCATCCTGCAACAGAACCAAACCAAACCAAACCAAACCCAACCCAGTAGCAGCGTTGGAAGTGTATGTGTGCTGTTCCAAGGTGACTTTGAAAGGGATCCCATTTAATTTTATCTTGTTTTTCATTCCCTTTTCACCCGAGAGAACCAAAGAGCACGGAGGTGGCACATGGCGCCCAGGTCACTTGGCGAGAGCAGTGCTTGTCCCAGGATGTGCAGTCCAAACACATCCCTTCGTTTCCTCCAAACTAAACACAGGAACAAAAGCATTGCAATAACTAGTAAGTCAGTGACCAACCCCACTCCCTCCATGGAGCCTCCCCTCTGGAGGGGCAGAAGGGGCAGCAGGCATTTGCATGTGTTCCCCCCCATCTCCCCCCCCCCCAGGAGAGAAGTAAGGAAAACACTCTTCTGCCTGAGTGTTGGAGGTGGGACAAATGACAAGCAAGTGAGAGCATTCTGTCTGCTGGCCCATGCCAGCCCGCTATCTCTTTTTTAATAAAGTTTTATTAGCACGTTGCCATGCCCGTTTGTTTACATGTTGTCTAAGGGTAGCCTTTTGTTTTGAGACAGGGCCTCTATGCAGCCCCAGGCTATCATCTTAACTCTCAATCCTCCTGCCTCAGCATTCTGAGTGCTGGGACCACAGGCATTCACTCACAGGTCTGGCTACTATGTTTTAACACTTAACACCAGGAGTGTATGGCGTAGCAGTGACTGTACACCCGACAAAGCCTAAAATATTTACTATCTGGTGCTTTAGAGGAAACATTTGTTAACCTTAAAAAAGACTGGGTATGTGAGAAAAAAAAAGCGTTAAATAAAACACACACGGCTCTAAATCAGGAGAGGTTTTTGGGGTGATATGGAGGAGAACTTCCTTTAGGGGAATCCCAGGGAGGTGTTGATGGAGAGAACACCGTGGGCTGCAGAGCATAGACTACGCACACGGTGCTCGTGTGGAGCTGGCGTTCGCAGGGAACTTGAGGGAGGCAGAAATGAGGAGCTTGCCCAGAGGCTTTTAACTGCCCTGGGTAACACAGCGACTACCAAACAGAGGCCCGTGGACATCTCACCCCCTCTTTTTCAGGGGTTCTATTGTTTCCATGAGACACCATGACCAAAAGCAACTCGGGAGGAAAGGGTTTGCTCGGCTCACACTTGCACATCGCTGTTCATCATCAGAGGAAGTCAGGACAGGAACCCAAGCAGGGCAGGAACCTGGAGGCAGGAGCTGGTGCAGAGGCCATGGAGGGGTGCTGCTCACTGGCTTGCTCCCCATGGCTTGCTCAGCCTGCTTTCTTACAGAACCCAGGACCACCAGCCCAGGGATGGCCCCGCCCACCATGGGCTGGGCCTTCCCCATCACTCACTAGTTAAGGAAATGCCCTCCAGGCTTGCCTACAGAACAGTCTTATGGAGGCATTTTCTCAGTTGAGATTCCCTCTCAAATGAATGTAGCACGTGTTCAGTTGACATAAAACCAGCCAGCACACACCCCAAGCAGGCGCTTCCATGAAGTAGTTGTCTGTGACCTTCAAAACAGAGTTCTCTAGCATGTCAAAGTGCCAAGGACATGGATGTCATGTGGACAGGACTTCCTGATTTTAATTTTTTTTTTACCTGAGAGTCCCTCATTCTCCTCCAGTAAATGTATGTTGCATTGCAAAGGGATTTTGGAATACGGGGCTACCTCATACCCCCAAAGGAAGTCTGAAACTAACCCTTCCTCCCAGCCTCAGAGAGAAGATGTTAGACTGTGCTGGCACATTGAGGGGCAAACCTCCTACCTCAATGCCAGCCTTGCCCTTGGTCACAGGGCTCAGTTTAGTGCCATTGCCGGATCCTTTTCTTTTGAGCTTTTGTTTTGTCCTGCTCTGACTCTCACTTTGTGGAGAAGAAATCAGGGGCTTTCTTCGTAAATGGATTCTAGGCCATGCTGGGAAGTGGCTGGTTGACTGTCAGGTGTTGCCTGTCAAGTGGCACCTTCCTGGGACCACGTGCCTACATCAAATAGCGTCCTCCTGGCTGCAGACTTTACTGCTTATTCGCCCTTGTGATGATGCAGTACCACGAGTGGCCACCAGGAGGCGCAGTCTAACACTCTTCCTTGGGCCTGAATCTAGACTCGCTAAAAGAGAGATGCATCTGCCTGTGCGAACTGGAACCCGAGTCAAATCTATTGAAATGGGGTGGCGGGGATGGGGAGAGTCCTGGGATAGGGGTCGGGGTAAAGATTGTATCTAACACAGCAGGAAACTAGTGACACCCAGGAGTGGGTTGTGCAGTTGTGTGTCTCTTCATGGCTGGCTTCTGGCTGTGTATGTCTGAGCAGGTTCAAGGCTTCCGATCAGCTCCGCTCTGGTCTGCTCAGAAGGGATCTTGCTGTCACTCACCTCTTCTCAGCACACTGTCATCCAGGCTCGAGTGTCTGTCTCCCTGCTCCACTCTCAAGGCCAATTAAGCTGTGAAAAAGAAGCACCTTCTCCCAAGGTCCCAGCTGATAATGGTGGTGGAGTTGAAGCAGGCAGGGAGGAGTCTGAAATTCGGGCAGCGGCTCGGTTCTCTGAGGGGACACCCAGGGTGGGATCTGGGCTGTGGAGAAAGCCCTTCCGAAGCTTGTCGGCAGAGCCTTGGCTTCAGTGCCAATCAGCACCTAGCCTGTAACATGGGGCCTGGCATGCAGAGTAAAACAGACACTCAAATAAGCAAAGGCAACAGATGTATGTGCGCGGACACCACAGGCCCAGTTTGGCAGAGGCAGGAAGCCTGGCACCTCCCTTCTCCTGCCCTGGCCAGCCCGTGCCTCTGCAGCGGGAGTGGGGTATATGCTGGGGTTGAGTTCTGGACCTGGGATGTATATATAGTCTGGGTCTTCTGGAGCCCAGCCATTTGTAGGCACACGGAAGAGCCTCAGTGTTTGCAGTGAGCATCATCCCTTGTAGGGTTTTGGGACTTCGGGGTGTAAATCACAGACCTGAAGAAAGTGAGCTGACCAGAGTTTCTCCCCTGTGCCCTGTCACCCCAGGGCTGTAGTGGGTGTCTAGAAGGCAGTTCTGTCCAGGGCTGAACCCATCCTGTGGACCTGCTGGAGAGCAGGAAGCCCTTGACCTTACTGAAGCTGTAACCCTGTGGGGAGAGGGGACACATCTGAGCCCCCTGTGGTGTTCTAGAACAGGAGGAAAAGGCCCGAGACACTGTCGGCTTGTAACACAGCTGCAAAGGCGGAAGAAGTCTCCCGTGGTCTGTCACGGAGACTGTGTTCATGTCCCCAAAGTGAATGTGTTTCCAGCCTAGAGGACTTGCACGCTTGGGACTGTCAACTCATAACAGGGTCCTTCCTTAATACAAATTGTGCCGGGGGCTGCAGGTTGGGCATCACGGTCGCCGGCTGGGAGATCTGGGACGGATGCGCTCCTGGCATGTCTCCTTACCTTACTTAGCCTGTGGAATGAGACATCACTAACTGTGTCTCCCATTGCTGCTGACCTGGTGGGTGGGGCTGGGTGGGTGGGGCTGGGTAACCCCGATGGGAGCTGGGTTGGCACCATGAGGTGTGCCAGCAATGCCCATCCTCCCTCCCTTTGTCCTGTCAATCAAAAGCACCTCCAAGTACTCAGTGACACGCTGTAAGCCCGGCAGGCTTGGGAGTCCTGGCTTCCATTCCTAGTACCCGGAAATGAATGAGTGACTAAACAAACAAACAGGTAAACACCTCCCAGCACTGTTGGCATTCCGTGGTGAAAGTTGCTGTGGTTGGGAGCACGGACCGACTTCTCCTAAGTGCCTCGAGGTTACCACAGCTGTGGTGGTGATGCCAGGCGACCGGGGAGATGACAGCTGAAGTGCTCTGAAGCCAGATGAAAGCCAGGAGATTCCGCAGGGGCCGAGGCTCTGTAGAAGGCACAGAAAACTGTAATTGAGTTGGTGCAAAGGCTTGTGATGGCCAGAGTCTGGCTTTCCCAGGGGACCCCAGTCAAATTAACAGGAACCAGATGAAAGCTGGGAACATTGATAAACCTGTCCCACCCACGTGTGTGTGTGTGTGTGTGTGTGTGTGTGTGTGTGTGTGTGTAGAGCACAGGCGCGCACACATGTACGTACACACAGCTACACATAGATGCACAGACACTTCACCATGCGCAGATATACACAGACACTCAGAAACACACATGCACATGGTTTGGGGCGGGGAGTGCTTAGACACAGGCATACAGCATGCAGACACACCCATCTCTCTCTCTTCCCTACAGCCATGTTAAACTTTTTTTTTTTTTTATCAGATTTGAAGCTGAACAGCCTCTGGTGGCCCAGGAAAGGAGCCAGAAGAGATAGGGCCACCAGCCTCCCTGGGTTTGGTGTCTTGTGACCCACCTGGAGACAGGATAGATCTCTTGTTGGAAATAACCACACCCAGGCTTGGAGCAGGACTTCCAACCGGTGCCTTGAGGTGGTTTTGTCACTTATGTGGAGGCTGGGTCACTTCTCACCCCGAGGGGGTCTGCTCAAACTCCTATACTAACCAAGGACAATGCATGCGTAAACCTAGAACCCTATTCAGATCTAGCCAATGGGCAGCACATTCTCCACAGTTGTGTGGAGAGCGGGGACTAACTCTGTCGTGAACTCTGGTACCCCTATTTGACTACTTCTTTGGATGCTTTGATCCTTAGAAATGGAGCTTTGGGCCCCAGCCCCTCCCCTCTCGGCTCAGCAGAGCAGGTTAAGGTGGTGATCAACTCAGTGATCGTTAGGACAATGAACAGTAACAAACTGATGTCAATACCAACCATTGATTGCTCCACAGACCGGAGGGGGCTTGGGGGAGCCCAGAACAGAATCCTCCCAAGTCCTGTCAGTTTCCAGGGTCCTGAGGGGAGGGTGGTACGCTGTTTGGGCTTCCTTCCTGCTTCCTGCTTCCTGCTTCCCAGTTCCTTTTTATTCGTGCACCAGATGCCAAGTTATGAATCTGCTCAGCAATCTTTTTCTTGCGCATCATCATGGCTCAGAAATATATTTTTTAAAATACCTTCTTGTACCATTTTGGCATATAAGAGCCTGCAGAGATGGACGGCTAAGGTTGCACTCGGGACAGTGAAGTCAGCGTTGCCTGGAGGAGCTTAGCTTGTGCCCACCACAGTTGCCTTAGTCTCAAAGAGAGAGAGAGAGAGAGCGCTTGGCCAAGGTCATCCAACTGGATATAGTTGGATTTGTCCGGGATCTCTGGAGCTTTAAGAGCACAGACTGAATTCAGAGGGGGATTCGAACCCCAAGTGAAAGGATGATTGTTTCTAGGGCAGTGTGCTAGCCATGTCCAGAAAATGCTGTCAGATGGTTGGGTGTGCTAGGAGGAGATGGGAGGAGGCCATATTGGCAGGGAGGAGGGAGAAGGTGGTCCAGGAGGGTTAGGAACAAGGCTTTGAAGTCTGAAGGGGTCCCCTACTCTCTGAGATAGTCTACAAGGCCAGGCCTGCCTCTGCCTTGCTCTGGATGCCAGGTGGTGACTGGCTGCCCTCTGTGAGTCTCTTGGGAGTCTTGTCAGTGGGCTGCATTGGACAGAGGACCTGCGCACACAGCTGTGCACGCTGAAGCCAGTCGGAGGCTGGCGAGATGGCTCA
This sequence comes from Acomys minous, assembly GCF_964271855.1. Lineage (NCBI taxonomy): Eukaryota > Metazoa > Chordata > Mammalia > Rodentia > Muridae > Acomys > Acomys minous. The sequence continues at coordinate 91,224,553 of NC_140498.1, read as the reverse complement.
GCAGGGCAAGGGGCTTGCTGCCAGGCTTGATGCCTGGAGACCCACAGAGCAGAAGGAGAAGACTGACCCCGCAGGTTTTCCTCTGACCTCTACACACGCGCGCGCACGCACACACACACGTGAACACACAAGCAAAAATAAAATAGACAAAAATGTAAAAAACCTGCATCTGTGGAGGTTAGCACTTCTGTTGAGAGACATGATACAAACTTGCTAGGGAGAAAAGAAACCCTCAGGCGCCCTTGCTGGTGCATCCTTGAAAACAGAGGCAGGTCCTCTGGCTGTATAGGTCCTGGTGGCCAAGATAACGTGGCCTTAACATGTGGCTCATGCACACATTCAGTGTGAACCAGTGTTCACCGAGTACCTTCTGTGTTCCTGGGACTCTGCATGCAGCGCTTGCTCCGTGGCCTTTGGCCTCTCTGTGTTGGCCCTTCCTGCTCTGGAAATACCGTTAAACACGAGAATCAAGAGGAGAAAGGATCAAATCCACCATTGTCTATTTAGAGCAAGCTATATTTTGGGGGTGTGCCTGGGACCGATTAGCTGGCTGTCTCACCCTAAGTCGGGATTTGGGAGCAAAGCCCTTGCTGGCCTCTTAAAGTCCTTTTTTATAGGAGAGATAAGGTACTTCCAGGGGTGAGAGAGTTGGCTTGCTACATTGTTAGAAAGATACAGGGAAAGGAACGGAATCAGGGTAAAGATGTATCGACGTCATGGGGGTGGGGTGGGGGGATGGGGGGTGGGGGGGCAGGCTAGTGAAGGGTGACTAGAGTGTTTTGCACTTTTCATCAGGTCTAAGAAAAAGGAACTTATTCTTAATTACAGTCAGAAACCTTAACATGCAAGGATGTAACAAAGGACCAGCAGGGATGTATTCTTTAACTTTTGCAAGGATTTAACACAGGGACAGACAACTTGTCCTTTAACTACAGAAACCCTACCCTTCGGGGCGGGGGGGGGGGGGGGGAGGATGAACAAGAACTTATTCTTCATCGCCCTTAACCCACAAGGCACGTTGTTCCTGGTTCGGTCTCATAATTACCACGGCCTCCTGGGGTCTTGTTGGTAATGAAATGAGGTCAGATGCGTAAAGCGCATCTTGTAGCTTGTTGCCACACAGGCAGTAACAACCCTTACTGTGTGGTGTCTCCACCTACCGGACCTTACTCCATCCATCCCAGCCCTCCCAGCGTATTCTTCCAATTCCACTTTACTTTCCCCAGCTGTCTTCTTTGTGGACATTAAAAAAAAAGTATTAATATGTGTGTGTGTGTGTGTGTGTGTGTGTGTGTGTGTGTGTGTGTGTGTAGACAACATGCAGGAATGATTCTTTCTTTCTACCAGGAGAAGTCCAGGGATCAGACTCGGGTCCCCAGGCTTGTAAACACCTTCACCTGCTGAGACATCTTGGGAGCCCATGGCCCGTGCTATTGCCCCCCAGATGAAGAATGACAGCAAGGCTTACAAAGGAGCAGAGAGGAACAGGCCCTGGCTGTCCCTTCGTGCTTCTAGTGAGAGACGGGCCAGATGGTGGGTTTTTGTCAGCGTGGAACACGCACGGCATGAAATTTCTGGAAGTAAAGAGGTTATGCAAGGCTGTTTGAGAGAGTGTCAGCTAAGGAGCAAGCTACAAGGAGGCAGTTTAGAAAGGAACCAGGCTTTCTCTGCCAGTGTGTTTATTGGCGAAGGGTAAGAGGAAGAGAAGGGAGCCCCGTCCCGCGTGGGTGGACATGATCAAATGTGGCAGGGGTGGATGATAGGGACATCAGACAGCTGCTTGCTCTGGGGGAAGCATTTTTCATTTCTCCACTCTGCCACTTCTCCAGGAAACAGGGGCATGCAGGCAGCTGGATTTGGGGACTTGTCACATCTCCTTTCTCTTCTAGTCAAGAAATCTACTTATTTAATTAAATTTCCGTTGGGTTCAGCTCCCCTCCCGCCCCCTGCCCTGCAGCTAATTTTTGCTTCTGTTTTCTTTCTTCCTTTCTTCCTTTCTCTAGACATTAGTTAGGCCAGAATGCATCAACAGAAATGACAGCATCAGTGATACGAATAGTAGAAATGGTAAAACTCAAACAGTGCTCTAACTTCTGGAATCTTCTCCTGGTGGCAGAAGCCACCTTGTCTCTTTAGATGAGTCTGTTACTCAATGTTCTGCCCACGGCTTCTTTAAGGACCAGAGGGGGTCTCCCCCGCCTCACTCTCTCTTTCTTTTAGCTATTTCTACAGGAAAATAGAGGACATTTTGCTGAGAATGAGGCTGTCTGCTTCATGTTACTCTCTCATGTACTGAAGAGTTGATTCCAGTTGAGGGTCCAGCAAGCTATAGTATGCCTGGCCCACCATTTACATTTTAAATAAAGTTTTATTAAAACATAGCCACATCCACTTATTTATAATTTTTTTTTACCTCTGCTTTGTGCTATAATGGCAAGACTCAGTAGTTATGACAAAGTCAACATGTATTCTATCCTGTCCTTTACAGAAAACATTTCTAGAACTCTCTTCCTAGTTTCTCTGTGGTTTTCTGGCTGATTCTGATGTGTGTGTCTGTGAACAAGTGGGCTCAGTTGCTTATGTGTTCACGGTCCATTCACTGTACCAAGCCCATGTTAGATCCAAGGGACTTAGAGATGAGTGGGTATGCTTTTTCCCTTTGGGGATGATTGTGACACAGTAAGGTACAGAGGGAGTGCCAGCTGTCAGGTATTATTTCCCGAGGTGATGTCACGTGGCTGCCATTCTCGTCATGTGATGGACAGGGAGCTGGAGGCTGGGATCTGAACTGCCATAGGCAGTCAGTTTCAGAACCAGGTTGCCTAGACTCTAGTGACTGAACCTGTGACTCCTGACCTCTTAGACTCCGGGTGCATGTGCAGAGATGACCCTGCGTTGCAAAGAGGATGTGCTGGTGACGGTGTGGTGCATGTGCGGAAGGGACCGTGTGCCTGTGATGGCTTAGTGTGTGTGTGTGGAAGGGACCCTATGCCTGCGATGGCGTGGTGCAGCCTCTGTAGCCCTAAGACTTCTGGGCATACCATCAGGCTCATGTTTAACCTTTTAAAAGTTCAACTTTGTGTCCCCTCCGTTTTCTTTTTCAATGGCTTGTTTAATAGGAGGAGAGTCTAGGGTCCTTGAGAATAGCTTTGCAAAAGGCAGCAAGTCCAAGGAAAATGGTGCTCTGGGCTTCAGGAACTGTGTGACCACATGTGTGTTTTGAACAAGCCCTTGCTAAATGCTAATATGCCTCTGTCAGTCTTCGCTTCTTGGGAGTCACCTCATGGATTTTTCGTTTCTGTCACTTGTCATGTTCTGAATATTTAGAGAGCCAGGGGCTTGATCCCTTCCCTAACAAGCAGTATATGTTAGAAGTGAGATTTCGTTGTTGTTGAATACAACAGTGGTTTTCTTTCCTTCCTTATTTTTAAAAGTCTTCCATTCTCCCATTACTAGCGCCTGCCATCCTGACCCTGTTTGGCTTATCTCAGAGAGTCTAATGGCCACAGCTGACATTGACCCTCAGGGACAGGACACTGCCTGGCTGTAGCTGGGATGCATGGAAGGGCTGTGTGGATTCGCTGATTCAAAGGCTTTGGGGCTCCTGGAAGAAGTGTTTTCTTTGGAGTCAGAGTGGCTGTATACAGTTGATGGTTAAGCAAATGTAGAGTGAAGCAATATCCAGGAGTAGCTAGCCTGTTTGTGGATTAGAAGAAAGTGGGGTTGTTTTCATCCACTCATTCTTCCTCTCTCCCTCCCACTATCTTCCTTTTCATCTTCCTCTCCTTTTAGTTATCTGTCTATCTTTCTCCATTTCCATTCATCCACTTAACCATCAGTCAATTTATCTACTTATTCATCTCTCCATCCATCCATCCATCCATCTATCCATCCACCCATCTCTTCATCCATCCATCCATCCATCCATCCATCCATCCATCCAACCCATCCATCCTCTACCCACCATCTACATCTCTTCTCTATCTCTCCATCCATCCATCCATCCATCCATCCATCCATCCATCCATCCTTCTCTCCATCCATCCATCCACCCATCCTCTACCCACCATCTACATCTCTTCTCCATCTCTCCATCCATCCTTCTCTCCATCCATCCATCCATCCTCTACCTACCAGCTACATCTCTTCTCTATCTCTCCATCCATCCATCTCTCCATCCACCCATCTCTTCATCATCCATCCATCTCTCCATCCATCCATCCATCTCTCCATCCATCCATCCATCCATCCATCTCTTCATCCATCCATCCATCCATCTCTTCATCCACCCATCCATCCATCCATCCATCTCTTCATCCATCCATCCATCCATCCTCTACCCACCATCTACATCTATTCTCCATCCATCTATCCTACCCGAGTATCTATGTATCTACTTAACCATTTCTCATCCATCCATCTACCCACCCACCCACCATCTGCCCATCCACTCATCATATAGCCCCTATCCGCCCACCCACTTACTTCCCTATCATTCCACCTACCCATCACTTCACACACTCATCCGACCCACCTTTCCATCGCCCATACATTTATCCACTCATCCATCCAACCTGTAGCTATCTAGTACCTTCTACGCGCCAAGGGCACCGCGCTTGAGATTTAGAGCTGCTGAGCAAGTACTCTGGCTGGGAACTATGCCATCTGAGGAGGGAGACAGCTGATAAACTATTCAAGAAATAAAAAAATTTGCGGATCTGATAGACACTGTGAAGAAAATGGTGAGAGAGTGCTGCACAGCTGGGCACAGTTGGAGGAGGTCTGTCTAAGGAAGTGACATGTGATTACAGACAGTCAAAGGGGAAGAGATCGGCAGAAAGAGTGCCCTAGACAGGCAGTGGTGACGTGCAGAGACGAGCTTGATTTCCGGTGTTTGCAGGTACGATAGCTGCGCGCCCATCTAGCTGTGTACACGTTCACCCACTAGTGCACCCATCCCTTGTACCCTGTCATCTTGTTGTGCGCCCAGCAGGTATGTACATCCACCATCACTACACATGATCCATGCTCCCAATTTGTCCATCCGTGTACTATCTATGTGTGAACCAATCTGCTTGATATCTATATAAACCAATGTCCAGTTGTGTACCCTTCCATCTGTATGCCCACTTGTGCATCCATATACCCCTCCATCCATCTGTGTGCTCACCTGACCACTCCCAAACCTCTCCGTCCATCTGTGTACCCTCCTGACTACACCCGTCCATCCATCTGTGTGCTCACCTGACTACTCCATCTCCCTCTATCCATGCGTATACCTATTTGCTTATCTGTCCGCGCACCCACAAAGCATCTGTGCGTCCCTCTATCTGTCTGTGCATTCAACAGACATTTGTAGACAAACTGCTTCACGCCAGGCTCCTGGATATGGATGTGACCAATGATCATGGTCTACTTCTTTTCTGAAACATTCCCCTCACTTCGTCTCTGAGAAAGTGTTCTCCCCTGATAATCCTCTTTTCTTTTGGTCATGGAACGCATTACCTGTATCTTAAATTTCACTTGTCTAAGAATTAATCTCTTTTCTTTCTAAAGGGGTTCTACCTACTCTTGTTTCAGCTAGAGACCACCCCAGGGCCTTTGTTCCTGCCTTTCCCCTCAGTCTGGGGCTTTTCTAACCCTATCCCCAGCTGCTTCCTACCAAACATTCATCTTCTTAAGTGTGTTTTTCTTCAGAAAAATCCTCCTGTCCCTCAACCCCGAGTTTCACCACCACTTTCGATTGAGAAGTCTAGGTTTTAAATACACATTTATTTTATGTGGATTCCACACCGCTCTCATTCCACATCTGTAGAGCCCTCTGGTGACCACTGTGTCTCTGCTACCTCTCCCAGAATCTGGTTTTCTATTAATATTTGTGGAAACGAAATGCCTTTAGAGACCTCGTATCTTGAAGATTGTTGTGTTTCCACCTAGGAAGAAGGCAGGTAAGAAGGCATCAGAAAAATAACCAAGATGGGAGTGTCTTATGCAGGTCTATAACTCAGTGCCAGGCCTTGTGTTCAGGGCTTTCCGTGTCTTATTTTCTTCAGCTCTCCCAGCGTCACCACAAACTGGATGGTGCCCTTTCCCCGCCTGCAGATGAAGAGACAGGCTGAAAGAGCTTAGGTCATATGTCCAAGGCTTCCCAAAGACTGACTGGCAGAGAATCTGAGCTTAGACTTGGTCCTCAAGTTCATGACCCCGCTGACCCCTCATCTTGATTCTGCCGGGCTATGACATAACAAAACGTTAGCAACAGGATGTAGTTGCTCAGGTATGTTGCTCGAGTGCTCGTGAGCTCTCTTGCTTTGAATCGGGAGGTTGACCAGATGACCCACTGGTGAACTTCTACTCCTAGTCTTCTGAGCGGTCCCTAGTGTTGGTGAGTCCTGGGTGTGCTGGTACAGATATGATGCCCTTCTGAGCTGAGTCCCCGGGTGGGCGAGGAAGAGCACTTCTCCTTTGATAGTGAGTGGTGGTGCCTTGGCCCCAAGCCTTCCAGTTTCTTCCTGTTTCTGCTTTCCCAGGATCTGCAGGCAGAGCCTGGCTTTTCAAATTGGCTTCAAAGATAACGATCTGATTTGGCGATTTATCTGATTAGGCTTAAATATATTTATTACATGTTTAAACACATCCCAGCGAGCTGGAGAACGAACCACAGGACTGGGCCTGGCCTGGATTTCCGGGACCCGCTGGAGCAAGTTCAAGAAAGACCTAATCCACTTAGAGAAAACCAGAGCCAAGTCTAATCCAATCAGCATGTTCTTGAGGCAGGACACCCCACCTCCCGCCCGTAACCCTGGTGCCCCCCGAACCTCCGCCCAGAGTTCAGAAGGGGTCGAGGGTTGAATTCTGGACACTGAGACCACAGGAACTCCAGCTTCTCAGCTTTTTCTTCATCACAGGGCCGGGAAGGAGGCTCGTTATGGATTAAGATGATAATGACTTTTCTTTATCATACTAACATTATTTTGACTTAATTTTGGAAAATTAAGAAAAGTAATTAAAAACAACCAAATCACCAGTCTTGCCTGCATTAACATCTAAGGGGGAAATCTTTCAAGTGCTTTAAAAATTACTTGAGACAACTCTGATTGTATTTTATGTATTTATCTATTTACCAGTTTTTTTTTTGTGTGTGTGTGTATAACTTGTGTTACAGTACATATGTGGAAGGTTAGAGGACCTCTCTATGGTGTTGGTTTTCTCCTTCCACCTTTCTGTAGCATTTAACACAAGCACCTTTACTCAACAAGTAATCTTGTTGTTGGTCCCTGTGGTCGCATTTTAATGATAATATTTTGAACTCTTCCTGTGTAGCCCAGGCTGGCCTTGAACTCAGCATGCTCCTGCCTCTGCCTCCTTAGTCCTGGGACAACAGATTTCTGCCACCACACTTGTCCCTGACATCCCTGTCTTTAAAGACACTTGTCTCATGGTGCAGTCAGTGGTGGTGTTCATTTCCCAGTGAGGAAATGTGGTCAGCGGGACCTAGGGCTGGCCTAGAGGTGACAGTCAGCCCAGTAAGACAGCCTGGGCTGAGGATATCTGTTGGTCATGCATGGCTCAGGTTGAGGGCTCCAGCTCAGTATGTCTCAGTGCTTACTCCCTTCGTCGCCTTGGAGGCGACAGAGCTGTCCTAGGCAGTCCACACCATGAAGTTTCTTCCTGTCTCAGTGGGTCCAGTGCCATCAACTTTTTATAGTTTATAGACAAGAATTTTAAGAGAGAGAGAGAGAGAGAGAGAGAGAGAGAGAGAGAGAGAGAGAAACAGACAGACAGACAGACAGACAGACAGGCAGACAGACCACATCTTGCCCTTGACCAGGCCACACAGCCCCATCCTTGTTCATGGCCTCTAATTATAACCTCACTGTCCAGCTGCCATCTTCCCTGGGAAGGAACCAAGGGTGGGGGCGGTGGGGGGCAGAAAAATCTTCCCAAATCCAAACGGAGACAAAGAGATTTGACTTTGAGCTGTGCAGCCCTAGAGATCTGCTCGGAATCCCCACTCAGTGCACACCCTGAGGAGCATGCCGGGAGTGAAGGTGCGGTGGCCAGACTCCCAGCCTGCAGGTCAGGTATCTTCATCATTGTCTTAGCTCCCAAGGTCTTGTGGGTAGTGTCTACCTGTGTTGACATGCAGATGTCGAGTATGCAAAGGGCCACTGAATTCAGTCTAAATTCAGACTTTAGAATGCGAGATTCCTTTCTTTCTTTCTTTCTTCCTTCCTTCCTTTCTTTCTTTCTCTCTCTTTCCCTCCCTCCCTCCCTCTCTCTTTCCCTCCTTCCCTCCCTCACTCTCTCTCTTTCCCTCATTCTTTCTTTCTTGCTAGAGTCTCTTTCTGCAGCCCAGGCTGGCCTTGAACTCCTGATCTTCCCGGAGCTAGTGCTGGGACCGCAGGCCTGCGTCTTCATGCCCAGCTGGGGGCTTTCTCTTTTAGGAGGGTCAAGCTTGTCCCAGGCAGGTAACCGTGCACCCAAATGTGTATCAGTTCCAGTAAATGTCCTGCCACATCCACCACCCCCATCCCTCTATTTATTGAGTCATTAATTAGAAGCATCTAATTTCCCACGCTGGTTCAATCTGGGAACGCGTTGGGAAGGGTGCTCAAGAGAGAGGACCAGAGAGAGGAATGAGATCATTATCCCCGTCACACTCCGAGCCTAATGAAGTTTTGCTAGAATGGTTTTGAAATTCAGAGGCAAAGAGACGGGGAGTCTGCAGGGACACCTCATCAGCACACTCTTTTCCAGGGGAGGAGAGTCGCTCGTTCTCAGAAAGTCTGTGAAGTTCTCGGGTCAGGCGGCTTGCTGACGCTCTCTCATCCAGGAGAGTTGAACTTGGTTAGCTGCCGACTTCCGAGGCTCCCAGCAAGTTCAGAGAAATGAGATCGCTGCATGGTCCAGCCCTGCAAACAGGAATGTGCCACACTTAGACACACCGGCTTCCGGCAGCTTGCTGTGCTGTGCTGTGCTGTGCTGTGCAGTGCATGAGTGTGGGTCCTTCCCTATGGCTCTGGGGTCTTTTGCTGTTACTGCCTCTTGGGAGTGGTTGCATTATCCGTGTCACCTTCTCAGCCTCCCTTGTCTCTGTAGAGTAGGGGTGAGGTGGGGTGGAAGATGAGAGTTCTCCTATGTGTGAGAGTTATCCCTAAGCTCAGTGCCTGGCCCCCAGGTTGCAGTCTGTGGTGGCAGCTTTGGCCTTCACCAGGCTCTGCGATGGGCACTGGGCACCCACCACGCAGGTAAGAAGACATAGTTGTTGGAGGAGGTGCACAGGTAAACTGATACCCAAGATTAGGAGCTGTACATGGAGGTCATGTGTGGAGGTCAAAGGACAACCTCATGTGCCAGCCCTGGCCTTCCATCTTGTTTGAGGCGACATCCCTCTGTTCCTTGCTGCTATGCCATCCAACTCCTGGGGGGGGGTCTCCTCTTTCTGCCTCTGTCTCCTTGTATGAGTGCACGGATCACAAATACCTGTGCTACTGTCTGTATTTTTCTGTGGATCCCCAGGGTCATCAGCATGAGCCATTAGGCTCACGCAGCAGGTGCTCCACCCACTGAGCCATTTCTCAGCCGCCATGTTGTTCCTGGAGCGTGGTTTTTTGAAAGTCGCGTGTCTTGGTGCTATTTTATAGCAACACATACATCGATTTCCCTGGTCTCTTACTATTTCACTGCTCTTGTCAGTGCTTGGAAGAAGAAGAAGAGGATAAAATGGAAATGTTGCCTTTTCATTAGGTGGAAGGAATCCTGGAAAAGTTCATTTGCTCATCAGAGGGGTAATTATTCTTCCCATCTCTTCAGCAGGGTTTAGTCCACCTTTGTTTTTGACAGGGTCTGTCACTGAACTTGGAGCTTTGCAGTTCAGTAGTCTGGTGGCCACTGAGCCTCCTCAGCACTAGAGTTCCGGGCCCGTGTCACTGTGCCTTTACCCACCGAGCCTTCTCCCCAGCCTTTCATTTGTCAGTGTGTTGTATTCAACACACCGGTGAATCCAAAACAGAGCCCTTAAGACATGTCACCAATGTCATAGCTGTCATTCTTATTTGGCCATGCTGGGGATTGAACCTAGGGCCCCCTGCCCTGTGCCAAAGCTGTCTTTCAAAACTACTTCCCTTCTTGAACATAGCTTGGGTGCCATTGAAAGGGTGTTCTACCCACTGGGGTTCCCTCCATATGGGTGGCTTTGACGTGAGACTTGTCCACTGGGTGGAAGCAGGAAAACGCCTTCTTCTTTGGTCTTGATCTGAGGAGGCTCTTAGCATACCAGTTTTGATCTTCCTGGAAAAACATCCTAGAAAACTCCACTTGCTACCGTTCCCAAGCACTCTCGACCTTCAGCTTTGTTTTATGGGCTCATTAGCTCCACCAGTTTCTTTAATTCAGATCTTCTCTTTTTTCCCCAAACAAGGGAGACAAAACTCAAAAACGATCCCTGAGGTGGGCAAGCAGTCAGGGTGGCCATAGCTGAGTGGGAGAAGTGACTGGCTGAATGACAGTCAGTTGTCACCTTGTTTTCTGCTTTCATTTGTGTATGGTATGCATTGATGAGGGCATGGTTTGCACAGCTGGTGCCCAGCTTCCAGCATAGGCTCCTTGAGTAATTTCTGGGTGAATGAGAGGTGAACTGGATGCCAAAAATGGGGAAATGATTGAGACAGCAAGATTAGACACCTCCCGCCCCCACCCCTGCCCCGTGTGTGTGTGTGTGTGTGTGTGTGTGTGTGTGTGTGTGTGTGTGTGTGTGCATATGTGTGCGAGCATGTGCATGTTCCTGTGGGGGTCTGAGGTTGGTGTAGAGAATTGATCAGTCTTCTGTACTATTTGTTGAGTCAAGACCTTGGTCCAACCCAGGGCTCACAAATATGTCTAGCCTTACTAGCCAGCTTGCTCAGGGCATGCCCTGCCTCCACCTTCTGAATCTGGGTTTGTAGATGGGCTGCCACACCCACCCAGCATCTATGTGGATTTCTGGGAGCCCAGCTCAAGTTCTCACGCTTACACAGGCTCTGAGCCCCCAGTCCCCATCATCTCCTTTAAAATCGTGAGGCGAGTGTCTAGTTCTAGTCAGCAGCCTCCGGTAGGAATTCTGCAGAAGCTGTGTTAGTTGTTATCACCGCAGAGAGACAAGGAAACACAAACCCAGAGATACCCCAGGCAAGCTCAAGCCGCTCTGCCTGTTTCCATCTGTTAGTGGCTTCCTGGTGCCTGGCCTTGGGGGCTGGTGGCCTCAGTGAGGGCTGCTCCTGGACTCCACTTCCCCAACACAGAACTTCTCATGATGAGGCGGCCATGATTGACTCTCACAGAAGGCCCACAGCAGGAGGAGGATGCTTTGCCCTCTTCCCAAGGCACCTGAATCACTGTCTCTTTTCCCAATTGCTTGGGTAATTGGAAGCAAGTGATGGCATATATGTCCCCTGAGTTCTAATCCACCCGTCTCAATCCTTTCCTCATATTTGGCATCCAATTCTCCTCTTGTTCATCCAGTAAATAGTTAGGGGAGTTTGTGCAGGAAGCAGGGCGCCGGCTGTGCAAGAAAGATAAAACAGAATGAAGAGCCCCCGGCGCCCCCCAGTTCCTGTGGGACTTCTCTTCGGTGGAGGAGGGAGCCAATAGGTAAACAATAGATGCACATGGCAATTCTAGTGAGTGCTGAGTCCCAGGAACAGCAGTTAGGGCGAAGGATGCTGAGATGCGGACGAGGCAGGGGCATGTCTGTTTTAGGATGACACTTGTACATCTGAGTGAGTCTCATGGGAGCCACAGGCATTTAGTGCATAGAAACAAAGATACCCTGATATCCTCCCAGCCCCCCGAGTTGAGGGTAATCCAGAGCAGAACTCAGGGGTGCTGCGGATGGAGACCCCTGGGACCAGGCAGTGGAAATAAGCCAATGCCAACGTCATGGCCAAGAGATTTCCAGAGAGATTGTGCATACGAGGCCCTGCGGGTGAGTAAGTGAGTGAGTGCAGCTCTTGTTGATCATTCTAGAAGGTGGACCTCAGGGTCTCAGCAGCTAAACACAGAAGCTTGTCCTTAAGCTCCGAGACTTGGGTGCTCTTGGTTAAGGGGGAGCCGAGGCCACTGTTCCAAGGCCATTCATTCTAGAAGGCGGGACTTAGGCTCCAGCCTCAAGTGCAGCACACGTACAGGGTCCCTGGATGGGAGCGTAGAGGATGGGGCCTTGGAATGCTGGATCTCACTTCTACCCATACTGCATTGCCACATCCTGGCTGCAAAGCATGCTGGGAAACGATTGTCTAACCATGACCTAAGAAGAAAGAGGCATAAGGTGTTGGTGGTGCTGGAGTCTGGAGCTTGGCATGCTTTGCGGGCCAGAGCTACATGTTGGCATCCCTTGCTCTTGAGATCTAGCAGGGATTAGGCCCCACCTGTATACAAAGCCCTGGGCTAAACTTCCAAAGGAAATTGCCTTTAATTTCCATGTCAACCACTTGAAAGACTTCCTAGTGTGGCTCCCATTAGAGACGGGGAACCTGAGGTTTACAGAGGGTAGGTGCTTTCTTGGTGGTCACACAGCTGGGAAAGGGTGGATCTGGGACTTTAGCTCCCGCTGCCAGAGGCAGCAATGGATGCTGCAGGCAGAATGTTCCCGGCTTCATCTCTATGGAAGACCTGTTCTGGTGTAGATCGCTAGTCTCTGGAGTGCTTCGTCAGTGGGTCCAAGGTCAAGGCTGTATGTGAGAACAGAGTCATTAATTAGCCTCCGCCCCAGTGGCTTAAGCAGTTGCCCTCTTGGCCTCTTTGAACTTCCTGCATCGGGGTCAGTGGTGGAGAAAAATGGATTCATTTCCCATCTCTAAGAGCTCGGAAGGGCAGGGAGTGCAGCAAACAAGACTTCAGACCTGGGATGCCGGCTCCACACCCAGAGACTAAGCAGGGCCAGTAAGTCACAGGGAAGCTGCGCCAGGTGAGACAGTGGAGATCAAAGGGGACATTGCTAGTGAGAGGAGGTCTGGGGAGGTTTGGGTAGAGAGGGCTTGGAGGCAGGATGACAGAGAACACGGCTCAGACGCTAGACTTCCTCTCATCTCTCCCTTCCCCTCCTTTTCTCCTCTCTTCCTCTTCCTCCTTCCTGCTCTCTCTTCCTCTTCCTCCCCTCTCCCTTCTTCCTTTCACACAGGGTCTTACCATACAGCCCAGGCTGGCCTAGAACCCATGGCTCTTCCCACCCTGCCTTCCCACTGCTGGAATTACAGGTTAGTAGTTACCTGTGATCTTTAGGAATTCCATCGTCTCTCTCCTACTGGGATGGAAGCCATATGGGCGCAGGGGGCATTCCAACCTCCATGGCCTTGTCCCTAGCCCTTCAAACTGTGCCAGTCATGGCCTAGGCCCTTCCTAGGCAGCTTGCTATGAACAGCAGCCGCAGTCTGAGCAGGACTTCCTTGATGCTTTTTGAGGTGAGGTCCCGCCTCAACACACATGTGCACGTGCACACACACACACACACACACACACACACACACACACACACACACACAGAGACAGACACACACACACAGACACATACACACAGACAGACAGACACACACAGACACACCCAGACACCCAGACACAGACACACACAGACACACACATAGACACAGACACAGACACACACAGACACACAGACACAGACACACACACAGACACAGACACACATACACAGCGTTTCCAGGTCAGATCTGTTAGTTAAAAAAGGGTAATTTTCTTTCCTGGAGAATGTCTCAGAGCCTTCCATTTGCAGCGTCACTTGGATCTTCCCAATGGGGAGCTGATAGCCAGGGACACTCAACCTTTACCAGCACACCAACCTCTTCGCCAACAGATCCTTCCAGAACGTTGTGGGACAGGGTAACTGGAACCCAGTTTGGGATTGTTCTAATGGGACAGTCGGTTCTTTTGAGGTCCTTCCCGCCCCCATATCTAGATCATAGTCTATGGTTCTCAGGCACAGAAGCAACTGTTGGTGGGTGAGTAGAGTCTTTAATGGTTTTCTAAAATGTGTTTCGCTGAGAATCCGGGGGCCCACCCTCTTCACTGTGCCCTGCTTTGTCACTGTAGTTGGGGGTAGCATTGACCTGGTCCCCTGCTCAGCTTCTCCCTGACAGTCCTCACCAGGGTCGCAACTGCACTGTGACCCCGGCAGATCCCCCACCATGAAAAGGAAGTGTCATGGCTGCCCAGGCTGAGGTGCGTGGGGCTGAGTGGAAGAGGCGCGTGTGACTGTATTTGTGTGGCTGACTAATGGATGCTGACGGGGCTGTGAGACCCAGAGAGGCCTGTGACAGGTGTCAGGAGAGCCATGCTGTCCTCAAGGCCCAGCAGCAGCCCTCTCTTCACCTCTCTCCTTCCCTCTCTCCTTTCTCCCCCTTGCCCCCCAGCTTTCTGTGCATGTGTATATGCGTATGTGTGTGTGTGTGGTGGGCATCTTCCTCCATTGCTTACCATGTTAAAAAATTTTTTTTTGATCCTGGACTTGCTCAGTCAACCTGGAGCTTGCTGTCAAGGTGAGACTAGGCAGCAGAGTCTGAGGATCTGCCTGTCTTCTCTGCAATGCAGGCATTGCAGGTATATGCTGCTGCACTTGGCTTTTTAGGCACATGCTAGGGATCGAACTCAGGTCCTGCTGCCTGTGCAGCCAGGAAAAACTTTTTGTTTGCTATTTTGTTTTTCAAGACAAGGTCTCTCTGTGTAGCCTTGGCTGTCCTGGACTCACTTTGTAGACCAGGCTGGCCTGGAACTCACAGCAATCCATCTGCCTCTGCCTCCTGAGAGCTGGGGTTAAAGGCATGCGCCACCGTGCCTGCTAAAAAAGGCTTTAAAAGGTGCGTAGACTGACTCCTGTAGTTCAGAGGGAGGAGCCCTGAGCCATAGAAGGTTCTAGCAGCTGGTCTAAACCAGGCCTGAGTTGCAGTTAGAAGACGCAGGGGAATACCTTTGAACTCTGCTTGCCTGGGCTCTGTTTGAATGTGTGTGTATGCTCTCCAGGGCAGGTCTAAGCTCTGAGTCTAAGTACCAGGGGTTTAAAGCTTTCTTTATTCTTAAATTTTTATTTAATTAAAAAAGAATCTTGATGCAGGATAATTGAGCCGTGTATGTGGGGTATGAGAAGGAACACGTAGGCAGGGTGTCAAGCCCAGGGCAGTGCGTCCGACAGGCCCAGCGTCTCACTTCTCTCGGCTGGGCACATCCACGCTCCGCTCTAATAACCACCTCAAAGTACATGATGAATTGTGAGCCACAGTGCCGTGGAACATTCTAGGTTTCCTCTGTCCCCCTCATCCAGCTGCTCCTCCTCCCCTCCCCACACCCACTGGGCTCGTGTCGCCACAGTCCTGGCCTTCCATTCTGTGAGGACAGCCTTTTGCTTTGCTCATAGGCGTGAGAACCTTCGGCTTTAGGTTCTTTGTGGGCATCGGGCATTGAAAGGTCTTCTGGGAGATTCTGCTCTGTGTCTGGGGCTAGACGCAGGGGACCAGAGTGTGCAGCTCACAATCATCCTAACAGCCAGAGGATGCTCCTGAAGAAGGCCCTGATTCCAGGCCATCACCTGCTGTCTTCCTAACCACTTCCACCAGCATCCTCCCCTTCAAAACAAAAACAAAAACAAAAACAAAAACAAAAGACCTAATGTTTAAAACAGCGCTCACTCTGGGAAGATGCTCCGTGGGTAGGTGCACTTGCTGTACCACCATGAAGACCCACATTTAAATCCTCAGCACCTGTGTATAAGCCAGTCCTGGCTGGGGGTGTCTGTTACCCTGAAATTGGAGGGCTGAGATAGGCAGATCTTCGGGCTTGCTGAACAGCCATGTTCAGAGAGAGACCCTGCCTCCAAAATTAAGATGGAGAACAACTGAAGATTCCGCTATCCTGCTCTGGCTTCCACACTAGTGTGTGCACACAAGTACATGGATACATTTACACACACACACATATAAATACACACATACATATATAGACATGGACACACGCATACATATATATATATATGTATATATACACATACATTTACAAACACACACATATATACACATACATACACAAACACACACATATACATATATATATACACACACATACATACATACACACACACACACACACACACACTCCAGAGCTTCCAACACTCACTGTACTCCTAGACCACTTGGGATCATGTTCTTACGGGGATCCCCGCTTACCGGGTCTCAGGTTAGCCCACGACTCTGCATCTGTAGCCCAGCCCCCCTGTGGTGCTGGTCCCTCAGCCAGTAGCTAAAATTCCAGGAAGCCAGTATATCTCATCCTGAGGTCCAGACTGTACAGAGCTCCCAGGCAGTTACCACACAGCTCGGCTTGTTTCATTTACCCCAGCATTCGCTCTGTGAAGCAAATGGTTTCCTTGTCCCTGTTTTCAGACTCCTGACGGGGCGGGGCTTGGCTGTGCTTAGCGTGCGGGCCTCAGAGTTTGGGCCCTTCTTGGCAGCCAGAGCCCAAGATATCCAAGGTTGACCCAGGTTACACTAAGTTCAAGTTCTGCAAAGTGAGGGTAGTCCTTAAAAAGGTGTGTGTGTGTGTGTGTGTGTGCGCGTGTGTGTGCATACATGTATGCATGTATGTAATGACTAACGTGCATGAACATAGACATTTTGTTTAAATGTGTGTTTATGTACTTTTTATGTGTATATATGTCTATGCATGTGTGCATGTATTCATGTGCTTATGTGTGTGTGCATGCTCATGTATTTATATGTGTATGCATGCACATGTGCTTATGTGTACATATGTGTGTATGCATGATTGCATATTTATTAATGTGTATGCATGTGTGCATGTATGTACATGTGTTTATATGTGTGTGTTTCCTTAGACAAGGAACTCCAGCTTGCCTTCAGGTGTCTTTCCCCTTTTCTTGCAACGCCGTTTGTCTTGGGGGCGGCTGACCAATGTCACCACGGTTCAAACATTCTTGGCTTCAGCACTGAGTGTTAACTTGGCAGGTTGAGGCAGGGGCATTATGAGTCCGAGGCCAACCTGGTCTGCATAGCCTGGCCTGTCTTCCAAACTCTAGAACGCATCGTCCCTACTTAGGTCTCGGGAATTTTCTGTTGCTTCTGAGGATGCTGGCTGGCTGTGGGTGTCAGGGCCTCGTGTGTGAGCATTCTCACCCACGGCCACTGTCAGGAAATAATAACGGCCTTTCCTGGCTGGCTGTCTCTAGACACTTGTTGTGTGACAGGAGAGACTGTGTGTGTTTTCAGAAGAGCGTCTTGAAGGATATGGCTGTACTTTCAATTCTCATTAGGAACCCAGAAGCTCGGAAAGCGTTACAATATTATTAAACATGTTGAAGGGTCCTGATTTACTGCAGAAACAAGACTTGTTATCTCAAAGCCTGGCTCCTCAGCGGGGGTGGCTGGGAATATTTCTTTGTCTCTCTCAGGAAGGTGGAGATGGTAAAAAATTAGCACGACGAGGACAGCCATGCTAACACAGTGGCAATAAGCATCATTATTATTTTGAGGACCTTTTCCTGAGCACCTGGGGGAGGGTCTTCCACTGGTCTGTGAACTTGCTGGCAGAAGCTGTCCTGAGGAACTCTGTCTCATTTTGGGATCAGGTCTCTCACCTGCCTGGGGCTCACTGATTTGGCCCATCTGGCTGGCCAGTGGGCCTCAGGCATCCGCCTGTCTTGTCTCCTCAGAGCTGGGGTTACAGGTGTACCCCACATGTGTGTTGGCTTCTTCACATGTGCTCTGGGCATCCGGCTCAGGTGCTCATGCTTGCTCAGTGAGCTACATAGTCAGCGGCTCAGACTGTGAAGACCGTCTAGGCTGCCTCATGAAGCTGCGTGTCTGCCACTGTAGCCTAAAGGCAGCCATGCAGAACATGACAAGCTGGGTCCAGAAGTCCCCAGTTTGTATGAATCGAGGGAGTCGGCCCCGAGAATGCAGTGTGCCGGAGTCCTGGTGCAGTGGGATGAGAACGCTGGGCTGAGGCGTGGGCTGGACATTGGTCAGCTGGAATCCTTGCTTCTCTGGTAAAATACTAATGAAGATGAGCCAGACTTCATGGACTGGCCTTGAGTACTAAACCAGAGCCTGCAGAGTCTTAATTAATTGATTGCATCTATGTATGTATGTATGTATGTATGTATGTATGTATGTATGTATGTACCTATCTACCTACCTACATATCTATCCATCCACCCACCCACCTGTCTATCTATCCATCTATTCATCCATCCATCCATCCATCCATCTATCTATCCAGCTACCCATCTATTCATCCACCCATCCATCCATCCACCCATCCATCCATCCACCCATCCATCCATCCACCCATCCATCCATCCATCCATCCACCCATCCATCCATCCACCCATCCATCCATCTATCCATCTCCCATCCATCCACACATCCATCCATCCACCCATCCATCCATCCATTTATTTATTTGTGTAAGCATGCTGTGGTGTAAGTACAGAGGCCAGAGGACCCCTTGAGGGAGTCGGTTCTCTCCTTCCACCGTACAGATTGAACTCAGGGTTGCTGACAAGCCCCTTTGCTGGCTGAGCCATCTCGCCGGCCCTTGGTCCTGAGTTATGAGACAGGGTCTTGCTGTGTAGCTCAGCTCATGCTTCTGACTCTGCAGCCCGGGGTTGGGCTTCGACTGTTTAACGTGCTCCTTTGTGCGAGGGTGGAGAGCATGGGAGGCATGCCCACACCTTGTTTGAAGGCCGTGGTGTGCCGTTGGAACTCTGATCTCTCTGGCTTTGAACTCTACCCCTCCACAGAAGGCTCCTGGCTCCGAACAGACTGCAGCTCCCTCCCCAGGGTGCAGCTAATGAAGGGAACTCAGGTCCTTCTCCCTCCTTGCTTTTATGCCCAATAAATCACTCTGACATGGGCTTGTTATGGCTTAACTCCCTACATTGTCTGGCAGTCCCTGGAGGAAGGGAGAGGGGGCATCGTTTTGCCTGCAATTGCTTCAGGAATGAAAACATTTTTTTTGTGTGTGTGAATTAATAATCATCAAATAGGTCAGGTAAACATCCCATAATTAGGAGGTGTGGACGATTTGTCAATTCAGGCTTCAGAGTGTAATTATTAGTCAAATGGCTCCGAGACCCAGCGATGGAGCTGTCCCTGAAGATCCGATTACTGTCACATCAGGGGTGGGAATCTATTTTCCACTTTAATATAAACAATAGTGTCTCACTTCCCAACCTGTCAGAGCTGGGGTGGGAGGTAATATCTTACCCCCCATCCCCCATCCACCCATCCCCCTACCCCTATTGCCAAGCCTCAAATCTGGACCTGCAGTGTGGACAACTTGGCTCTCAAAGACACCGGGCTGGTTTGGGTAAATCTTGGAGATGAGTGAAGGGAAAGGTGGATGTTTTCCACCTCTTTCCTGCTCCTTGGGGCTGCAGTCACGTGGCTTTCTAGTTACTTCACATAGAGAAGCCAATGGCAGACTAAAGGAATGCATCTGTCCTTCCATCCGTGGACCAGTGAGGTCACTGACGTTTCTTACAGGAGTCTAGAGGATCTGCTTATTGACAGAAGAAAAGCCCGCCCACCACAGCTTGGGTGATGACTGGAGACAGCCGGCTGCATCTCTGGAAGCCAGTGCACAATTTGCGGGCATTTCCACCGAAGAGTCTCCTTACAGCCATGGTTTATGACTCATAGAATCCAGGGAGGAGCCCTGAGACTTGTGAGTTTCCGGAGCCTGCTCCTTCCCTCTAGGAGGGAGTAAACAGCCTTAGCGTTGCCCCCTAGTCAACTGGAAGCCAGTATTGAGTCATCAACCCCATTTTACAGATGAGAAGTTGCGGCTGGGGAGCGCTTCCTTGCTGTGGTCGGGAGACCCGCACCTCCCTCCCGATTAACAGCACACGCAGAGGTCTGAGGGTGACTTTCAGCAGTCAGTTCCCTTCATCCACCACGTGGGTCTCAGGAACCAAACTCAGGCCATCAGGCTTAGCGGTGAGTGCCTCTACCCACGGAAACCATTTTGCCAGCGCACAACTCGTTACTCACGTCGTTTTACAGAGCAGAGAGACCTTGCAGTTGTGGTTCATGTAGCATCTTGGGAGAGGGGATTGCCTGGACCTTCTAAAGCTGGATGGAGGGCAGGTGGCAGGCAGAGAGATCTTGGGAGATGCTTGTCCGAGGTGTGGGGATGGCTGGGCCTTAAACGCCTCCCTCTTAGTCTTTCTAGCAGGAACATACCCTGTTGGCACCTGGGTGCTGTTGGTAAGACCCACTGTGAACTTCTGATAACCAGGGTATCACGGTGATAGTCGAAGACAGTAAAACCAGCTCTATAAGGGATGCTTGTTACACAGCACTTGGGGACCTTGGGGACGCATACACTTGCCTTTGATGTCTCTGGGTACAGCCTGGCTCAGCTCATGTTTTCTTCAGCAGATGTATGCCAGTCTCATCCTTCCCCTTCTTACTATTTTTCAGTATCTCAAGAGAGGGTTTTCCTATGTAGCCCAGGCTGGCCTCTAATGTATGGCCCCACTGCCTCAGTGTCCTGAGAGCTGAATGGTAGGTGTGTGCCACCATGCCCAGTTCTCTCACCCTGTTTTCACAGGCCAGTTTCCATGGTGAGACACCCTGGTGTGCATGGGAAACACATTAAAGAAACCCTACAAGGGGCACCAGGATACATCAATGTCACATTCAAGAATTAGGTAGTTTACCCAGAGCTGGCCTTGGACTCCCTCTGTAGGTCAGGGAGATCTTGAGCTTCTCATCCTCCTGCCTCAGCATCCCAGATAGTTGGCGTGATGTGCTTGGACCAGCAGGGCCTGTTCACTGGATCTTTAAACACAGCAGATCTCGCTCAGTTGATTGTCAGTGGGGAGTACACTAGGATTTCCCCCCCCCCTTCTGTTACTATACTCACTTGTAAAACAGATGTCTGTGTCCACCAGGCATCACTGCAAGGGCTGAGTGAGGCTCCTCTCCTCACTGGATGCTTTTGCCTGTTTTGGCATCCCCCAGAGGGTGCCCCACCCCCACCCATCTCTGTAGTGGACACAATAGGAGATTCCATCTGGATTGGTCTTGAGTCTTGCTACGTATGAGTAAGGCTAGTGTGTGTGAGGCCGGGGATCCAACTCCTGGCCGCTTCCCTCTGGTAAGAAGTCATTTGTTCTGAAGGCTGGGGCATCCGGACACATCGCTGTGTCTGTGTGCCTCTGGTAGAGGCTGCTGTGTTACAACATGGCAGAGGATGTGCCGCGCAAGCTCAGGTCTCTTCTTAGGGAGCCACTATTCCCGTCACGTGACCTCCTGTGATCCCAGTTACTGCCAGTGTGGCCAGTCAGCTTTCTGTTACTGTAGCAAATGCCTGGGGATAAAGGGTCCCTCCCATCAAGGGCCAGGCATGTTACTTTTAGACTCTTTGTGAGATACCACGTTGCCATGGGAGCCTGTGGCAAAGCAGAAACTACTCACTCCAGAAAGCAATAAAGATGGGGAGAAACTGGGACCCCAAAATCTTCATGGAGAGTGTTCCCCTGTGACGTGAAGATCTCTTTAGGCCTCACCCCTTAGCCCACCTCCCTATCCATCCTTTAACAAAGGGGTCTCCAGGCAGGGAGACATTAATGTCTTTCAGAGCCCTACCTCTGAGTAACACAACCCCAGCATTTGGACTCTTGGGGGTACACATACAATGGCTCTTATGAAGCCATCCAAATGTGGTCCCATAACTCTTGTATTAGGCCACCCTCAGGGCTAGTCACTCAGGACGGAATTATGTGGACCATGACATTTGTGTCGCCGAATTCTGCATGCACAGTTCTGCCCCACTCTGTGATTTTTATCAGTCAAAGAGGCTTAATTATTTTGTGAGCCCAGAGGGATACTCTTCAAGACACATTTGTTCTTTATCTCTGGGCTCCGGGGCGCCAAGTTCTAAATATAGCCTTCGAGGTGAAGCTCAGTGGGTAGGGAGTGGGGGGACGGGGGGGGGGGGGCCCAGCAGCGGGTGGGGAGCTGGGAGAGTGTGGCGGCTGGGAACCTGCTGTGTAAAGCTCCTCCCAGTGGAGCTGGTGTCAATTTTTGCCTGGGCCTGCGATATCAGGAGCAGACAGGAAGTCCCAGGATGTGACCTCTGACCTCCAGGGGTTAGAGGTCTGAGCGTAGGTGTGGTAGGTTTGCCACACAGAGGCAAGTGGGGTTGGGTGATTTGGGGTGGCAGCTGGCACCATCTTTGGGTAGATCCTTATCACAGTGGCCCGTGGGTATCCATGGTCCAATCCTTTGACTCCCCTGCTGTCTGTGCTCTGGGCCCCGGGGCCCCCAGGTTTTTCTCCAGCCTGTCACATCCTTGGGCATGTTGGCTCCTGGTTGGACACTTATTCTTCCTTCTTTGCCTAATTAACTGTCACTCACTCTCTAGTCGAGGCGCCTGTGATCTTCCCAGGGAGATGGTCTCCACTTCTCATCAGTGACATTGTAACTAATTAATGTGGGATTTCCTGCTTTCTGCTGCCTCTTCTGGGTCTAGACAGCCTGTCCCGACTCTACTTATGTCATCTTAGATGTTTTAGTGGTTATATATATTTTTAAAAAGCCAAATCCAACTGACAAGTATTCCTATGGCCATAAAAATACATAATGGAACATGTCATCTTAACCAATCTGAGTGAATTCAGCAACAGAAAGTGCAGTCATATTGGGAAATTGTCTCCTCCATCTCTCTCTGGAAAATTTCCATCCTCAAAACCAGAAACAACCCCATTTTAATTTTTTCTTACTTTCTTTTTTTTTTTTTGAGACAGGTTTTTTATGTTGCCTGGGCTAGCCTCCAGCTTACTGTGTAGCTCAGGATAGCCCTGAATTCCTAATCCTCTTGCCTCTACCCCCTAAGCCCTGGGACTCCAGGTATGTGTCAGTACACCCAGTGCAAATCAGTCCCAGCACTGCTCCTAGGCAGAACAAAGTCCATTTTGTACATTTGGCTGTCCCAGATGCTTTGCTCAAGCAGGCATATGTAATACGTGTCTGTTTGTGTCTGTGTTGTTCTCTAAACACACTGGTTTTTTTTTTCCTTAAAAGAAACTATTATTACCATTTTGCTGAGGTGGGGCATGTATGCCGTGACATTGTGTGGAGCTCATTCTCTCCTGTCACCTTTATGTAGGTTCCAGAAATTGAACTTAGGTCACTAGGCTTTTGCAGCAAGCACCATTACCCACTGAGCCATTATGCTGGCCCAGCATGTGGTTTTCCGGAGTCATCTGTGTTGTGCTGGGTGCCAGAGGTTTCTTCCTTTCTGCGGCACATGTGTGCCCATGTGTGCCCGTGTGCGTGTGTGTGAGCATGTGCGTGTGCCTGTGCGTGTGTGTGTCTGTGTGTCTGGTTCTGTGTCCCCAGAAAGACCTTATCTGGATAGGGGCTGAATTTGGGGTCTGCTGTAGATGACGGGGATTAAACATGTCAAAGATTACCTAACACCCTCACCTTGGACTCGCCTCCATTCCTTTCTGCCTTTGTGTGGAGACAGTGCAAATAAACACGCTGCCTGCCTGGCACACCAGCCTGGGGAACCTTTGCTGAGGCTGTCTGTGGGGGGAAACTGAGCCATGAGGGCAGGTAGGGCCCTGCAGAAGCTGTGAGGCACTCAGCTGGAAGGCGAAGGGGGTTGGAAAGCCTCTCCCAACGTCACTCATCTAGAGATAAAAATAGCGAGCCTTGAGGCACCCAGGGTCTTCTAATGTTGCCTTTAGCTCCCTGGAATCCACAGACACGAGCAGTTCGAGAACTAATATAACGCCTGTCACTCAAGGGAGGCAGTGTTAGAATGACAGAGCCTTCTGGAATTATCCCTGTCTCAGAGGTCAGCCTTTCCTAGCCTGGCTCCTCCTGCCCCGGCTTTTATTCTGTGGTTCTCATGGGGGCTGGGCTGGGCAGGACCCCACTGTCTCTGCCCTCACAGCCCTGCTACAAGACCCATGTGGTAGCCTGTCCCGGGAGAGCTGAGCGCGGAGAAAGGCACAGCTGTCTTTACGATGAAAGCCAACGGAGGCAGAGTCGAAATCTAGACACCATCCTGCCGTCTCCGGTGCAGGTGACCCCTTCAACTACAGGTCTGTGTTTTGCAGTTTTAGTGACCCACAGTCAAAAACCTTCGATGGAAAAAAAAATACTCAAAACCATCTATGGGTTTAATATCACACATTATTCTGAGTAACATGGAGAAGCCTTGAGCCAACCAGCTCTGCCTGTCTGGGACGGGGAGAGTCCCTCTGTGCGATGCGTGCACACTGCGTATGCTACCCCCCTCTTACTCACTTAGATGCTCTCTTGGTTGTGTGATCAGATCTTGGGGTGTCTGTGCTGCATATATTGCCCTCACATACTCATTTAGGGGCCCTGTCAATTTTCTGACCCTCTGTTGGAGTGACTGCAGTGTGTATGCTACCCTCTCGTTAGTCACTCAGCCATGTTAGTGCACTGATCCAGCTGGAGTGTTCACACTGTATAGACTACCCTCTCATTCTTTACTCATTCTTTATGTAGACGCTCTCTTGCTTGTCCAGTCAGCTGTGGGCATGTTGTGGTAGTTTTAGGCAAGTCACTTTTGGTACCGAATGAGATTTACCCCCTAAAGCATAAACATGGTGATGCTGATGCAGTGGACGTGCCAAAGAGGAGCCTTGAAGCACCCTCTGTAAGTGAAAAGGCCAACATTCCTGACAGCGTAAGGAAAGAAAAGAGCTCACGTGTGGCGCTGGCTAAGAGTGACAGTTAGAACCAGTTTCTCTGTGAAATGGTGATGTCGAGGAAGGAGTCTCTGACCGTGGTGCCCATGGGGCATGGAAGCCCCTGTTGATATTCCGTGTGGGTCTGTAGATGTCAGTGGTCCATGGAGGACATGGCCTTACCCAGGGCATCTGTGTGGGTCATGGCCTATATCCCCACCATTAAGGATCATGGTGCAAATGACAGTTGCATTGTGACAACTTGAATCTGAGACTCTTTCAAGTCAGCCAATTGAATCACTTGTCATATCCATTGAAACAAGGTCTGACTCATACATTGAGACAAAAAAGTATAAACTATATGCAAACAAATAAGTATAAGTCAATGCTAACGGCAACTCTGGGTGGCAGGCCCTGGGCGGGGCTGTGGTGGCACCTTAGCTCACGTAACCTGTCTTGATCAGGATTCCAGCTGGCAAGATAGATGACAAACCAATACAGATGAGGAGAGTTAATTCCCACGCTTTGTGGATTCCATAGGCGTGAACTCACCAAGTTTCTGAAATGTATTTATCATCCCAAATCAAGAGTTGCATATACTGAGTGGCAGAACACTCCAGTCCTTTGATGTACATGCTCACAAGTGGGATGGAGCAAGGCCACACCCTACTACTACATGTTGTGGCTCTTAGAATATGTATGATGGTTCATATTGACCATCAACGTGACAGGAGCTCAAACCACCAAGGAGACAAGCCTGTGGGCATGCCCCTGTGAAGTTACCTAGGTTGTGTTAACTGAGATGAGAGGACCCCTCCCTCTAAGCATAGATCCCATGGGCTTGGGATCCTGGACTGAATAAAAAGGAAAAAGTGGGCGGAGCACCAGTGTTTATTTCTCCCTGCTCCCTGACTGTGAATGTGAGCAGTTTGTACACTTTCCTGCCCCCATGCCTTCTCCATAGGTGAGGGTGAGTGGGGTGGGCG
The DNA here is from genome assembly GCF_964271855.1 of Acomys minous. Lineage (NCBI taxonomy): Eukaryota > Metazoa > Chordata > Mammalia > Rodentia > Muridae > Acomys > Acomys minous. The sequence goes on along the minus strand of NC_140498.1, from coordinate 91,198,831 downwards.
TGAATGGGTGAGGATGGGTGTGAATGGGTGGGGATGGGTGTGAATGGATAGGGATGGGTGTGAATGGGTGGGGATGGGTGTGAATGGGTGAGGATGGGTAGGGATGGGTGTGAATGGGTGAGGATGGGTGTGAATGGGTGAGGATGGGTGGGGATGGGTGTGAATGGGTGAGGATGGGTGTGAATGGGTGGGGATGGGTGTGAATGGGTGAGGATGGGTGTAAATGGGTGATGATGGGTGTGAATGGGTGAGGATGGGTGGGGATGGGTGAGGATGGGTGGGGATGGGCGTGAATGGGTGAGGATGCGTAGGGATGGGTGTGAATGGGTGTGAATGGGTGTGAATGGGTGGGGATGGGTGTGAATGGGTGAGGATGGGTGTGAATGGGTGGGGATGGGTGGGGATGGGTGTGAATGGGTGAGGATGGGTGTGAATGGGTGGGGATGGGTGTGAATGGGTGGGGATGGGTGTGAATGGGTGAGGATGTGTGGGAATGGGTGGAGATGGATGGGGATGAGCAGTGTGGGTGATGTGGGTAAGGAGAGGGGAGGATGGGTGGGAATAGGTGTGAATGAGTGGGGGTGGATGAGGATGGATGCATCAAGCCTTTTCTAGATGTAATGAGGTTACTCCTTAGAGCATCAGTTCTCTACCTGTGGATTGCATTTGACAGCCATCTATCTCCAAATGTATTTATACTATGATTCATAGCAGTAGCAAAATTACAGTTATAAAGTAGCAATGAAATAATTTTATGGTTGGGGTCACCACAGCATGAGGAACTGTATTCAAGGATTGCAGCATCAAGAAGGTTGAGAACACACATCCTGGCTCCTCAGTGGAAACATACTAACGCCAGTGGAAAGTAGGCTCCCCATTTTGGAAATTTAATCCTTCAAGCTGAGAGGATTGACTCTGCATGGCGGATATAGTGTCACAACCAAGAGACAGGCTCTGCCACCAGACCCCAGGGATGAAGTGGGATCTCAGCCTTGGCCAAATGACGTTTCTCAGGGCTTTAATCTTCTCACAGGATTGTAATGAAGTAAGGTGGGAGGGGAAGGGAAGGCAGGAAGGAGCCCGGACCACAATCAACACACAGGGTCTCAGCTGTGGCCACCGATAAACATGCTTTGCTGAACACCCACCAGGATGGAAATGGTGATGGTGATGGTGGTGATGATGGTGATGGTGATGGTGGTCATGATGATGATGGTGATGGTGGTGATGATGGTGGTGATGGTGGTGACGGTAGTGATGGTGGTGATGATGGTGATGGTGATGGTGGTCATGATGATGATAGTGATGGTGGTGATAGTGATGGTGATGATGGTGGTGATGGTGGTGACGGTAGTGATGGTGGTGATGATGGTGATGGTGATGATGGTGATGATGGTGATGATGTTAGTAGTAATGGTGGTGATGCTGATGATGGTGGTGATGTTAGTAGTAATGGTAGTGATGATGATGGTGTTGCTGCTGCTGCTGCTGGTGGCAATGGTAATAATGAAACCACTAATAAAAGGACAGGGAAAAATGAGAACCACTGCATGCAGTGCATGGGAATGAAGAATGGCACAGCCAACCAGGACAAATGTGTAGTGGCTTCTTGGGTGGTTAAAGACAGTTGCCGCCTGGCCCAGCAATTCCACTCCTACATTTTGCTCAAGGCATTGGAAACAGCTGCACAAATACTGGTTCATGCATGTTTCTCGCAACACCGTGGAAGTCAACACTGTGTGCTGTGTCCATCGGCCGTCGAGTAGGGACACAAGCTGTGCTCCCAGTGTTGATGTTAGCCATGAGAAGGAAGCACAGGACCATGTTGCAGTGTAAATAAACCCTTAACATGGTACAGAGTGAGTCAGGCACTAATCACCACACATGGCACAATCCCAGTGACAGGAAAGCTGCAGAGAGGACAAATCCACAGGCGGGAGAAAAGGAGAATGGAGGGCGATCACGGATGGGGAACAAGCCTTACTTCTGTGTGGAGTTCACCTTGAACTTGGTGGCGCAGCCATGGCACAACACTGTGGGCATCCTTAGTGCCAGCGGTGCCACTTTAAAGCGATTGTGTGGGTCTGAGGAGATGGCTCAGCTGGTGAATTACCTGATGTGTAAGCATGACGGTGTGAATCATGGCAAGTGGGGTGGAGCCTTCACTTCATGGCAGCCAGGGACACCAGGAAAGAGAGACAAGAAGAGACTGGAGATGAAGGCACCTCTCAGTGATGCCCTTCCTCCAGTGAGGCCCCACCTTCCACAGCTCCAGGGGTACCTCTGCCTATTCTGATTGAGGATCCAACAGTGGCTGAAGCCAGCCTCTGGGACAAAGCCATTCGCTCTGATCATCCCTGGAAAAGTGAGGAAGACATGCCCAGAGGCATGCTGGGACAATCTCCTGAGCATTTCTTATTTAGTGAACTTGGCCATTAGGACTATGGTCTCGGTATATACTCAGCAGATAGTACCTCCCTGTATTACTAGCAGCTCGTAGAGCACACACATATTCACATGCACACATCTATGAGCACAGAAGTCTGTGGTTGGCATCAGGTGTCTTTTGACATCATTCTTTACCTTATGTACTTGGCCAGAGTCTCAGAGAGAGAGAGAGAGAGAGAGAGAGAGAGAGAGACAGACAGACAGACAGACAGACAGACAGACAGACAGACAGACAGAGACAGACAGAGAGCACCTCTGTGAGATTGGCCTGTGAGCATGTATGTGGGGTGCTTTCTTAAGTAATGATTGACATGTTAGGGTCCAGCCCACTGTGGGTGGTGCCATCCCTGTGCAGGAAGTCCTAGGTGAGTGGTATAAGAGAGCAAGCAGAGAAAGCCACAGGGAGCAAGCCAGAAAGCTATGCTCCTCCTTGGTCTCTGCTTCAGTTCCTGCCTCCAGGTTCCTGCCTTGACTTCCCTCAGCAATGGACTGTGATGGAAATACGTATGCCAAATAAACCCTTTCCCCCCCAGGTTGGCTGTGGTGTTGATCAGAGGAACTAAAGACAAGCAAGGACCGGTCCTGGTGTTTGTGTTTTACCCACCGAGTCACATCTGTAGACTCAGAAAATAATTTTACGCAGTATTTTTAGCGTGCCCATGTCTGCAGTGTAGCTGGTCACATGGGGTCTGCCATGGAACTTTCCACTTGGTGCTTCCTGATGGCTCCAGAAAGGTTTTTGGGCTTTGCAGCATTTTACATGTTGGATCAGGGATCAGGACTTCTTTTAACTGATAATCCTAGCAGCTGCTGTTCCTAGACTTTAACTTACCCCGAGTCTGGGAAATTATTCTCAAGCCATGCATGCCTACAGATTCTGCTTCCTACTTACCTGATAGAGTGATTAAAACACCAAGCGCTTTGGAATATCCGGGGAAGTTCCAGGCTCCAGTGTGCAGGCCTAGAATGGTGGGGGTGGGGCCCACCGAGCCCACCCGGCTCCCCGGCTGCTTCCTGCCTGACACTGGCTCCCAAGTCCAGACAACTTCTCAGCCCTGCATTTCCCTGTTTGGGCGGCTTCAATGGGGAGGGACAAAGAAGGCAGGCGCTTGCCTAGACATTCTGAGATCGGTTTCTCCCTCTCGAGTGGCTTTTATTTCTCCCAGTCCCTTATCAGAGAATGTCAAAAAGAAAAAGAAAAAAAAAGGAAAAACCCATGCCTTGAAATTCCTTTAATCAGCCCTCAGACCTTTCATTTCTTAAAATCTATTCCCTTCTCCCCGCCCATCTCAAGACTTGAAATAAAACGATTTTTCCCCCCCAGAAACGAGTGACAGGAGGCGAGGGTGACGATTAATAACCCTGGAGCCTGTGCCACCACACCTCCCCTATTTAAAATGAAAAATTACCTTTTTCCCCCTTAGACTTTATTAAAAAGGATCAAAGGTGGGGAGGGGGGGGGTTTGCTGATAGCACACAGCCCATCAGCCAGGCGCCACTGCCACTTCAGTGTTGCCGAGTCGATTCTTCTGGTTGAGCAGTTTAGGGAGTGAAGGGACACTTTGCACTTCCTGGGTCCCTGGGCTTCTGGGTGTGGAAAGGAAGCAGATTTGCCAGGGAGGGGAATGGGGTGGGTGGGGGGGGATGTCTTCCTTTTTATCTCTCTACTTTTGAAGAAATACTTCGTGGGGGGTGACTCCCCGAAACCAGTGGAGTGTCTGTCTGTCTGTCTGTCTATCTGTCCATGGAGGACCAGTGGGGTCATGGGCAGCAGCGGGTGTCCCCTTCTGCTGTCAGCAGCAGGATATTGTGTGGTAAATGGGAAAAGTCATATACTGTGGGATTCTGATCAAGTCCCGTCGTTCATCCAAATCGCGATTAAATAGGCCAGTGGCCCACTTCCAGGAAGATGGGGTAACTGAACCCCTAACTCTGAGACTAGCCACTGCCTTCCAAACATTGTTTTCCTTCTTATTTGTTATTTTTTAAAAAAATTATGTGTGTGTAGGTGTGTGTCTGTGTGGGTGTGTGCATGTGAGTGCAGGTGCCCTCAGAGGCCAGAGAGGGCACCATATCCCCGTGGGGCTGGAGTTACATGTGCTTGTGAGCCTCCCATGTGGGTTCTGGGGAGTGAACTTGTGTCTTTCACAATAGCAATGTCCTATTTTAGACATTGCGCCCTTTCTCCCGACCCAACTTCCACCCCCCCCCCCCATTTAAGACAGGAACGTTTTTTGTTGTTGTTTGTTTTTGAGACAGGGTCTGTCTATGTAACCCTGAGTGGCCGGGAACTCACAGAGATCTACCTCCCTCTGGGCTGGGATTAAATGTGTGTGCCACCATACCTGGCCTGATGTGTCAGTTTCGATGACTCTCCTCAGTGTTTAGCACACGTGGACCTTTCCCCTAGGTAGCCATGCTAGGGGTGTAGGTGCTATAAGAGAGCATGCTAGCACAAGTCCACACGCTCACAGTCTCCAGGGCTTGGAGTCCAGCAGCAAAACTCAGGCTCCAAGCTCTCTGACCCCTGCCTCTCCCTCCCCTGTATCTGGTGGGTGGCTGTTAGTACCCTCCCATCCCTTGGCTTGTTGCTACCTCCCTCCAGGCTCTCTCTCCATCTTCACTCCATTCCTATAGCTTCCCTATATTGAGACAAGGTATCGGTGTGCAGCCCAGGTGGCCTGGAATTTGCTGTGTAGCCCAGGATGGCATTGCACTTGTGATCTTTCTGCCTCTGTCTTTTGGCTGCCTAGGATGGCAGCTCTGTGCACCATGCTGACTCCTCTCCTCTCCGTGGGACTGCAGCTAGTTAGGGGTGGCCTTACCCAGGATGCACTTGGCTCACTTCCATCCACAGGGACTTTATTTGCAAATAGGGTGTTGGTGTTAAGATGGCAACCTGTGACGTTGCTGGACCGTTTCACTCACATCTCTGTCCTGAGGTTGAAGCAAGACCACGTGTCACTAAGCCCCCTGCCCCCCCCCCCCAACCCCCGGCTCTGCATCTTCCTATTGGAGCTGCGTTGTGCTGTCCACGCAGCGAGCGAGGGGGGAAAGGTCAGCTCACGAGTGGGCCTTTACTTTGGTTCAGTTCAGCTGTCACCTGAGAAGCCCAATCCATGTTCTTCATTGTGGGTCGCCTCTGCAATGAGCTCTGTTCTTTTTGACAGAGTTCTGGAAGACTTAAAAATCTAACGAACACGATAGCAAAGTCAGCCCTTCCTGTTCCCAGACCTCTGTCCACTGGTCCCTCAGCCTGGGGGACCATGCTTCACTGTTGGCCTGGTAACCCCTCTGCCCGCTGACAAGTGACCTCCAGGGGGCGGTGGTGGACATTGCCTTATCACCACGTCCCGTCCCGAGGAAGCCTCCTCTCTTCCCTCCCTTCTCTCCTCTTCACCATTCCTGTTTTTATGGTGCTAGGGATCAAAATCAGGGCCTTGAACATCTTAGGCCGGAGCACAACTGCCAAGTCTCACCCCAAGCCCTCCAGTTTCTCAACTGAACTGCTTGCTTCGGTTTTGGATGCCTGGGACAGGGACTTGCTGTGATGCTTAGGCTAATTGAAGGTTTTCATTGGGGCACTTGTGGATCCACATACAGCTGTAAGAAAAGACTACAGAAGGTACCAGAAGGCTTGGCTTCTTGGCATTCTTGCCCGATAGCATCACAACCAGGGGATTGATAAGGACACAGTCCAGTGATCTTGCCCAGGTGTGTCTGGCATTGTGTGTGTGTGTGTGTGTGTGTGTGTGTGTGTGTGTGTGTGTGTGTGTGTGTGGTGTGCGTGCCTGTGACTATGCATTTGACTCTTCATAATGTTGTGCCAAGGTGGGCTCACGTGTCTCCACCACTGTCAAAATACTGAACTGCATGCATCTCTGCTGTTGCTATTTTATTTGTTTTTTTTGTTTTTTGTTTTTTTGAGACAGGGTTTCTCTGTGTAGTCTTGGCTGTCCTAGACTCACTTTGTAGACCAGGCTGGCCTCGAACTCACAGCGATCCACCTGCCTCTGCCTCCCGAGTGCTGGGATTAAAGGCGTGCGCCACCATGCCCAGCTCTGTTGCTATTTTATAGCCACATGCACTTCCTCCTCTCCCCTCATTCCCCACGCTGACATCTGCCAACCATGTCTAAAGAGTTGTGGAAGTGGAGCCAGAGAACGAATCCTGTAACGTTTGTCCCCTTGCGCCCCCTGGAGACCCACCCGAGCTCTGTGCATGGACGCAGCAGCGTCATGTCCCTGGTTTGTGTCTGAACCCTCCGTCCTGCTGCCCGACATCACCAAATATCATGCACTCTGCTTCCTTCCTTGTAACCACGTGAAAGGCCTCCAGGGATGCGTTTGCTTGTCCATCAGCTCCGGGTCCATATTGGGGTCAGGTATTAAGATGTGCCCCATCGGGAAACATTGTTTTAAAAGTAGAGCACCCCGATACTGTTAATGGTGGGGACTCATAAAAGACAAGGGCCCACTGCTTTGCTTTACCAAGTCTTTGGGGTGTGGGCTGGGCCAAGTGGTGTAATCAGATGTTGTACACGTGCCTGTGATGTAGCGTATGTGTGTACTAATGTGTGTGTGGCATAAGAGCGCATGGTCTTGTGCATATGACATAGTGAGCGTGTCATCTATATGCACGGTCTAATGTGCATCTGATGTGACATGTGTATGCTACAGTGTATCGGTGTAGAGCATGCTGCTACAGGATGTGACATGTATACACTTTGATGTGGTATGGTCTGACGTGTGTGTATGATGAGGTAGGTGTATGGTGCAGCATGTCTGTGATGGCACATGTGTGTTGTGTGGGGTCCCTATGATGGGATGTGCATACAATGCGGTGCACATGTGATGCGGTGCACATGTGATGCGGTGCACATGTGATGCGGTAAGCATACTATGTAAGGTGTGTGCACGTGACATGAGGTGTGCGCATACAACGTAATGTGTGTGTGTGATTCACTGCCTATGGCATGAAGTATGTATGAGGTGTGAACACACTGTGAGCTAAATGCAAGGTGACCAACACATGAGGTATGCAGGTGTGTGTGTACACAGCGTGAGGTGTGTGGCCTGAGGTGTGAAGGGATGTGCAGATTGGGTAAGGTGCATAAAATACGCTATGCTGACTGCAACTTGCTGAGAGGTGAGATGCGCATGGCGTGACGCATGCGTGGTAAGGTGAGGATGGCGGATCTCTGCCCATGGCAAGCCCGCCCCCCCCCCTTCCCTTCCCTTACCTGCATCTTTCTTCTCCTTTGCCCCTACTCAGGAGGGAATCTGTCCAAACAAGACTGGATCATCCAGTGGCCCACCACGGAGCCAGGGCCACAGGAGAACAACCCTGTGTGTCCCCCGGAGCCCAGCCCATGGATCCGCACCCACCTCTCCCAGAGCCCCAGGATCCAGTCCAAGTGTGTCCAGCACTTCTGTCCTACCAGCCCTACGCCGGGGGCCCCTGTGTACACCCATGTGGACAGACTCACTGTGGATGTCTACCAGAGCTTGTGCCCGCCGCCACCCCTGGAATCAGGCCACCGCTCCCTGCCCCCATCGCCCCGGCAGCGGCACGCAGTCCGCACCCCACCTCGCACCCCAAATATTGTTACCACCGTGACCCCGCCTGGCACGCCACCCATGAGGAGGAAAAACAAGCTGAAGCCTCCGGGGACTCCACCGCCTTCCTCCCGGAAGCTCATCCACCTTATCCCTGGTTTCACGGCGCTGCACAGGAGCAAATCCCACGAGTTCCAGCTCGGGAACCGTGTAGACGAGGCCAACACACCCAAGTGAGTGGGGCCAGTGGGTGCTCTGGGTGGCTGAACTCAAGGGGCTGACCCTCCGGGGAAGTCGGGAGCAAACAGTCTTGTGTCTGTGGGTCTAGGCAGCTTTGCCCCGTGTGTTCTGAGAAAGTGGGTTAGATGGAATTTTCTGGAGCTGACTATTAACTTTTTAATATAAAGTCCTTTAATATTTCTGAGTGATTGGTAGGCATAGTCACAGCTTGGGGCTAAATCTAAGCTGTGACCCCATTTTAGTAGCTAGGATTCCCTGGCACACAGCCAAGCCATCCTGTTAGCGTTGCCTGGGAGTACTTTGGGGGAACACTGGCACGGTTGGTTATGGCCCACCGAACCAGAGATGCTTAATCTTTGAATGGAGGCAGGAAAAGTTTGCTGGCCCCTCCCTGCAGAGTCACCTTCCTGCTGGCCCTAGACAGAGGAAAAAGTTACATGTTAGCCTTGAAGAATCTGGTAGGCAAGTTAAAATGAGTTAAAAAAAAAAAAGCTGGCTGACTCTACCAAAATAGTAAATATAAAATGTGGGTATTAAGGCATTTTTGTTTTTTATTAGTTCTTTGAAATCCAGGCTCCTCTTAGGTGAGGGGGGAGGGGAGGAACTGTAGGGGAGGAGACAGAAGGCTCCTGTGGCTGTGGAGCCTGGGCACATAACAGAGATGACACCAAAAAACTAGGCAGGGAGTGACAACATGCATGACTTTTAAAAGTCAGGGGGCATCTGAGTGTCCTTCAGCAGCTGTGTGAGGAGGCAAGGTGGGCCTCTCCATACAGGGGGAGAGTATTCAGCAGTCAGAAGGGGGCAATTCTGATGCCTGCTATGACAGGACAGCTGAGACTAGGCTGAGTGACAGAAGCCAGACACAGAAGTTCAGAGCTGGAGACAGGAAGTAGAGCGGTGTTGGCTGGGGTTAGGGAGAGAGCAATGGGATGCCACTGTCCAGTGGGAACAGAATTTGGGATGAGAAAATTCTCTGGAACTGGTTGATGTCATGTATACAACCTGTGAATCCATTGAACAGCTTTGAGGTTATACATGCAAAACGACTCAGAATAGTCGATTGTATGTTAAGTTTTACTTTGCCACAAACAAGATTAGGATTCTGTTAACTGGGGGTTCCTAAACTGTGAAGGGCCCAGGCAGTAAATATGGTAAATATGTTCGGCTGTTGCAGCTGCATGGGTTTGTATTGCCGTTGCTTAACAACCAAAATGGCCTGCCCACAGCAGGTAAGAAAGTGGGCGGGGCCATGTTCCAATAAAACTTTATTTATAAAAACAGCTGGGGAGGTCGGTTCCCTTCTGAGGTGCTGTGGAGGGGAGAGTGAGATCAGATGAAAGGTGTTCCCACAGCTAGGTACCTTGGAAACAAATTCATCTGGCCCTTCATATGTCAAAGCAGATGAAAGAGGCTTTTCCAATCAGAATTAGATTTGATGTTCATGGGTTCATGAGAGCCACAGAGACTGAGGCCTGGAGACCTGAGGTGAGAGACGTGGGCGAGAGTCCCAGGAAGGCTAGGTATGAAACTGCCAAGTTGGAAAGTGGTGAGGGGCCTGGGGTCTGCCTCTCACCACCCCTGTGTGAACCTTGAAGTGACTTTCCCCTCATCAGCCTGCAGTTTCTCCACCCATAGCGCGCGTGCGCGCGCACACACACACACACACACACACACACACACACACACACACACTGCTATATATAAAAAATGCTATAGGTCTAGAAACTCTGTGTCTCCCCCTTTCAGCGCTCCTCAGTTGTCTGCAGTTCTTTGTCTAGGGGTGAGTCCCCATGAGACCTACGGCATTTTATCTCATGGCTGGGCTTATGTGAGAGGATGCCCCTTTGTGTTTTCAATGTGTTTTTGAGGCAGACCTCTGTCCACAAGAGCTTGGCTTTGACTCTAGACACATCTAACTGCTCCTGCCTCAAGACCTTCCAGGTGGACCCAGCCACATTCAGTGGTGCTGAGATTCCTACATCGGCACCCAGGAAGGTTAAGCGTGGCCTGCGATGGTCTTCTGTCTGTGCCAGTACTGAGACTGGTTCTTCCTTAAGGGGGCAGGTCCCTGGCCACCTCCAGGGACCCCCAGATTCACCTTAAGGTGGCAGGAGGAGAGGAGCCTGTGGTCGCTGAGTTCTAACACTAGGACTGGGTGGGTCACTGCAGCCTACACTTAGCCTGTTCCAAGCTGGCCTTGGCTTCCACCAGGAAGTAGCCTTGGGACCTTGGCTTCGACCCTGCAATGGCTCAGCTCTCCAGAGATGGTTGGCTGAAGAGCTTGGAATATGTTCATGCTTTTGAGTCTGAGGTTATGAGCCATTAGCAGATGGCGATGTCAATTTAATGGGCTGTGACCGGCATTGGAAAGAAGAAATTGATGGACTTAGAGGAGACTGTGTTAGGAAACATGGTGTAGTGAGAGAATCAGGGTTGCATTGTGAGGCTTGTTCACACCTGTGAGCACATACACATATACACGCATATTGTATACACACATATACAAAGGAATGCACACACATGCAAAATCACATATCCATGTGCATGTACACACATATACACATATGTATGTACACACTGACATGTATACACATATGCAAAGACACATACATACAAGCACATATGTATCACACTCTTTGTCCACATTCTTGGGAAGGTGTGCCTTCTTCTCTCTGTTTCTATCTCTGTGTCTCTGTCTCTATCTCTCTGTCTCTGTCTGTCTGTCTGTCTGCCTGTGTGTCTGTCTGTTTCTCTCTCTCTCTCTTTCTCTCTCTCTCTCTCTCTCTCTTAGGCTGGGGGGCTTTACCAAAGACACATGCCTGTGTGAAAAGGAGGCTCTGTTCACCAAAAGGAATGCTGGGACTGAGGAAGCCTAAAAAGTCTAGAAAGTGTATAAAAGGGGACAGGACCTGTTAATCTGTCCTTTCCTTTTAAAAATCACATTATTTAACTTGTGTGTGTGGGGTGTGTGGATTTGAGTGCGTGTGTGTGCACATGTATGTGACTGTGTATGTGCATGCACATAACTGTTATGATTAATAAAAAGAAAATAAAATGATAAGATAATAAGATGCCAGGAAACAGATATTATATTATATGAGGTTTATTAAGTGAGTATAAGGAGAGAAAGAAAGCGGGGAGCGGTACCCCAGAGAGAGAGAAAGTAGAGAGAAAGGAAGTAAAGAGAGAGGATAGAGAGAGAAAGAGGGTAGAGAGGAAAGGTAGAGAGAGAGGTAGAGAAAGGTAAGAGAGAGCCACGTGGAGGGTCTGTTGTTTATATGGCCCTGGGCAGGGCCACGCCCCCCGTGGCAGATTAAGCGATGACATCACAGGTAGGTGGATTGAAGCAGAATGCTCACACACTGTCTATGCATGTGGAGGTTAGAAGACAGCTTTCCTAGTCAGTTTTACCTTCCACTACATGCTTCTTGGGGATCTAACGCAGGTGGTCATCAGGCTTGGTGGCAAGCAGCCCATTTGTAGGCCAAGCTGCTGCTTCTGCTCAGCAAGACTTTGCTTTCTTGCCCTTAAAACAGCTAAGGCAGAAAGTGATAGAGGAGGAAACTGCTACCCTGCCACACATATTCTTTCTTTCTTTCTTTCTTTCTTTCTTTCTTTCTTCCTCCCTTTCTTTCTTTCTCTGACTGTCTCTCTCTCTCACATACACACACACACAATACATATACCTGGGCACACAGGAACATATACACAAACATTCACATAAACATATACATATACGTGAACACACAGGCATGAAGACATATACATACATGAACACACATATGAACATATGCACACACAAGAACACACACATGCACACGAATTCTCTTACAAGCTTTTGTTTCCAAATCTTTTTAAAAGATAATTTTGGCTATAGCTTTAATTAGGTAATTCCCAGCTACACCCTTATTTGGAAGCTATAGCTGTATAAAACACAAGAAATAAAAGACAATCCCCCCACCCCGGTCATAGGGCGTCACAGTGACTACGGATAATGCTGTGACTGATCCTATAGGCATGTACTTAGGCTTATATTCATATATGATGTCCCCGGTTTCTTTTCTCACGAGTAGAGCTGCACTCTGCCTTACCAGTGTGACCCGCTGTACTTGTCATTCATGAATATGAATAGTTCATTCGTGATTTCCAAGTTTATTTTTCTCTCTTTCTCTCTGTGTATGTGTGTGTGGTATATGCGTGTGGTGTATGTGTGCTGTGTGTGTGTGTGTGTGTGTGTGTGTGTGTGTGTGTGTGTGTGTGCATGAACTCATGTGCACTCAGAGGCCAGAAGAGGAGGTTGAGTGGCCGGTTCTATTACTCTCTGTTGTGTGTCTCTGAGGTCTTCCCTGCAGTCCGGAGCCAGGCTATGAGCCTTAGAAACCTTTCCTATCTCTATCTGATCTCTTGGTGCTAGGGCCCAGGAGCACGCACCACTCCTCACCTTCTTTTGATGGCTGCTGGGGATCTGAACGCAGGTATTCATGCTTGCTTGGCAGCCTTCTTACCCACTGAGCCATCTCCCCAGCCCAGTGCCTCCTGGAAGTCCTCCTGTTTCCCAGAATCACATCTAGAACACTCTCGATGCTTGCCTCTGTTCCTGCGAGGCCTGAGGAGAGGAGGGAACCAGGATGGGGAGGACCCAAAAATACCTATCTGTTCTGCCTGTGTTTGAACCTCAGGTTTTTCTGTCCAGCTAGTTCGATTGCATGCCCACCTCGGGCAGTATCGTTTGCAGTTTGGAAGAGAACAGGCCTGGCTGAACAGAGTCATTATGTAAATTAGATTTCAGGAGAGATCTTCTTGTCTATTTTAGAAAACCAATTATGTGCAAGTCTCTAAACTCATTGACACATACCTACAGATCACTGTGCTAATTATGACAAGGCAGGCTGACGTAAGGATGAGGGTGGGGCCAGGCAGCGAGCACGCAGATAGCAGTTAGCAGATAGCAGAACATTAGACTCCATGCCTTCCTGCTTCCAGCTTTTCCTCTCAAGTTTGTCCTTAGGGACACTTGGTCCCAGAGTGACCCAGGAGGTCCGGGGCCACTGCAAGTGTTGTCTCCGTGGCTATGGAGTCATGAGACCCACATTAAGCAGGTGCGAGAGCTGTCCTGGTCAGGGGACACTGGCTCTTGTGATGACTCCCAGGGCTGTGGATCTCTCCTCACATTTTAAAATTCAACCTGAGAATCCCCATTCCCCATACAGCAACCAGAGGCAGTCCCGCCTTGAGCTGGGTGGCCTGCTCACAGGCACTGTGGCCTCTTAGTAGGCAGTCAGAGGAAGCAGGACAGCAGCTCAGGCCTGGGCTCATTTTACCTGAAGCTTCTCTGGAAAACCTTGTCCTCTGAACTTGCTGCTGAATTTTGCCCAAAACTTCCCTCCCTCCCTCCCTCCCTTCCTTCCCCTTCTTCTCTTCCTCCTCCCTCCCTCCCTTCCTCTCTCCCTCCTTTCTATCATCCCTTTGCTGCCTCCCTCCCCCCTCCCTCCCTCCCCCTCCCTCCTTCCTGACTCCCTCCTTTTTTCCACCCTCCCTTTGCTGCCTCCCTCCTTCTCTTCCTCCTGTCCTCCCTGCACTCTTCCCTCTCTCCTCCCATTTCCTTCCCCCCTCCATCTTCCCCTCTTTCTCTCCTTTCTTTACCCCCAAAGTACTGGGGATCAAACCCAGAGCCTCATACACAGAGACAAATGCTACACCACAGAATTTCTTAGTTCCAATCAATGGTGTCTTTCACAGGCCTATGGTTTTTTAGATTTGGAACATATATCCGGTCAGGTGACTTCTTAGAAGCCTTTTTGCTGAGCCTCGCCATTACTCGGCATGAGGAAGTTCCGAGTCCTCCCTTTTCACCTTCAGCATTAATAAATGCCCCTTTCTCAATCCCAGGTCCCAGATTTCACTTTGAGGAAACAAGACATATTATTCAGGCATGAAATTAATGCTGTCAGGTGAATCAATATGAAGATCAGATTTGGAAATAGACAGAGGCACTTACAAGTCTGTGGCTGTCACCCTGGTCTCTGTCTGAGGAGTCATGTGCAAACAGGGTGGCCATTGGCGGCCGTGAAGCTGTGGTTTTCACCTCCTGATGCTACTGTTTGGGCCCAGGGGAGCTGGCCAGGCTAGGCAGGCATCCTAGCACAAGCCCCACTGTGGGGGTGCGGATTTCCACCCATGTTTCTTCAGCTTGGTTAGAAAGCCTCCTTGCCTGATTTTGGAGACACAGGAAGTTATGTTTGAGGTTGAAGTCACACACAGAGAAGCTCCTGCCAGGCTCCAGCCAGCCATGGCTTTTGTCCGTTCCATAGGTAGGATGTGCTGATGACACCCATCAGCCTCATGTGTAACCAGTTATAATGGTGCTGGGCCTTGTACCTAGAACAGGTGGATGCAGATGGGCACCTGTGTCATCGTGAGTTCAACCTAACAGGTGCAGAGCACAGGGTGTGCCTGACACTGCATATTGTACCTGATGGACTCTCACAGCCAACAGGATAGCTGGTCAGAGGCACAGGCTGAATGTCCTGTGTCCCAGATGTTTGGGTTTCAGACTTTGAATTTTTCAGATTTCTCATATGCACAGTGAGAGCTCTTAGACCCAAGTCTAAAATTAAAAACTTTTTTTTTTGTGTCTTATATGCATCTTAAATACTCAGCTTGAAAGTAACTTTATGCCTCATTTATTTATTTTATTTTATTTGTATGAATGTGTGCATGTGTGTATGTATGTATGGGACAGAGGACAACCCTGATGTGGTCCCTCAGGTGTCATCTACCCTTTTTGAGGCAGGGTCTCTCACTGTCTTGGAACTCACAAAACCAGTCCCTTGTCACTGAGCTTCAGGGACCGACCCACCTCTGTCTCCCCGGGTAGAAGCATGTGGCTCCATGCCTGACTGTATTCCTTTATTTCTTAATGTGGGCTCTGGGGATTGAACCCAGGTCCTCATGATCACAAGGCAAGCACTCTATGGCCTTGGCTGTCACCCCACCCTTTTATACTACATTTTTAATAAGTTTGCATGCCCCAAAGGATCATATCCATGGTGCCAGGTGGAATGTTCAGAGTCTTAAATATGGAACAATGCAGCATCCTGATGCTCCATTACTTGTCAAACTATGTTTCATTTTCTTTTCTTTTAAAAATTTTAAATGATGGAAATGAAAATACACCTAAAAGTGAAGCTTCTAGAAAAACCATTTGTTCTTTGCTGTCTTGTATCGTTCCTCAAACTTGACCTTGGCCTTCCACCTGGCCTTGCCTTTCAGGACTAGGTCTATAAAGGCATCCTTGTTGACAACTGTCTTGTCCAAGGGGAATTCCACAGAGTACCTTGTGGCTATGAGGTAATTGTAGTTACAAACTTTCACAAAGGACTTGATCTTTGACTTCATGGTGGGGATAGCGGTTAATTCCAGCCGCCAGGGCATGGCTGTAAGGGCAGTCTGAGGTGACATCATCAACATTCTTAACGATGACAGCTTTGCGTCCAGAGTAGCATCCACCCAGGACCAGCACCACTTTCCTGGGTTTCATTCATGACCTTGCTCATTTCGACAGCAAGCAGCCAGCACCCAGCAGAAAGGAAAGCCCATATTGCATTTCCATAGAAATTCCCACACCTGAAATGAGCGCGAGGTTAATTATGAAACCCGTTGCAGCGTGAGTTGTTGCTGTGCTGGGTTGGTCTGTGATAACCGCAGGAAGGAAGTCTGTGTCCTCAGCCCCAGGACCCCTCAAGGAGTGGTTTGGTTGTGTGGTTGATCGATGCCCCTGGTGCAGACCCTGTAGCCTGCGCAGACTGTGTAACTCCAGCACGCTGCTGTACTCTGGAGACTGGTGGCAGGCCTTGACCACACCTTTTGCTTCCTCCCTGACACAATTGTTGCTTCATGGCTTTATGGTTCCCTGTCCCCTCTGGGATAGCATTCAGCCAGGTTGTGGAGCAGCGGAATGTGTATCTAAAGAGCCTCATGTCATTGCTTTTTATAGAAATGGAAGGTGACGTTTATTATTATTTATATGCATACCAGTCTGTGTGTGTGTGTGTGTGCGCGCGTGTGCATGTGTGTGTGCATGTGTGTGTGTGCGCGCGTGTGCATGTGTGTGTGCATGTGTGTGTGTGCGCGCGCGCGCGCGCGCTCGAGTGCGTGCGTGCGTGCGTGTGTGTGTGTGTGTGTGTGCGTGTGCATGTGTGTGCGAGTGTGTGTGTGTGTGTGTGTGTGTGTGCATGTGTGTGTGTGCGTGCGTGCGTGCGTGTGTGTGTGTGTGTGTGTGTGTGTGTGTGTGTGTAGACCAGAAGTGACCATTAAGTGTCCCCTGTCGTGTTCCTCATATCCCTGTGAGCACTGGCTCACTCAGAGCCTGGAACTGGGCTGCAACCAGCAAGCCCCAGAGATCCTCTCATCTCCTCCTATACCGTCCCCTACCAGGGCTGGAGTTATAGTACAAGCCTCCACATGTCTATTTTTTTAATTAAAATGTGGCACTGGGGATTTGAACTCGGGTCCCTGTGCTTGCTCAACAGGAGCTCTTACCTGCTAAGCCACCTCCCTAGCACTGGTTAGGTTTTTGATTTGGAGTCTTACTCTGCCTGGATTTAAAAGATCATGAGCTCCCCTGCCTCAGGAGTTTGGGGGACTGAGTGTAGGTGTGTGTTCCTGTGTTGATTATATTTCTGTGACATTGTCCCTGGAGGAGGGACAGGGTGCTTTCCTATTGTGGAATCATACTCTGGGGCAGCAGCTTACACACTGTGGGACCTTAACCACGATGGGGGGATTTAAGAGCCATGTGAGGTCATTTGATGTTTAAAATTATTTAATATTTTATCAATATTTATCAACTCATTATTAGAAAAATGCAGGCTGACGTCTAGATTCAGTATCATCAGGTGGTATTCGATGTTTTTTTGGTTTTTGTTTTTTTAAGTCAATTTAAAGAGATAGTAAGTGGGACTAATGAGATGGCTCAGCTGATAAGAGTGTCTGCCACCAAGCCTGAGGACGTAGGTTTAGTCCCCAGACCCACATGGTAGGAGAGAGCCAGCTCCCACAAGTTGTCCTCTGACCTTCACATGTATGTAAGCTTCTTCCCACAAACAAACAAACAAAGAAACAAAAAGTATTAAAACTAAAAAGAAATAGTCAAGGTA
Source organism: Acomys minous (assembly GCF_964271855.1). Lineage (NCBI taxonomy): Eukaryota > Metazoa > Chordata > Mammalia > Rodentia > Muridae > Acomys > Acomys minous. The sequence continues at coordinate 91,181,424 of NC_140498.1, read as the reverse complement.
CAATAGACAGTTGTGTGAAAGTGTCCTTGTGTACCACAGTGTCTGTTACAGTGAATACACACAACAGAAATGAAAGACAGAAACAGACAGCCGGGCACTATGAGACATGGGGGCTGGAGAAGGTGGCGTGGTTGCCCAGTCTGATACATTGTGTCAGCAGTCAGTCAGCAGAGAGAGAGGGGAATGCAGGGTTCAGCTGCTTTCTCCTTGTGTGATCCAGAAAGGTATCCCATGGTTGGTGCCACCCATATTTAGGGGGAATCTTTGACCTAATCTAGGATATCCCTCACCAGGCTGTGTAGAGGCTCCGGTTTTAGGGTAGTCCAGGCATGGCCACGTTGACAGTCCTTACTTAGCCATCACAACCTCAAGGCCTGAATTCTGTTGAGAAGAGGTAGTTTTTTCCCTTCCTTTGCTTTAGAGTGTGAAACTCAGGAGGGTTAGAAAGAGTTGGAGAGTGGGTAGGAACCCTTAAAGGGTTTGGGTGTGTTTATTGATGGGTGTGTTGGTGCATACTGAGGCTGAGGGATTGCCCTTAACTGGAGGACAACCTGTGCTACCTAGTGAGTTCAAGGTCAGCCCTAGCTACAAAGTGAAACTGTCTCACAAACCAGAGCCAGGGCTGAGGAGATGGATCAGTGTGGGTACAAACACTGGTTGCAGAGGCACCCGGGCCTGAGTTTCGTGAAAAGGTGAGGCATGGCTGCTGAACCTGGAACCCCAGTGCTGTGGGACACGGAGACAAGCAGATGGCTAAGGTTTGCCGGCTTCCAGCCCGGCTCTAGGTTCAGGGAGAGACCTATGTCAGAGGAGCAAGGCTGAGAGTGATAGAGTGCGTGCGCGCACATGGGCGCGCGCGCGCACACACACACACACACAGAGTCACACATGCACTCACTTACAAACACACACACACTCTAACACACACACACATAGAACACTCACTCTCACATACTCCCTTTCACATACACTCTCCCATGCAGAACACGCTCACACACACTCACACACACTCACACACGCTCACACACACTCACACACGCTCACACACACTTACACACCGACTCTCATACACATTCTCTTACACACATACTCACTCATCCCCACACATACTCATATGCACACTCTTACTAACACACTCACTCATACACACACTCTCTTACACACACACACGCACACACGCACGCGTGCGCACATACACACACACACACATACACACACACACACACACACACACACACACACACGCACGCACACACACCACCCAAAGACCCCTCCACCCAACTCTTAGCTGCTCCCTGAGGTACCCTGTGTGGTTGTGGTCCTGGGACTGTCTTATGGAAGCCGTTTTCCCCAGATTACTCACACATTGATCCTATTGGCCCTGCTGCTTATTCGAACCCGGGCTGCGAAGCCACAAGTGGAGCAAAGGGCTTGTGTGGCTTGGGATGAATCTCAGGACTAAGGTTCTGAGATATAGCAGCTCAACAGTGTTCAACCAAATGCAGGCTGCCCTGGGGCCTTCATTTGTCAGTAGGATTTATGGCCTCCTTTTATCTCGCTCTGTGGTAATCGGGTTGAGTTTTTCTTCTCCTTTCCCTGCTCTGCTTGTCCAGTGGTGCCAGCCTTCTGGGAGGAAATGTCACTTGCTTGCCAAATTAAAAGCCCCAAATCTGTTCACTCTAGAGCATTGAACCATTGTTGGGAGAGAGGCTCTCTGACCTATTTAATAGGCTTTGAAATGAACCTTTTAGTATAATAGATGGGGGACATCAGAATTCCTTCTGGGGCAGCTTTGCCACTGTGCCCGGCTCCCAGATGGCACTCTGTCTTCAAGGGCAGCTGCCTGGAACTTTGATTTAAGATGGTGGGTGACAGATAGTAGGGTAGGGCGGAACAGTGACATTGAGGCAGATGGGCCCAAAGTCGAGGACAGCTAGGATCCTCAAAATATATGCAAAAACTGGACGCCATGGTGGTGAAGCCAAGTCAAGGGTGTGGCCTCAGCTGCCAGACATAAGGCAGCCATGAGATAGTGGAGATCAGCCTCAGGAAGGGGACTTGTTTGTACATACGGATCAGAGGACAATTCTAAGTCTGTTCAGGGGTCAGAGCAACAGCACTGTGCTCCGAACAGAAGCCTTATTACGTTCTTTGTTGCTGTGACATAGTACCTGTCATGGGCAACCTAATGAAAGAGGCAGTTGCTTTGGCTCACGGTTTGAAAGTGCACAGTCCATCACTACATGTCACCATGGCAGCGGGAGCATAGGAGGCAGACAGAGAAAGAGATGAATGACAGTCCTCACCTCACAGTCTCCCACGGCACCACATGATGGACTCAATTAACGCCAAGATGGCGCCACTCACATTTAAGTTCCCCCAGTCTAGAAGCTTCTTCACAGACCTGCTCAGCAGAATGCCTCCTCTCTGATGCTAGGGACTGTCAAGTTGACAGCCATCACAGAAGGCTTTCTGTTTGGGGCTCTCTCTCACACACACACATGCACATTTCACATGTTTTTGAGTGTCTGGGTGATGCCAGGTCCCGGAAAGGCTTCTCTGGTGAGCACATGAGCCCTGTTTCCCAGAAGCTGACAATGGAGCCAAGAATTAGCCAGCGACGTGGGTTAGTTTGATTTTATTTAGTGCTGCTGTTGGGTAGTGCACCATCAAAGCCTTCATTCATTTCCCCACTCTTCCTGGCTGTGTGTTTATGCTTGGGGGACCTATGAGTTGTCAAAGGTCCCTGTGAGAGTCCAGGGAACACAGTTAAGAAAACAAACAAACCCAAACTTTATTTGTTTTTTTTTTTCATGTGTCGTGTATGTGTGTGGTGAGAGAAGGGGTGGGCAGAGGTCATCACCGGGTGACTCCCCCTTGCTTTCCTTCTCATTTTTAGAGACAGGGTCTCCCACTGGTTGGCCAGTGAGTTCCCAGGAACTGATCTATCTGTCTTTGTCCTTTTCCCCCTACCTCATCTCTGGGGTTACAGATGCGTGCTAACCCCTGACTATTTACATGCGTGGCAACGATCAAACCTGTGCTTGCACAGTCTACTGCACCCTCTTCCCGGCCAGCTAAACTTTTTCTTAAGAAGATCTTGATCTAAAAGAGACAGTGAAATCACCAGTGATAGTTCAGGGGACAAAGGCTGGTGGGGGAAGCAAATCTAGATGATGCTCACTTAGGATATCTTTTTGGGGAGCCAGTAACAGCCTCCAAGAGCACTGTCTTTTGTCCCTTTGGTCTCTGCTGGGGTCATTCTACTCTGCCATTGGGAAGAAGAGCAGCCACGGACAGTATGCAAATGATGGGTGTGGGCATGTTACAATAAAGTTTTATTTATAAGATCAAATGTAGGGCCAGAATGGCCCTTTGGCTTGAAGTTTGCCTATGCCTAATCTGAGAGGAGAGTTGATCAAGTAAAGAGAAGAGGGCATATTCAGGCAGGAGAGTGGGAGGTGCTGATTCCTGGAACTAGGGCTGCTTTGGGAGATGACTTTGTGTGTGTGTGTGTGTGTGTGTGTGTGTGTGTGTGTGTGTGTGTGTCTACCTTCTGGAGAGCTCTCTCTAAGAAGGGCTATCATTGGCCAATGCATGCTTTTAGCTGTACTACATTTTGACCTCAAGGCTTTGGTCCAGCTGCTCAGAATGCTTTCCTTCCTCTCTGCCATTAGCTGATTCTTGCAGGTGTACCCCGAGCTTCCCAGGACACCACACAGTGTGGTTCTGGTGGTGGAAGATGAGCGGAAGTCAATGGGAGGCACTGCCATTTGCTTCTGGTGGCTGCTGGCAGAGAACAGAGACTCAGACCCTCATCTAATACCAGAGGCCTCCCGCCTGCGTCACCTCCAATGGCCAGGCGACAGCTCCTGATGGGTAGTTTAGGCCTGTGCCGTTTAAACTGAATGTGGCTGGAAACCTTCTGGTTGCTCGTAATGAGGCCTGTCCCCACTCCTGCTCCCTGTAGGCTGGAGGTATTCATTAACTCAAATTAATAGAGGATGGAGAAAACCCTTAACAGCCCTCTGGACCTCCAGACAGGCCTGCTCAGCCATGGCCAGGCTCCCGGAAGCTTCTCTACAGGGCTGGCCAATCAGTGACCTTTAGGAAGCAGGTGCCAAGCTGCCCCTTCCAGACCCAGGTTTGTCTTGGGGTCATCTTTCGTACATCAGGAAGGTCGCCTCTGTGTGTGGCCCGCACGTTCTAATATCAGAGGACAAATTGTTGGAATCACAAATAGTTAGTGTTTACAGTAATCTCCCCATGTGTCCTAATATCACCCACCCCACATCTCCCTGTGAAGCAGATTTGTCACCACCTCTTTTTAAGAGAAGGTCCTCGCCTCCTTGCACAGAAAGGTACCACAGGACCAAGTCTTTCAGTTTAGCTCGGAGTCCATAGATAATTGCTCAGGAAGTGTTTAATGGATGAACGAATTAGGAAGCCTTTAATGGATGAATGAATTAGGAAGTCTTTAATGAATCAATGGATGAGTGAGTGAATGAATGCTTTTCCCAGGCTCCCAGCGTAGAATGAGTAAGAAAACCTTCTGGATGTTGAACCCTTATCCCTCCGCTCCCTCAAGGCAGGGTCATCTCTGTCTATGGCACCTGTCAGTTCCTTTCTCATCTTGGTCCTGAAGGGTAGGGTAACGTGGGAGCCAGTGCCTGAAAACACCCCGTATTGTTCTCTTTAATTTCATTTCTGTGGCCGTGACGAAAAGCAGAGTAGGGGCGGAAAAGGCTTATTTAGCTTATGATGCCAGGTCCCAGTTATCACTGAAAGCAAGAACAAGGCAGGAACTCAGACATCCAGTCATATCACATCCACAGTCAAGAGCAGAGAGAAAGGAACACACCCACGCTGTCTGCTTGATTGCTCTCTTGTAGAGCTCAGGATTACCTGCCTAGGGAATGACATTGCCCACAGTGGGCTGGGCTGGGCCCTCCTGTATCATTGACTGTTAAGACATTCTCTCCAAGACAGGCTCACAGACCAACACGATCTAGACCGTTCTTCAGCTCAGGGTTTCTTCTCAGGGGATTCTGGTTTGAGGCAAGTTAACATTTAGAACACACCACACACTCTTTCAACAAATCTAGGCCTTCCCGCCCCCCCCCCCCCCAGCCCCCAAGCTGGGAGTGAGAACACTTTTAACACTGTTGTTGTAGGCAACCTCTGTTCTAATGCACCCCGAGGTGCCTTTCCCTACAGGCGCCACAAACACACGTCTGGGTAAGATGTGAATCCGTGGATTCTTGGGAGGAAGGGTATACTGCCATTTGTGTTGGGCTGTGGGTGCCAGAAAGGCTGCAGATTATATTTGCTGTTGTTAAAAATCATGCCAGCCGGGCGTGGTGGCGCATGCCTTTAATCCTAGCACTCGGGAGGCAGAGGCGGGCGGATTGCTGTGAGTTCGAGGCCAGCCTGGTCTATAACGTGAGTCCAGGACAGCCCAGGCTAACACAGAGAGACCCTGTCTCGAAAAACCAAAAAACCAAACCAAACCAAACCAAATCATGCCACGATGATGGTTTATATTTCTGTATTTGAGAAACCCTTCCATGCTCATTGCAGACTCCACCCCCCCCCACCCCCACCCCCGCCCCACTGCCCCCAGCTACACTGTGCAGTGGGGCTGCTGGTTGCATGTCACCAAGGGAAACCAGCATGTCCCACCTGGAGTACCCGTTCTTACACGTGTGTATGCTGTCTCCGTTTCTTCCATGAGATAGTGACTGTGTCAAGAGCCAGATGAGGGGCAGTTTGTGTCTCTGTCTGCGCTGCACACTTGCTTAAGTTGCTTGCCAAGACTGGTCCCCGAGGTAGAGGCAAACTGAAGACCTAAGGCCACCACTGCCCACCTGAGCCCCTCTGGGTCTGTAACCTGTTCAGGTCCCAGCCAGAAGCATCACATGAAATGTGAGCCGAGCCTACAGAGCCATTATCCACGCTTGGCGGGTCCGCCCGGATACTCCCGCCAGAGCACTGCTCTGTGGTATTCTCAGCTGCCCACTTAACTTTTCAAGATTCTTCCTGATGTGCGAGGAGGCTTGGGGCCCGGTGCGACGAGCCGCAGGGGCCTCTCAGAAGTTAATGTCCCGTTATCTGGTTTGTGATGCAGTGCAGCTGGGGTGTATGCCTGGGGCCAATTTGCCGTGAGCAGCCCAGCAAATGTGGCCTCCGGTGAAGAATTTGCGAGCTTACTTAACCATGGCAAGCACTGTGTGTTAAGAAGGCAGAACCTCACAGGTGGAGGGGCTACGTGACAGGTGCTTTTTGCCTCTGGGTTCTTCTGTTACTCCTTTCTTCCCCGCCCCCCCCCCCATTCTTATGGGAGAGGAACACACATGCCCATTTTTTCCTTCAATTTCATTATTTACAGTTTTGAAAACTGAGGTCCCCTTTTCATACAAAAACCAAACCAAACCAAACCAAACAAACAAACAAAAGACACCAAACAAACTGTAAGGCTGGCAAGATGGCTCAGTGAGTAAAGGTGATGGCCTGCAACCCCGAGGAGCCACGTTTAATTCTTTTTTTTTTTTTTTTTTTTTTTTTCTTTTTTCCACATTTAATTCTTAGGGGGATTCACATAGTGGAAGGAGAGAACTGACTCCCACACGTTATCCTCTGAGCATGGCCTGTGTCTGTGCCCCACCCCAACACAGTAAATAAATAAAAATAAATAACTGAAATAAACTTTACAAAAAAGTTCTTTTAAAAAGCCACAGATTTTAAGTCCAATAGGTCTGTGTTTGTGGGGTACACAAGAGTGTGTGGGTACATACCTGTGTATGCACGTGTAGAAGTTACAGTAGGCCTTTGGGGTAATTTCCTCTATCACTTTCTGGATCCCTCTGTCTCCACCCCAGTGATGGAGTTCCAGGCACATCCAGCCGTGCCTCACTGTCTATGTAGGGACTGAGGATTTGAACTCAGGATCTTAAGTTTATACAGCAGGTGTCCTTACTCACTGAGTCACCTCCCCAGTCCTAGTTTGGATGAGTTTTGTTTTGTCTTGTTTTTCTTTTTTGGTTTTTTGAGACAGGGTTCTCTCTATAGCCTTGGCTGTCCTAGACTCAGCTTGTAGACCAGGCTGGCCTCGAACTCACAACCATCCACCTGCCTCTGCCCCTCGAGTGCTGGGATTAAAGGCGTGCGCCACCACACCTGGCTGGTTGAATGAGTTTTGATACATTAATATTCCCTGGTACCCATCACTCCAAACAAGATAAGGAGCATGTTTCACCCAATCTAGGAAGTTTTTTCCTGCCTCTCCCCCACCTCATGCCCATCCTGAATGCATCATCCAGCATAGATTTTGTCTAGGAGTCTGTAAATGGAGCCACAGAGACCACGTGCTTTGGCATCTCACTTCTTTTGAGAAACATCTTTCTTTCAGCATATTGACTCAGATATATTTCTGTGCCACACAGGGTCTTTCTGTCATGTGCAAGCAACTAACAGTTCATTGCTGAGCAAACAGCAATTTGCCGGTTCAAAGCGTGTCTGTTTCCTGGGCCCAAGCAGACGGCAGTGGTTTGTTGACTTACAGGGCTCGAGGCTAGAAACCCAAAATCAAAGTGTCAGCTGAGCTGTGAGGCCCCGAAGCTTCGAGACAGAAGCCTTTCTTGTCTCTTTGTGATTGCAGTTGGCTCCAGGTTATCCTTGGCATTCCTTGGCGTGGAGCCATGTTGTTCAAAGCCAGCTTCTCTCCTCACGGAGTTAGTAAGCGCCTCTCTATCTTAAAGACACCAGCCGTGAGATCCAGCTTGCTCTAATCTGGCTTGACCTCATCTTAACATGTCCCCACATCTACAAAGATCTGAACTTGCCAAATAAGGTCACATTCATGGGGACTGGGGGTTAGAATGCCAGTGTCCCGAGCATATGTGTGTGTGTGTGTGTGTGTGTGTGTGTGTGTGTGTGTGTGTGTGTGAGAGAGAGAGAGAGAGAGAGAGAGAGAGAGAGAGAGAGAGAGAGAGAGAGAGAGTGAATGTGAGTGGACTGGGGGTTAGAATGCCAATGTCCCAAGCGTGCGTGCGTGCGTGCATGTGTGTGTGTGTGTGTGTGTGTGTGTGTGTGAGTGTATGTGAGTGTGTGTGAGTGGACTGGGGGTTGGAATGCCAGTGTCCCGAGTATGTGTGAGTGTGAGTGTGTGAGTGTGTGTGCGTGTGTGTGTGTGTGTGTGTGTGTGTGTGTGAGCGTGTGTGAATGAGAGTGGACTAGGGGTTGGAATGCCAGTGTCCCGAGCGTGTGTGTTTGTGTGTGTTTGAGTGTGTTTGAGTGTGTGTGAGTGTGTATGAGTGTGTGTGAGTGGACTGGGGGTTAGAATGCCAGTGTCCCGAGCATGTGTGTGTGTGTGTGTGTGTGTGTGTGTGTGTGTGTGTGTGTGTGTGTTGCACAGGTTGATGCTGAATATCTCCTTCACTTGCTCTCACTAGGACCGGGGGCTCACTAATTTGGCTAGGCTGCCCGGCCTGCAAGCCCCAGGGCTTCTCCTATCTCTGCCTCCTCACAGTGTAGGTATGCACACTGCCACACTGGGATTTACACGGGTGCCAGGGATCCAATTCAAGTCCTCGTATTTGTGAAGCAGGTATTCTACCCACTGAGCTATCTCCTCCTTAACTCCTTGAACAGTTTCACCTACCCTGTTCCCGTCAATGAACCTTTATTTAGTCTGTTTACAGGTCACGGCTTTGATGAACACATCTAGTAAGCTGTGGCTATGTGGACTTGTATCTTGGCATCTCTTTGTTAAGTTCCAGTGAGAGGCACTCTGAAGTCCTCCTGGATATGTGTGTGTGTGTGTGTGTGTGTGTGTGTGTGTGTGTGTGTGTGTGTGTGTGTGTGTTGAGGTTTATGTTTACATCCTTAGCTGGTCTTTGAGCAGCATGTACATTTGATAGCCTCGCCAGCAGATGAGGGAGGCCAGTGGCTTTCTATTGTGGCTCCTCTCAGTGTAAGGCAGTTTTATCCCCAGAGAGGTCTTGGGAAGGCTGGAGGACATTTTCACTTGTTACAAGTGGGGTGGGGGGCACTGATATGTTAGTGTCTAGTGTCTGGTGGAGAAGAAGCTGGCAAGAGCATCACACAGTGTGGAGACAGTCGTAGGAAAAGCTGAGGTGGGGAGCCCCGCCCTGTATCCTACCTCCTCTTGGTACTGTGGCACTCGTCATTTCTTCATTCCCACACATGGGAAGTGAGACCCATTGTATTTCAGTTCCATCTGTCCAATGGCTAAAGCTGCCAGGCATCGTCTCACAAATTTACTGTTCCCCCAGCCCCTGTGTGTGTGTGTGTGTGTGTGTGTGTGTGTGTGTGTAACATATACACATATATGTATGGTTTATTTGTGTGTATGCATACCTGCCATAGCGCTCCTGTGAAGGTCAGAGGACAACTTGTGGGAATTGGTTCTCTCCTTCTGCAACGTAGATCCCAGACTCGGAACTGAGGTCGTCAGGCTTGGCGGCTATGCCCTCTGAGCCGTCTCACTGGCTCATGTCTTTCTGTCATAAAGTGAGTGACTCATGCATCCTTTTGCCTATTTTTAATTAGGATGTTTACGTTTTAGTTACTGTGTTGTGGCTCCTATGTCAGAGATAGGGACATTTTTTCTCCACAGTCATTAGCTCTCTCGGCCACTTTCTTCTAATTAATTGTCTCTCAAAGAGCTGAAGTTTGCATTTCAATGGAGTCTGATTTATAAGTTCTTTTTCTCTCATATGTGGTGCCTTCTGTTTCTTTTTTCTTTCTTTCTTTATTCACTTTACATCCTGTTCGCAGCTCCTTTCCTCTCCTCCCGCCCCCCTGTTCTCCCTCTCTTTCTTGTCAGAGAAAGGAGAGGTCCTCCATGGCTACCAACCCGCCCTGGCACATTAGTCACTGCAGGGCTAGGCACATTCTCTCCCACTGAGGCCAGACAAGGCAGCCCAGTTAGGGGAAAGGGATCCAAAGGCAGGCAACAGAGTCAGAGACAGCCCCTACTCCCATTGTTAGGGGACCCACATGATGACCAAGCTGTACATCTGCTACATATGGGTAGGGGACCTAGGACCAGTCCGTGCATGCACTTAGGTTGATGGTTCAGTCTCTGTGAACCCCCATGGGACCAGGTTAGTTGATTCTGTAGGCCTTCTTGTGGAGTCCTTGACCCTTCTGGCTCCCTCTATCATCCCCCCAACTCTTCCATAGGACTCCCTGAGCTGTGGGTCTGTATCTGTTTTCATCAGCTTCTAAATGAAACCTTTCAGAGGAGTTATGCTAGGCCCCTGTCTACAAGCAGAGCCGAGTAACATTAATAGTGTCATGGATTGGTTCTCTCCCATGGGATGGGTCTCAAGTAGATCCAGTCTTTGGTTGGCCATTCCCTCAGTCTTTGCTCCATCTTTGTCCCTGCACATCTTGTAGGCACATCTTGGGTCAAAGGTTTTATGTGGGGGGTTGGTGTCCTTATCCCTCCACTGAAAATCCTGCCTGGCTACAGGAGGTGGCCACTTCAGGACCCATCTCCCCATCTACTAGGAGTCTCAGCTATGGGGACCCCCATAGATTTTTCTGGAACCTCCCTATCCTACTGACAAATCCCAGAGATACCCACCGCCTCCTATTTCTGTTCTCGCATCAGGCCTTCTCGCTCCTGCTCTCCCTACTCTTAATCCCCAGCTCTGTTCCCTCCCCCTCCCCTCTGTCTCGATAAACACAGGGACCATTGGGTCTACCCTTGGGCAACCAGCTGAGAAATTTCAAGTCCCTTTTTGTAGTGTGATAGCAACCCTACATTGTCACATTTGACAATAGCAATACCCTATTTTTAAAAGCCGCATTCTAATTTGCTTTCGGTTGCTGTGATAAAACACTCCAGCCTAAAACAACTTAGGGGAGGAAAAGGTTCATCTCACTAACAGTTCTGGGTCCCGGCCTATCATGGAAGTCAGAGCAGGAGCTTGCATCAGAGACTATGGAGGATGCTGTTTGCTGGCTCACTCCGAGGCGTATGCTCAGCTGGCTTTTCTTATACATTCCAGACTCCCTGGCCTTGGGATGGTGCCGCACAGTAGCCTGGGTCTTCCCAAATCAATTTGCCATTAAGACACCCCACCTCCCACCCAGCCACACCCCACTCCACCCCACCCTGTCCCATCTCACCCCCAACCCACCACATCCACAGGCAAGCCTGATCTGGGCAGTCCCTCAGTGGAGGAGGTTTATCCTCTCAGGTGTCTCTAGGCTGTATCACGATGACAGTTGAAGCTAACTAGGAAAGCACAGAAGGAACATAGTTCTGAAAGTCACATTGATTGACAGACCCAGGAACTGATTCTGGATCATCCCACCTGGAGGGACGCACCTGAACTCCAGCCTTGCTGAGCAGTCTTGATCCTTTTCTCCACAGTGGCCAGCGGGGTTTGGTAAAAAATGGCTCCCCGAGAAGGTGCCTTTCCCATAATCCTCTGCAGTGATTTTCGAAGAGATTGTCTGCATTTAATCCATAACCTAGTTAGTGAGCCTTTCATCAGCCCCCCGAAGCACCTCTAGACGCCACGCCATTAATCTGTGTGGAGTTAGTACCTTAATGAAAGTCAGAAAAGCAAATTCCTTTTCAAATACACTTGTCATTGATGAAACCAGAAGTTACTCTGCCTCCTTCCACAAAGTGCATTTGCTGGCTTTAATGACAGTGAAGTTCATTCAGACGGTGGCTTCAAGTAAACTGGATCTAGGTGCTTAAACACAGTCTAAGGAACTCAGTCTGTGCCAGCCTCTAGCTCAGTGATGGCTTTACTCTTTGATTGCGGTGGGTCGGTCTCTTTCTTCCTCAAGCCTGCTTCTTGAGAAGTTTCAAGCTTCTGATCTTAGTGAGGGGCGGGGGGAAACCCCCCTGCTTTCTCAAAAGTTCTCTTGAAAATCATGATCCTGATTAAGTTATCTTGGGCCTCGTGCACAACTTTGAAGCCATCACAGTATCCGTGAGATGAAAGAGGTTTGTGGGCCAGGCATTCCTACATCTGTCTGTTCCACACGGTAGCACGTGGGTGGGCTCTAGGTCGGCAAAAATGACATATGTCATCTACATGTTAATAATAACACATCACATTTTGGTCAGCCTGCACCATGTAGGTCTGCCTTGATGTGTAGATGGCCATGTGTGGCTGGAGGACAAGGGAGTTTGTCAGAGTGACCCTACTTGCTTTGACACCATCTTCAAGGTCACTAGAACGTTGAAGTCCGTGCCTGAAGTCCAGCAGGAGAGTGAATCCCACACCATCTCAGGTGACCCCGAAGAATCTGGAAATTAATGTGCATTGCCGAAACTCTAGCTTTGGAGGCGGCAGTTTGCTGCCAGTACTGACATTAGAAGTCTGACAGCGGAAAGCAGAGGGAAAGGTGAAAGAGCCAGTGAGGGAGCGACAACCCACGTGGGTCTGAGGGAGTCAGAACAGTGCATTTTAAGAGCTCGACCAACAGTTTAGGGGGAAACGAGACCTGACTTGTTGTTTAATGCCATCTCACCCCTGCTTGGTGGATGATACTTCGGTGTGTTCCGGGACTAAGCAATTTGATTTTAGAGCTAGTTTTTGAGGCTTCTGCCCATTGCCACGGAACCCTCACAAATGTTTGACCTACCTATGGCTCCAGGGTCTCTTCAGATGTCCCATAAACAAAATTCCCCCCTCTACCTGGGAAAGATCAGAAGGCCCATAGCCAGAAGTGTTAGTAAAGAACCTGGGAAATTTGGCCCTTGACCCTAGTCCCAAGCCTCTTTCAGAAAATCTACACCAGGCCAGGCCAGGTTAAGAGAGTCTGGATATTACTCTCAGTGCAGAGACTACAGCAAAGCTGGAAAGGTTTATTCAGCTTGAGAGGCAGCTGAGACGCACAGGGCTATGATGGAGATCAGGAAGGAGAAAGATGTATGTGTGTGTCGTTCAGATGCACCTGCACTTGCTGCCTGCATCATGTGTGGGATCCTTGTGAGAATGCCAGAGGAGGGCAAAGGATAGAGTCGATTTAGGCCTAAGTCTCACACTGCCCTTAATTGCCCATGGTGCCATGCGGCAGGCACGAGAGCTACTCTTTGATGTTAAGCTGTACAGCAATCATTTTGAATACTCTATGATATATTTCCTTTTTTTTTTCCTTCTGGTGCTGGTGTGTGTGTGTGTGTGTGTGTGTGTGTGTGTGTGTGTGTGTGTATTTTCTAAATTTGTCTTCAGTAATCTAGACGGGATGTGTGTGGTTTGAATGCATGTGATTGCCTTCATTATACTTTCATGTTTGGATTTGACTCAAAAGAGCCAGTGAGTCTCAAGTACTCTGTGTGCTTTAGAAGCCTTGTGTGAGATGAAATACAACCCCCAAAGAATGTAAATAGAATTTGGAGTAGTTTGATTAGAAGGCAATAATTAGAGTGGATCATTGTTATTTGACTCTTTAGTCATCAATGTAGAGAACATGAGATGGGGGCGTGGCCTCTCCTCCCCAAGCCACCTGCACATCTCTTACCTCATCTAGCTGCGTCGCTGCCCTGTGAGGTTGGCAGGTCAGAAATATTCATATTAGCTTGATGCACAGGGAAATGGAGGCTCCTTGAGGTTAATTGACTGGACCAAAGTCAAAGAGTTAATTAGGAGGAAGTCAGTGGAGTAGCCCAGCTCTGTACAGGAGACAGAAAAGGTGAACCCCACTCGTCACACTGAGCCGTCTCACGGTCGCTCTAGAGAACTACAAAGAAACCAGCGGAATTGGTTTTAATTCTTTATTATTATTATTATTTTTACTGACAATATAGATCCACAGATATCATGACAACATATAATCAATTTAAAAGTTGAGGTGTTTGAGGGACTGGAGCGGTGATGTATGGAAGGACGAGTGGGTTTGGGATGAGCAGGTAAACTGAGGAAAGAATGGAAGGATAGGTAGTGTCGTAGTTTATTTTCTTTTTCTATGATAAACACCAAAAGCAACTTGGGGAGGAAAGGGTTTATTTGACTTGCAGGTTAGGGTCCATCATGAAGGGAAGTCAAGGCAGGAACCTGGGGGCAGGAGCTGGTGCAGAGGCCATGGAGGGGTGCTGCTTACTGCCTTGCTCCCCATGGCTTGCTCAGCCTGCTTTCTTACAGAACCCAGGGCCACCAGCACAGTGGACTGGGCCCTCCCACATCAATCATTAATCAAGGGAATTCCCTCACCAGACATACCCAAAGGCCAAGTTGATGGAGGCTGTGCTCTAGGTGAGGTTCTGTCTTCTAAATGACTCTAGTTTGTGTCAAGTTAACAAAGTCAAAACAGCACACTTCCTTTCACAAGTCTGGGGTGCCACGAGGGTCCGCTGCCTCTGTGGGCGTCAGTGGCTTACCCATGGCACAGCAACTTGGGCTCCGTGCTATGACCTGCAGCTTTCTCTGGGCTCCATAGCCTGCCCCTGTGGGCCTTGTTTGGGGAAGTGGAGAAGGGCGGGTGGCTCCTGAGTGTTTCTTTGCAGGGGTCTCGGAGGTGGAGGGAATGTATGGAGCCTGGCGCCAGCATGGGGCAAGCGTAGGGGTTTCATTACTGTTAATTACAGCCGCACCTCACTGTGAGGGAGCACAGGTTCTTATTACTCTCAGTGGAGAGAAGCTTCCACCGTGCCCTTAATGAGGACTTTGTCTCTGGCTGGCATGAAGTCGGAACGTGAGCATGAATTTAGATGAGGTTTTTAAATCCAGGGGCAACCCAGAGATGCAGCTTCCCAAATACCTGCTTCCCTCCCAGGTGAGTTTCCCCCGGGGCCTGGGAAAAACAATCAGAGCCCAAGGTGGAGCTTTCTAGAACTTCCAGGGTGACGGTGTGAGATATGGCTTCTTGGCACTGCGGGTATTGGCTTCGATAACCCTGGTGGGTCCTGGGGATAAAGGGCCTTTCTCAGCCTCTGCCAACTAGATGCCAAGCAACCCCAGTCTTGGCTATGACAACCAACCCTTCTGAACATTGCCCAGCTCCTCCCCTTCCCCCGGCTCATAGCTGCAGGTGAATTCAAAGCCCCACATTTGAACTGAGCTCTGCTTGCTGCGGTGTGGCGTTGGACAAGCGGCTGACACTCTCAGAGGAGAAATCTTGTTTCAGAGAGGTTGGGCAGGATGAAAGAAGATGGTGTCAGTAGAAGTGTGGTTCTTTACGGCATCCTATCCCTTGTCCCTCTTCTCGGCCCTGAGAATCTCCCTCTCCCTTTTTTGCAAGTCTCTAAGGGCCAAGGGGCATAAATGGAGGGATGGAGGGATGGAGGTTATGAGGGATGGAGGGATGGAGGGATGGAGGGATGGATGTTATGAGGGTTAGAATGGATGGAGGGTAGGGAAGAGTGAGTATTGAGGGTCTGACGCTCTGACCCCCAAGGTCTCAGGGTTTCTCTGTACTGCTCCTTATGTTCTTGTGGGGAGTCGGCACGGGGGGGGGGGCACACAGGAAAGAGGGAAGTTGACTAGAACTCAAGTTCTCTTCGAAGCACGCCATGAGCGTATAATTTGCAATCCTCACGTACCTCTCCCGCCTCCTGCTCCGAAAAGAATAGCAGATCACTGAGATTCAAACTTTGAACCTGCCCTTCCCCTGAGGGACTAGTTAATGAGCGCCGCTTTGGTAGGGACAGCCGCTGGCCCTTACAGTAAGGGGACCTCCCCATCCCTCCCAGCCGCCGCCACACTTCCTCAGGTGAACAAAGTGAGGAGAGAATAAAGTGGGCAGATCTTCGGCTCTTCTGCACCTCTCACATCCCAAGCGTGTGGAACTGGCTTGTGTGTTTATTCCTGACTCAGAAGAGTCAAGAGCCGAGATCACTGGAGTACAGGTGGCTGGGAGATCAAGTGTTCAAATGCCCAAGACTACGGAGGCCGTTTTGTGGGAATAACCACAACTAGAAACTGGAATTGTAAGATAAAATAAACTCTTTCCCCATAGGTTGTATTTTATCTCATGTTTCATCTCAGCAAGAAACTACAACAGAGGCCAGGGCTTAGGTGTCTCCCATCTGGCTGTCCCCTGCACACAATTCTCATGGGGCAACTCCACAACACACAGCTCAGCCACAGAGAGACCCTGTTTCCTAACTGTGGGGTGAGGGTCTGGCAGAAAGCGGAGGGCATCTCTGTGAGAGCTTGAGACGAGGGAGAAACCACAGAAGGCATCAGGGAGCATCAAAGCCAGAGGCTAGCTGCCTTTGGTGATGCATCCACTTAATCCTAGTTCTAGAGGGGCAGAGGCTGGTGGATCTCTCTTAGTCTGAGGCCAGCCTGGTCTGAATGGCTCCCCATAACGCACACAGGACAGCCTTCTGCCCACCCTGGCCCGGACTCCCCTCTGCAATGCATGAGAATGTCTCACCTCTCTCAGTGCTCGGAAACCGTTTCCTTGTTGAATAAAAGATGAGAGGCAGATAATAAAATCCAGATGCCCCTGAGGCCTTCCATGTCACCTGCCAGTTTTTCTGTGGGTCATTTTTTTCCTCCTCCTTTAAACAAAACAGAAATGATGATTTGATGGCTCGGAGCAAGAGGCCATATTCAAATTGGCCTTATTACCTGTCACGCCAGGCTGTGTTGTCATCTCTTGTTCCTCTCTTTAGATTCTGGTCTGCAATTCAGTATGTCGGCACCCTGGTCAATGTCTGTCCCCATTTGTCCCCTCCGACGTTGTGCAGCCTTTCTTCTTCAGATGGGAACCAGGTGTGAAGACTCTCTGATCAACGGGGTGTGAAGACTCTCTGATCAAGGGGGTGTGAAGACTCTCTGATCAAGGGGGTGTGAAGACTCTCTGATCAAGGGGGTGTGAAGACTCTCTGATCAAGGGCTTTTAGCATCCGTGTCTCTCGGAGTCCAGTGGTTATTCGCCTGGACTGTTTAGCACTTTCCCAGGGCTAAATGATGCTCAACAAGTCTACAGAAGCGTCACACAGATCTGGGAAGTGTCTGCCCCCACCTCCCTTGGGCCCCTACCCTAGCTGGCCATGGACCCACGTTCTGTTCATTTGTCTTTGCCACAGGGCTACCTTTAAACCTCCCTCCTAGCAGAACAGCTTATTCTGAGAGGAGGTGACCTATTGCTATCCAGGCCTAGCCTTCAAGTCAAACAGCTACTGTCCCAGGGAGCTCAGCTGTACTCACTTTCAGAAGATCATCCCGGCTGGACCTGTAAGACCAGGGAGACCTTTACCTGAGTACCTAGCCTCTCCCTACCGCGTGTTGTTGTCGTAGGCCACTCTGTCCCGATTGCATATGGCCTCAGGGAACGACTAGTATGCACATGCCAGTAAGGCTAGGGAAGGGGGCTCCATCTGTGTGGCTGTAAGGAAGTCTTATCTTGAAGCATTTGGGGGGAGGAGCATCCAGCTCTGTAAGGGAGCCCAATAAACTCATTGGTTCCCCAAACTGAACTCTGAGGGAGTTATGTCTCATTTGTCATTAGGAGCTTAGCGGGAGGGGTAGATGTTGCTTATGTCGCCTGCTGGGAAGGGATTTTAATGACCCCGTGTTTTGAGCACCTGCCACTGGCGGAAGTATAGGCAGAGGACAGGATGCTTGGGCAAGCGATTTCACCCCCCCAGACCCTCAGTTTCCCCATCTGTGGAGCAGGGATGGCTGAAAATGTATCTTGAACACCCACTTTCATCCTGCCCAGGGCTTGCTGCTTATTGGTAGCATGGTAGCATCTGTGACATGAAAGAAGTCGCCCTGCCATGACAGACCCAGCCTACTAAAACCATGAGCCATGTCAGCCTTCTCCTCTGTCAGCTCTTCTGCCAGCTTGGTGTCACAGCCGTGACCATCTGAGTAATGCAGGCTCCAGTGAGTGTGAACTCACCTTCTATGAACTAGCCCCGCACCCCCTAGCCCCGCACCCCCTAGCCCCAACCCTGCCTCACACACAGTATCTGTAGTGGGGACGGATTCCTTCCTTTTATACTTGAAGTGGCATTCCAAGAGGCCAGTTTGCCCAAGATCAGGCACGTAGCAGGTGTGCCATTTATGGTTAGAGTACAGTCTGATTCCAGGCTCAGCTGCCCCTGTCCCCCCCCCCCCCCATTCTCCTTTCTTCCCAATTACAGCTTCATTTCCACCCTGAACGCCTCCCCCCCCCCCCATTTCTGGGTGAGCTTTTCTTAACGTTGAGCTTGTAGAGAAGGAAGGACGCTGGTCTGTGGCCCTTTTCTAATTGTCTCTGGGGTCAGCTGGCTGGCTGGGAATAGAAGAAACTTCCCCCAACATATGTCATAATATAGACAGAAGAGAACATTCAGTAAGGGCTCCAGTGTGTGGCTACCAGCCTCTGCTTGTCCCCAAGGTATCTGTCTTCTTGCAGGTACTCGGTACCCCTGGCTTGGGAGCTGGATATGTCTACCCTAGTTTGCTTTCTGACCGTGTGATGAAATACTGACCAAAAGCAATGTGGGAAGGAGTGGGTGTATTTGAAGTCACACCTCATCCCTGAGGGAGGCCGAGGCAGAAGCTCGAGGCAGGAACCTGGGGGCAGGAACTGAGGCAGGCGCCATCACAGAGTGCTGCTCACTGGCTTGCTTCCTGCTTCTGCCCAGGTTTCTTTCTTATACCACCCAGCACCTCCTGCCTCAGGATGGCTCTTCCCACAGTGATCTGGGCCCTCTGGCATCAATTGGCAATCAAGAAAATGCCCCGTAGACATGGCCATGGGCCAATCTGAAAAGGGTAATTCTTAATTTGAGGCTCCCTCTCTTCCCACCTGACTCTGGGTTGTGTGAAGTCAACAGCTCAAGCCAACTATGACAGTGTCCCATTGTAATGGGGGATGGGGTGAGGGACCATTGTAGGACTGGATGTGCATCCTATAAGGGAAGCTGGTTCTGTCAGTACAATACAGTTGGGAAGTCAAGAAGACCTGATTTGACATTACCCATCGGCTCTGGAAATTACTTTGATGTGGTTAATGGGACCATGAGTCAGGCTAGATTGCCTGCCCACTCCAGGGACCTTTTCATCTCTCTGTTTCCCTTTTCAGTTGGTTGGGTCTATTTGACATCTGAGAATAGAGTCTATTTTTGAGTTGCAGTACATGACACTTCCTCCTCCCCAACCCCGACCCCCACATAATCACCAAAATATCTGGGTGTCTCTTATGTGGTAGTCACCACTGATTAATTCTGGGTGCAGGAATAAAGAAGACAAACAAATCCTACCCTTGTAGAGCAGTTCTGATGGGAGAGACCACAGACCTCCACACCTTTGCCGTAGGAATCTGCCAATAGATTCTTGGTGTTGGGGAGGTCTTACAGTAGGGGATTAGGGCTTGCCTGTGATGTCAGGGAAAGCTTCCTAAAGGGGCCAGAGATAGAGCTGAAGTCAAGGTGTAAACAGCATGTGCGAAGGTCCTGGAGAGGGTCTTGGCTGTGCAGCAGTCAAGAACAGGGTGATGAAAGAGAAAGAGGGTGTGAGTGTTTCTTGCAGTGTCTGCAGACTGTATGAGCTTGGCAAGGCTGCTGTAACAAATGGCTTCATGATTGTTTTCTTCAAGCAGTAGAGTTTTCTTTTCCTCCCATCATTCTGGAGGGAGGAGAGTCTAAGAAAGGCGTCTAAAGGCTCTAGGGAGGGCTAGCCCTTGCTTTGGATTACACCAGGAGAGCTTATGATGGTGCTATGCATTCCTTGGTGGGGTGGCATCATCTTAATTCAATCTGTATTGTCTCTTTGTTGTTGTTGTTGTTGTTTTTCGAGACAGGGTTTCTTTGTGTAGCCTTGACTGTCCTGGACTCGCTTTGTAGACCAGGCTGGCCTTGAACTTACATCGATCCGCCTACCTTGCCTCCCAAGTGCTAGGATTAAAGGCGTGCGCCGCCACGCCTGGCCCGCTGTATTGTCTTTGCATGGTTTCCGCCCTGTTGTCTCAACCTCTTCAGGTTACATCGAAGCTCCCCCATCCTTGCTCATGTAAGGACATGAATCCTTGGTTTAGGTTACAAATGTGCAACTGAGAACGTGTTCACCTCAAGATTCTTAACTGAATCACACAAACATCATCTTTCTTTTTCTTCAAATACGGTAACATCACAGGTTCGGGTGGTTGTGGCTTTGGTCAGGGGTATGAAGTCCTATCCTTCCCCCAAGACATGGGTGAAGAAATTGGTCTTGATTTTGTCAAGTTCAGGGGTTACCGTAGAGTTATTAGGAAAAGCACGGGATGAGCCCAGTGCTGCATGCTTTCCACATTTTCATCACATCATTGATCTTTCTGTCACCTGTTGTGTGTGCACACTTGAGTGCCACGGTGCTCATGTGGAGGTCAGAGGGCAACTCCTGCAGGAGTTGGCTCTCTTCATCATGTAGGCTGTGGAAATAAAATTGTGGTTGTCAGGTGTGGTGGCAAGCTCTTTTGCAGGCCGGGTCATCTCGCTGCCCTCGCCTTGTTGCCTTTGGAAGTGGGTAGGAGATGGAAAGTGTTCAGGCCTGCCAAGCGACGAGACACCACAGCCCTGTGCTGGGAGTGAGGCATGATGAGAAGCAGATGGCATCAGAAAGGCCAAGGGAGTTCGTGTGTGTGTGTGTGTGTGTGTGTGTGTGTGTGTATGTGTGTGTGTGTGTGTGTGCTCGTGTGTATCTGTGTGTGCATGCACATGGTTGTGTAGTTGTGTGTTCATGTGTATACATGGTATGTGTGTGTGTGTGTGTGTGTACATATGTATGCATAGAAATGTGTGTCTAGTTAGATGTGCACATATATGGAGGCCAGAGGTCAAGCTTGGGTGTTATTCATCGGGCACTGTCCACTTTGCTTTTTGAGACAAGTTCTCTCACTGGCCTGGAAGCCATCACACAGGCTGACCGGGCTGACCAGCAGCCTGACCTCCTGTGTCCTCCTGGCATGCTCCTGTACTTTGGTTGCAAACATGTGTCAGCATGCTTGGCTTTCCTTTGTGGGTTCTGGGGATTGAACAAGGGTCTTCATGCTTGTAAGGCAGGCGCTTTATCAACTAAGCCATCTTCCGAGCCTGGGAGCGCTCTTCTTTCATTATCAGCTGGGATAATTTATTCAGCATTCTTTCCTCTAGTGGTTTTGATGTTGAGAATTGTACCAAACCCAGTTCTAGGATATCTCTGAAGTCAGAATGAGCTGCTCTCCCTCATCTGAGAGATGCCGGCACTCACTCGGTAGATGCGCCTCTTATTACTCAGCTTTCTTGTGAATAAATGTTTTCTTTAGTGCAGTTAATAGCACCCTCACCTACCTAAGTGCGCACAGCGCCAGGCAGGCAATTACAGCCCGGACTGGCTTGATCTGTCTCCGGCTCATTGACAAAGGCATCATTATTTTCCAGTAACGTTTTATTTTTTTCTGTAACAACCAGGCTTGTTCTGCACAGGAAAAATAAATAAGAAAGACTTCTCGGTGTGCACTGAGAGTTGTGTTTAATCTGCACTTAATTTGCATGTCATTAGGGACCTCCTTCTGCCATGAACCGAGGTTAGGGTTGGGCTGTGTAGGTGAAAGGGCAGGTGTGTGCCGCCCACCACTACCCCATGGGGTGCCTTAGAGGGGAGGGAGGCCAAGGGTCAGGGCTGTGGGCTCTGAAGTCTTGTATCTTGTCACACCCAGCTGGGTGTCTCTGTCTGTGGTCACATCCCAGTGTCCTCTGGTCACATTCACATTAAAGCTCCATGGTCTTGGAGCAAGCACCCTAACAGCAAGGTGAGAGTATCTACACCAGCTCATCAGGCTGATGGTTGAGTTAAATGAGGAAATGTGTTGACAAGACTAAGCAGGTGGGCAGGGATGGTACAGGACGCTCTCCACAGATGCCAGGCTGTCAAATGGTCCACAGGGATTCATGGAAGCCTAGTGAACAGGTGTTCATGTGTTGTCATGGATGCCTAGTGAACAGGTGTTCATGTGTTGTCATGGATGCCTAGTGTGTAGGTGTTCATGTGTTGTCATGGATGCCTAGTATATAGGTGTTCATGTGTTGTCATGGATGCCTAATGTACAGGTGTTCATGTGTTGTCATGGATGCCTAGTTCATGTGTTGTCACCTACTGGCAAAATCACAAACATCACTTGTCTCATAGGGCTGGGAGTCCAAGTCTTCACTCGGCCACTTTGCAGTGACCCTTTTTAGGGGTGGGTCACATTCTGCAGTAAATTTATGACTTCAGCATATCTGGGGATGGTACAATAGGTCCCTGGAAAACTTTCTGTGCCCCTCTGCCTCTCAACACAGAAAGTCCCAAGTGTTTCAGAGTTGCTCTTTCAGTCCTCACGAGTGCCTGGGGAGCTCAGTGATAGCTGAAGTCTGTAACTAGAGCTACATACAGGTGGCTGTGAATTGCTTGATGTAGGTGCCGGGAGCCAAACCCGGGCCCTTTACAAGAGCAGCAAATGCTCTCCCCACCATTTCCCCTACCTCCCACCCTGAGACAGGGTCTCTCGGTGTAGCCCTGGCTGTCCTACAGGAACTTGCTCTGTAGACCAGGCTGGCCTTAAACCCACAGAGATCAGTTGGATCTCCCTCTGCCTCCCAAGTTCTGAGATCAAAGGCGTGTACCACCACTGCCTGGCTCAGAGATGGCTCAGTGGTTAAGAGCACTAGCTGCTCTTACAGGGGACCTGGGGTTGATTCCCAGCACCTGTGTGCCAACAAGTGCTCTTAACCACAGAGCCTTCTATCCAGCCCCAGTGCTGGGGTTTATTTATTTACTTGTTTTTATTGTCTGTCTGTCTATCTATCTATCTATCTGTCTGTCTATCTATCTATCTATCTATCTATCTATCTATCTATCTATCTGTCTAGACATGGCTTTCACTACATAACCCTGGCTCTCCTGAAACTTGCTATTTCTCCCAACCATTGACATTAAAAGTGTGCATTATCACATCCACCCTAAGATTGGGCTCTTTGAGGTGACTGCTAGGCTCCTGTTTCTAAGGGGACATCATCTGTACGTGGAAAGAGGATGTCAGATGTCTGATGGTCCTGTGTTAGTTGACATTATGACAAATTTAGGTTGGACTGGAGCTGAGAGGGCCCTTTATAGAGGCCGACTCCATGCGTCCAATACAGTCCCTTCTCAAGAGAGCTGGGTGCCCATTGTTGGTGGCCAAGCTGTATGGGTACCCACTTCCCAAACCCTGGTTTCTGTTCCTCACAACATCGGGGGACCCCTCCACCCACATAGTGAGGATGGAGGCCTTGCAGAAGACAGGTCATCCAAAGAGTGGAAATGTGGCCCCCCAGTCTGGCTGCCTCCACATCCCTGCTTTCCTGGGCTGCTGGAACTGCTTGAGTCACCCGAGGACGTTCACTGCCACGGTTGCCTAGGAAAACGTGGCCACTGTGCACCTCCTGTGGAATGAACTCCACTCCCTTTGGGGTTCACCACCCACTAGTTTCCTTGTGTTGATGCTGGGTGGAGTGAGACCACTCCCCGCCCCCAAGCCCAGGCCAGACATGGCAGCCTCCCCCGGGCAGCAGGTGGCAGGTGGCCCCATGCTATTCTTCAGTGGCCTGAGCTTTACAGCTCCTCTGCTCATGGTTTATAAACATGGCATTTGCTTTTGGGTCTTGAGGGAGCCTTGAACTTCTAATTAAATTGGCTCCAAGCAGGTGGAAAGTGGCAGCTAGGGAGGGCTTTGAACAGCTGCTAAGAAGATGAGGGGGCCGTTTCTGCTCAGCCTGCAGACTGCCTCTCACCATCCTCGTCAGTGTTGACTCACACAAAGATGGCTTCCTTTTCCCAAAGAGCAGCCCTGTATGACACTGCTTGCCCCAGTGGTGGCACTGGGGGTGGTTACTCTTCCAGTAACTCTTTATGGTTCACAAAAGTTCTTCCTCTTCCCATTCCACTCTCTACCATTTAAGGGTAGATATCTATTTGCCAACAGAGCACTATTAAAAAAAAAAAACAAAAATTGCGCTAATTTAGTCAAAATTTAACATTTACTGTATTCAAGTGCTGCACTTGACCATCCATCCTCATAACCTTTCTTCCCTCAGTGGAAACTCTGTAGCAAATAAATAAATACCCATCTGTCCCTGGGAGCCATTAATGTAAACCCGTTAGTTTCCTCATGTATGGGGAAAGGATGCCCTCCTTTTACAGGGCCCAGTAATATTCCAGTGTCTGGGCAGATCGCATTTTGCTAGTGTTAATTCGTCCATGGATGTTTGCTTGTTCTGTCCTGTCTGAGTCACAGGGATTCCTCCTGTCACCAGTGATGATGGAGTTAGGAGAGTACTGTGAGACCGGAAGAGGAACGGAGTCTTTAGTGCAGGGCCTGGCGGGAGCCAAGCACTCAGAAGGAGCTTTGCTGTGTTGGAGGAGGTGTGCCCCCACCCAGAGATCCTGTAGCACCTATCCCCTAGGAATGGAAGCCACCACTGTGCCCACCACCTGTGCACCCCTCCTCTAACTGATGCCTGGAGACCTGGGGGTTCTTGGGAGCATCTCTACTCTGGTTACTCTTCTCATTGCTGCAACCACACAGTTGACAGAAGCAACTCAAGGGAGGAAGAACCGATCTGGGCTCACAGTTTGGGAATGCAGTCCATCATGGTGGCCGGAGCAGGAGATGGCTGGTCGCATGATACTCACAGTCGGGAGGTGGTGGCTCTGCTTGCTTCCTTCTTCTTATTTGGTCCAGGATGCCAACCCCCGCAGGGTGCTGCTGCCACATTCAGGGTGGATGTTCCCAACTGAGTCAGATCTCTTTGGAAACCTGCTCACAGCCATACCCAGAGTGTGTCTCCTAGGTGACTCTAGAAGCTGTCTCATTGGTAGTGAAGGGTAATTGTCACCATTGCCCGTTCTAGTCTTCTTCAGCTTCCCAGAGTTGACAGGCACTTGGCACTGTGTGACTTTCATTTGTTCCACTTGTTCTGTTTAATTTCTTGTGTGCTCCATCTCGGCTCCCTGACAAAGATCTTGGCTGGAGAACAGAATGTGGTTTTGGCAGTAATGACCTCCACGCTTCCTGACTTCTACAATTACTTTGAATTCTGTGTGTGTGTGTGTGTGTGTGTGTGTGTGTGTGTGTGTGTGTGTGTGTCTGTCTGTCTGTCTGTCTGTCTCTTGGTCTGTATCTGTCTGTGTGTATGTATGTGGTTTTAGTATTAAGATGAATTTTACATAACATACAATTAGCTATCTTTTTATTGTTGTTGTTGTTGTTTTGTTTTTGTTTTGAAACAGGGTTTCCCTGTGTAACAGCTCTGGGCTGGCCTCCAACTTACAGAGATCCACCTGCCTCTGCCTCCCAAGTGCTGGGATTAAAGGCATGTACCACCACTGCCCAGCAAAATTAGCTATCTTTTTTTTTTCTAGACAAGGTTTCTTTGTATAGCCTTGGCTGTCCTGGACTCACTTTGTAGACCAGACTGGCCTCAAACTCACAGGAATCCGCCTGTCTCTGCCTCCTGAGTGCTGGAATTAAAGACATGCACCACCACAAGGTGGTGGCAAAATTAGCTATCTTAAAGTGAACAATTCAATAATGTTTGGCCCGTTTCCGGTACTTTGGGACTACCACCTCTAAATAGTTCCCACATGTTTTCATCACCCCAAATGCAGACCACCTGTACCTCTCTTCTCCAGCCCCTGGCAGTTGTCAGTCTGCACCTGTCTCCATGGACCTCGGTATTCTGGTATCTCATGTAAGTGGAATCTTACTATTTATGGACCTGGGGACTGGCCTCTCTTACATCCGTGTTGTAACACTTCAACCTTTTCAGCAATGGGCAGCGTTCCACAATATAGACATACCATAATTAGCTCATCTCCCTTTTAGCCTCTGTGACTCATCCTGATGTGAGCATGCGTGCCTGTGGATTTCAGTGCCCCTTTCCAACTTTTGTACATCTATATCTAGGGGCGGGCTTCCTGGGCTATCTGATAATTCTATAGCTAACATTCATAGGAACCCCAAGTCTTTTCACTGCAGGGGTGCCTCTTCCTATTCCTACAGTGCTGAGCGGGAGAGTCCCCGTTTCTCCTCCCCAGGGCTCACTCTTCACAAGTGTTGTCCGTGGAGTGCAGTGTCTGTCTTTATTTTGTACTTCTTAGTGAGTCACAATGCTGGCCCCCTTCATGCGCACACCGAATAGCATTTGTGCATCTTTGGAGAAATTTCTCAGGACCACTTTTTACTATCCTATATCTCTCACCTTCCCATCATCCCCTTCCTTCCTCCCCTTTACCCTTTCCTTTTTCTTTCTTCCTTTCCCTCTCTCTATTCCCTTGTTTCATTCCCCCCTTCTTCCCTCCCCTCCTCCCTCCCTCCCTCCCTCCCTCCCTCCCCTCCTCCCTCTATCCCTGGGGACGGACTCCAGGGCCTTGGCAAGTGCTCTGTCCCTGAGCTTCACCCCTGCCTCCCACTCTCTTTTTGATCTGCATCCGTGGTCTCTCTTCTCCTTGGAGTCTCCAACCAATTGGTATTGTCAGGATCAGAGCCAAGGTTGAGCCAGATGCCTCCCCTGTTGGCCTCGGGCAAGCAGCCCCCAGCCTCTGTGCTTCTGCTTCCTATCTGTAAATGGGGACAGGATCCTCTACTTCCCACCCTGGCTCCGAAGTTGAAGGTAACATTAGGAAGTGAGGCCTGGGACAGCCGCCGTCATCCAGGGCTTCCTATGAAGCGTGGCCTTGTTCCTGTCCCGGTGGTAGACTTCATCTGCAGTGGCGGCCTGGCCCAGTGACTTTTGCTGCTGGATGCTTTAGTGTCCCGGAGAGTTCTGAGAGATGGATGCTGTCAGCAGAGCCTGAGGCAGCCACACCAGTTCAGAAGTTCGCCAAGGTTCATGCATGGCTGAAGGGGCCTTCAGAACGCCGGTGTGCCGGTGCCAGCAGCAGCCTGTGTGGCCTTCGGTGGGGCAGCCGTCTGTCTGTCAACCTGCCAGAGCTTGCTGATGCACACTTTATCTTGGTGAAAGGGGAGGGGTTAACGTGGCTTGGAGTGGCCCTGAAAGCTGCAAAGCCAGAGGCCGGGTGCATTTGCATAGGTGGGAAGGAAGTAGGGATAAGGTGGGGGGCGGTGGCTAGAACTGTCTCCCCAGGAGCACAAGTGGGGTCCAGTGTCTATGCCCCATCTCTCCTGACAGCAGCAAGCCTGGGTTGTGCGGACTCCAAGGTCTTCAACATTGAATTGGATTTGACACTGCCCCCTCCGCCCCTCCCCTGCCCACCTGCCATGTGCCCTCCGTCTCCAGATGCCACACAGTGAAGTAGCCCAGCACACAGCAGCTCTCCAGATACTTTAAAACCCACCGGTGGGCTCCACTGTCCTCTTTCCCGCCTAACCTCTAACATGGCCTTAATTCCTTACAAAGTCACTTCCCACAGCTGTGTCAACCGACGGTGGGTCCCACTCACTAGAAGCCCTGTCCCTCAGTCAGAGCAGGTGTACAGAGTCTTATCTGACTCCGAGTCTGTGTGTGTGAGGTGGCAGAAGCTCCCCGAGTTGGCCTTTAGAGATGCAGTTTCCTTGGAGATGACAGCATCAGCCTACAGATCTGGGGACCTGCCTGACCACAGATCAGATTTTATTCCTGGCGAGGACTGGGAAAACGGGTCTCTAGACAGAGCCAAAGCCATCAGCAGCCATCAGAGCTTTCATTTTGAAGCCAGCAAAGTGCCACAGAGCGAGACCCCTTTGATGTGATAATGTGAAAATGAGAATTGATTTTTTTTTCCTTAAAAAAAAAAAAAAAAGATCACTGCCATTTAATTAACCTGTGTGCTGGCAGCGATCACTTGCAGACATTGAAATGAGTAGCACACAGCCAATTCTCTTCACGAGTGCATGTGTCAAGGGCTGAGGATAAGGGTTCGGCGTGTAGCTCTCTAGTTAACAGGGTGGGCGGTGTTTTCCTCGGAAGCTCAGTGAGCGAGGTCTTCAGCCCTTCTGTGCACTAGGGTCTTTTTAGGATGTGATATACAGCGATGATTTCATTTTACATGATCTCTCTTCATGATGCTAATGTTCCGGCACACGAGTCAGAACACCATGGCCCATGAACCGCTCTGGCCGTTGCTGGATTTATAAATAAAGTTTTATTGAGATGCTGCCTTCCATCTTTTTTTTTTTTTTGGTTTGTTTCCTCTTTTCACGTATTCCCTTTCCTTCCCTCCACTCTCTTCCATCTATTCTTCCTTGTCCTTTGGCCCCACTCTCATCTTCCTTTAAACTTCTTTCCTTTCTTCCCCTCTCACTTCTTTATTTCCAAATCACATGTTGTCACAGGCAGAGAGCCTCATACTCATTCATAGTCAAATTTGGAAGCTCTCAAACCCTTCTGGTTACGTCTCCCTCATTATAAACCTTTACAGCTCTCCAAGCACCTCATATAAATACACAGTGAATATTCAAGCATAATAATTATGTATCTATTCGCATTTATGTTTAAATACTGTTTATGTATGAAAGCTCATACTATATGTATCGTATGACAATTTGTGTTCTTTAGAGGTCAGTGTGCCTTGGGCTTTTATACAGCTGTTTGTTTGATTGGGAGCCGTCAAACCTTAGCTCATGGACTAAATCTGGTCCAAGTCTGTTCTGTCTATAAAGTTTTATTGGAGGACAGCCATGGTATCCCAGTTAACTGTAATTGTCACCTTGACAAGTAGAGTTGTTTAGGGGAGAGAGTCTCAATTGAAGAATTTCCTGAGCCAGATTGGTCTGTGGACACCTCCCCCCTCCCTCCCTCCCTCCTTCTCTGTCTTTCCTCCCCCCTCCCTCCCTCCCTCCCTCTCTCCCCCCTTCCTTTCCTGTCCCTCCTCCTCCCTCCCTACCCCCCTCTCTTCTCTCTCTCCCTCTCCCTTCCTCCCTCCCTCTCCCCTCTCTGTTTGACTTGATTGTTAATTGGTGGAGGAGAGTCTAGCTGGGCAGCACCATTCCCTGGGCAGCGTTCCTGAATTGTAAGAAAGCTAGCTGAGCATGAGCCTGTTTGCTCGGCAGCAGGCAGCAGGCAGCAGGCAGCAGGCAGCAGGCAGCAGGCAGCAGGCAGCATCCCCTTGGTCTTCCTATGTATCTTTAGGTGTGAGTGAGTCCCTGTAGATGATGCTTTGTGGAACAGCAAGCAAGCATGCCTTAAGGATCCCTGCTGGAGCCTGATTTCTCTTAGTGATGGACGGTGACCCCAAGCGTAAGCCGGATAAACCCTTTCTTTTCCTAAGCTGCTTTTGGTCAGAGTGTTTGTCACAGCAACAGACCGGAACTAGCTCGAATATATGGCACATGTCTGTCTGTTTACATATTGCCTGTGACTGCTTTTGAACTGGAAAGTTGAGTTGAGGAGTTGCCATGGAGACCAGACAGCTCGGGAAGCCTATGACATTTGCTGTCTGAACAAACGTGTTCACTTCTGCTGCCAAGCCACTCTTTTTCTTCTTACTGAGCACATAGTATTCCTCAGCACAGCTGCGTATTTAGCTACAGTTTCCTATTACTAAGACACATACTTCTCTATGGTGTGAAATGGACTGGATCTGGGGTGACCTTAATGGTGGGGAGAGGCCTGAGCCCTGAGTCCTGCATACATATGACTGTGACAGTCTCGTAGCTGTGGGGCTGTGTTCTTGAGACTGTTCTCAGAGAGTGGGCTTGGCCTACATGTCTTCTTTCCTTCTGGAACATTCCAGCAGCCTCAGTGGCTAAGCTCTCAGGTCCTGAAGCCTAGTTCCTGGAGCATCTGAACAGATGTTCTCTTCACAGCATGTGACTGTAGAACATCCGTGTGTTCTACCCCGCCAGTGGTGACTGCATCGGTGAGTGTCGCGCTGTGGAGTGACCATAGAGAGAGTATCTCTAAGGCTTAGGAGAGTCACCAGAGGCCTTGATGGAAGGCAGACATCTGAGACCCCGTCCCCCCCAAGAGGTCGGAGAAGCTGGGTTTTCTGTGCAGAGCCTGACTTAGTGAGAGTCTTTGAGTGTCTGATATTTAGAATAAAGGGCTGGGGGCATGGCTCCACACTGGAAAGCTTGCTTGGAGTTCCAAGGCCTTGGATTCTGAAACTAAGGGTAGGAGAGACATAGAGGCCAAGTTGATTGAAAGGAAGAAGGAAAGGAAAGAGGTGGGGGAGGGAAGGAGAGAGGGGAAGGAAGGAAGGAAGCTCACACAGCATTAGGCGGTGACAGCTGAGGGATGGATACAGAAGGGCAGAAGCTGGCTCCAGCTGGCTAAACAGCATATGAACCTGTTTGGACACTTGAGGGCCGATTCTCAGGATGGTTCAGAAAACTGGGACAGTCCTGGCTCACAAAGGATCATCACTAGCCTATCTTAATGACCCAGTAGTTTGTTGGCGAGCCACCACCAAACCAAGTGAACTTCAGACTTTCATTCTCCCCCTCCCCCCACCCCGGTCACTGAGTCATCACTCAACATCCATTTCCTCTGGTGAGATCTGAGTGGGTCTGATCGGCACTTGGTGACTCTTGGAGGCCATTGCCCTCTAGTTGGCATCTCCAGCTGACCTGTGTAGGAGAGTGACAGTCCCAGGATAGGGAAGGATGGATGCTAGGTGGTTTTTAAATCAGACGTCTCCCACAGGGCAGCTGCATGGACCATGGGCTCAGTCAGATATGTAACATGCATGTCTGACTGGGTTGGGGAGACTTCCGTAGACGAAGGGGTCCACTTGCCCTCGGTGATAGGCACACTCTCTGTCCTAATTCATCCCGAATGACCAAGCTGTGTGGCAAGCTTGCTGGCTGCAGCATCAAGAGTATGCCAAAGGTCTCACTTTGGGGGGGAAAAAAAACCCAAAACAATGCTTTGTTTGTTCGTTTGTTTTCCTGCCTCCCAAGTGCTGGGATTAAAGGCGGTTGCTACCACTGCCCCATTCACAATTGCTCTTAGTAGGGCCACAATTCTTTTGGTTTTTTTCTTTCTTGCCTTCTTTAAAAAGTTAATTAATTAATTAATTAGTTAATTAACTTTACATCCCGGTCACAGCCCCATCCTGCCTCACCTCCCAGTCCCACTGTCCCTCCCTCTCCCTGTCTCCTGTTCCTCAGAAAAGGGGAGCCCCACTTCCAGTTCACCTTTGCTCATCAAGATGGATCAGGACTGAGCTGCTTTTCTTTCCCTGTGGCCCCAACCGGGGAGGGGTGGCGGGGGCGGGGGGGGGGGGTGATCAAATAGCTACCAACAGAGTCCACATCAGAGGAGGCCCTGTTCCCCTGGCTAGAGCACCCACCTGAAGCCCGAGCTGCTCAGTAGGGCCACAATTCTTCAACTCACCAGAAAAAAAGAGGCACAGGCCTTCGTGGCATCCCTCCAGGCCTGCCATGAATGGCCATGCTCACCCTGGCTTGCTGTAACCCTTCATGGAGACTCATCTGCCCCACATATATAAGGGGCAGGGAGCCCAGAGAGCCAGAGAGGTGACCCCCCCCCCCACCATGTAGCCGTGTAAATAAGAAGCCTTGAACTCAATGCTGCTCGGATCCTGATTGGGTCAAGGTCATAGGGATGGGGGGAGGAGCTGCCTCACAGAGCCCAGCAAGCTGGGGAGCAAGGAGCTCTTGAGACAGTCTGTGCTGAACCCTGCAATTTATAGATGAGAAGTTGAGCCTAGTTAAGTGGCTGGCCCCATGGGTCCAACCAGCAGCCCTGCATGGGGTGAGTGGCCCCAACCCTGGGGCCCGGAAGAAGCTGCTCACTGCCTTGTGGGCTCTGATGGATAAAACCCAGTGGTCTATAGCGGCCATATCTACTCAGCCTCCTGTGGTTGTATCTGTGTGTGTGTGTGCAGGTGCAGGTACGTGTGGAGGACCAGGGACAGCCGTGGGTGTCACTTCTCAGGGCTTCCTCCCCTTTGTTGTTTTGAATCAGTGTCTCTCACTAGCCTGCACTCACTAACTCAGCTGGATTGGCTGGCCTGTAAACGCCAGGGATGCGCCTGTCTCTGCCTCTTCCGTACTGGGATTTCAAGCACATGCCACCCTGCCTAACTCTTTAAAACAACAACAACAACAACCAACATGGGTGATGGGGACTCGAACTCAGGTCTTCATACTTGCATAGCGAGCACTTTTATCGACTAAGCCATCTCCCCAACCCCAGCTTAATTTTCTTTCTGAGGAGAAAGGGCAGGGGGAGGGGCTGGGAAACGGTTCACAAGGAGTAAAATATTCATCCAGTTCAAGTAAGTATTTTCAGTTGACCTCTGGCTTGGGTGGGGAAGGGTCTTTGTTGGCTCCTTCCTCAGGAAGGTGACTGTTAATGCTTGTGTTTGTGTAGAGCGCTGACCCTGGGCGCTGTCTGAGCCCACTCTTGCTAGGAGTTTCAAGAAATCTAAGTCCCACCGTGACTATGAGCTGTGGGGCTACGCGGAACCTGGTTCAAGTCCTGTGCCCACCTCTTCTGCACTGTGTGACTTCAGGAGAGTAGCGTAGCCTCTTCCTACCATCTGTTTGCTCATCTGCAAATGACATGTCCCATCCTGAAGAGGAAGATGACCTAGCACCTTATATATGTAATTCTTGGCACAAAAGCAGGGGGCTGGAAGCCAGGCTGTTGGCTCTTCCTGGCCCCTCCCCTTTGCCATCGCCTTTCCAGCTTCTGATATTAGTGGGTAGATGATCTGCTCCACGCTCTGACCCCAAGGCAAGGCCAGGAGGAGTGGGAAGAAGCTAGCCTGCTCGCTTCTCCAGGGAGAACATCATTTGTTGGGCTGACAGAAGCCTGGCCACGTCCCACCAGCCCCAGGGAGACAGTGAACAGAGACCTCTGAACTAATTTATCTTGGAAATTGTCTTTTTCTTCAGGCAGAGGGAGGAAAGAGGAACTTGGAAGAAAAAGCATCTAGCCAGATGCCCGGCGAAATCTGCCCAAAATCAGCCATCCTTTTTAATAACGATGGTTGTCATGAGCCTTCAGCTCAGTCGGAAATGACAGGCCGTGTAAATTATTTGTTCTGTACCTGATTTATGGAGTAGGGAACAACAAAAAAATAAGATTAGTCAGTAATCACGGGGCCGTGGAAAGATCAGGAAGTCCAGCTGCCAGCACCCACTGCCTGGAAGGCCAGGCCCTAACCCGGGTCAGCACGTGCTCAGAGGGTAGCAGGAGAGATGAGGGTAGGGGGTCAGGGGTGGGTGGGGGGATGGGTGCTGTGTAGGGCTCTTGACCTGGGCGTGTGGATTTGTGTAGGGGGAGCTTCAGGCACCATTGTCTGTGTCTGAGACCAGCCAGCCCCTAGCCAGATGCCCAGATAAGAACCCAAGATGGGACTTTTCTTGAATTTGACAGCTGGTGAACCCCAGAATAGGTGCCTTTGAGAAACAGTAGTGAGTGTGTGTGGCTGCCTCTTATGGAGAGGTTGACAGGCTGAGGTGGAAGGAGTGCCCAGGTCAACACACCCAGGTCTTACCGAGTTGCTTTCTGAGCATATAAACTACGGAGAAGGCCAGGGTGGGTGTTATCATTCCTTCTGCAAATGAGTTGTGTCCCCAGCGCATCACGGAGCTGGCCTGGCATTCCTGGATGTGGTGTCTCACTCCCTTGCTCTGAATTTCCTGCAAGTTCAAGTCCGCACAGACACTCAGCCATTGCCTCCTGTTAAAGCTCCACCTTCAGGGTGGGTACTGGGTCTCACCTCCTTGTCATATCTAGGCAAAGAGGAGTCCTGGGATGATCCAATCCCTTCAAGGTCATCCCCCCCACTCCCCGTTCTGGGGTCACCAATGTGGAACATCCATGAGGACTTGTGCTGCGGTGTGTAAGAACACATGGTTCCCAATCCATCTGTAGATCCAGAGGTCCTTTGTGGAGCTGGGGGGTGGGGATTGCTCAGTGGCTAAAGCTTGTCTGGCAAGCAAGCACAAGGACCCGAGTTCAAATCCCATCACCCATGTAAAAATCTTGGTATGGTGTCATGTTGGGGAGGTAGAGGCAGACTGTGAGACAAGGTGGCCAGGCAGATTAGCTGGATCAATGTGCCCTGCAGGAAAAGAGTGAGACACCATCCTTAGGAATGCCACGCCAGCTCTGTGATGCCAGGGGATCATGTAGCCCAGGCTAGCCGTCAGCTCACTATGTTACCAAAGATGACCGTGAACTTTTGATCCTCCTGCCTCTACCTCCAGAATTTGGGGACTACATATGTGTGCCACCACCACACCTGGTTTATGTGGTGTTGGGGGCCGAACCCAGGGCTTGGTGTGTGTCAGACAATTGCTCTACCAACTGAGCTGCATCCCTAGCTATTTTCCCAGAATTGATAGGGAACCATGTTTCTTAGTATGTCAACCATATCTGCAATGCCAGTTACTAGTGAACTTGGAGCATTGAATTGGGAAACATAACTACATCTTAAATTTGATCTTGAACTTGGACCATCTTGAAGAGAGAGAGAGGAAAAACAAAGCAAAACAAAATAGAACAACAAAAGACATTGCATCACAGTGGACCGCGTCCCACTGTGTCTGTCC
This sequence comes from Acomys minous, assembly GCF_964271855.1. Taxonomy (NCBI): domain Eukaryota; kingdom Metazoa; phylum Chordata; class Mammalia; order Rodentia; family Muridae; genus Acomys; species Acomys minous. Next base: position 91,146,984 of record NC_140498.1, on the reverse strand, counting down.
CTCTACTGTCTAGGGCATTATTTTTCGTTCTTTAAATAAGAGAGAGAAACCGTTACATATGCTGCTTAAAATATGTCTTATTATTTTAAAACAGCACTCCTGTTACTGAATTGAGAGAATGGAGACAAGTCTAAAAGTAATGAGGTGTCTGTCCCTGAAACCTACGCCCCCTCCCCCCACAGGCCTGCCAACTGCCTCCTCATGTGGATCCTTCTAGAAAATGTAGATACAGATGTCCGTGCCTCAGGATGGCTCTGCTCCTGATTTTCCTCGTTTAAGGTGGCGTGAAAGCAACTTGCCTTCAGCAGGAGCTGTGCTTGCGAGCCGGCTTTTCGTCTAGCCGGGGGCTAGCAGGTTTCCGCGTGATCTCTCCACCACGGGCAGCGGCAGCGAGCCGTGGTTCCTGTCTGTCACACGTTCTTGAAGCGGGCACAGCTGCATTTCTGTCCTGGCCTGGGTTGCTTGGTTTGGTGGGTGTATCTGATGCATTTTCAGCCCATCATAGTTTCACTTGACAGTGGATTGGTTGGGATGAAACCATATGGAGAGTAAAGGAGCACCCGTGTTCTTGTGTGTGTGTGTGTGTGTGTGTGTGTGCCCGCGCGCGCGCGCGCGCCCTACTTACCTATACGACACACCAGCTGAGGAAGTAGCCCCAGCCTCCCTGCATCCCTCCCTCCCTCCCCTTACATCAGCCAGCTTGCTATAGAGAGCTGGGTCTCTGTGGGCTGTCCTCCACCTCCATAGCTCTACCCTGGCCTAAGGCATTATTATCTTTCCTGGGTAATCCTCTCCACAACTCACCCCCCCACCCCCTGCCTGAAAATTTCCTCAATAACATTTTGTTTTTCTGGTGATGGAGATGGAACTCAAGGCCTTGTGTATGCCTGGCAAGCGCTCTGCCACTGAGCTACACCCCCAGCCCCTTACTGGGGGATTCCAGGCAAAGGCTCTACAGCTGGGCCATACCCACCCTACCCCAGTTCTTCTTTAATTAAAAAAAGTTAAGATTAAAAAGTGTGTGTGTGTGTGTGTATGTGTGTAAGTACGGGGTCATGCGCATGCCACAGTGCATGTGTAGAGGTCAGAGGGTGGGTCCCACCTTGCGTCCATGGTTCAAACTCAGTCAAGCGTGCGTGGTAAGCACCTTTTCCCCCTGAGCCACCTCTCCCACCCCTAGTCCATTCTTGCCCCATCAGATTCCATTTTATACTTCAAGTGGAGAGATTCTTTTAAAACCCAGTCTGACGTCACCTCCCCCCTCCCCCCCCCAGCTCCCCCACTGCCCACTAGGTACCTGGAGCTGATGGAGTAGGATTCAACCCAGTTTCTGACAGTGGCACAGCGGATCTGCAGAAGTCTAAGGCCACTGTCCTGTGTTCCGAGTTCCCTGCCCTGGCCTCGCTTCCTTTCCACACCCCCCTCCGAGGGCCCCTGCCACCTTCCTGATCCCACACCTTCCCAAGCCTTACCACTCCTTGACACTCAGGGCTCCACAGAATGTCACATCTGTCCACTCCCCAGGGGCCACCCTGCTGCTGGCTCTTACTGCCCCAGACCTGTAGTCTGGGTTACCTTGGAATGAATACACACCTTTTAAAGACACAGTGACAAGGGCGTGGCGTGGGGGAGTGGGGCGCGGTGTATACCGCACACTACCACGTTTGCTTCTTTGTCCTTCTACTACATGACATATGTTGGTGCCCACCCTTTCCCCCCCGCAACTCCCCGCCATCCTGACTCCTTCCAACCTGCAGCCCTTCCATCTGAAGGAATTGTGCTAATTCAATTGCCCGCTCCACTCTGAGGCACAGTGAAGATGCTTTCAGTCTCTGGCTAGGCAAAGTTAATTTTGCTCCTATAGGGAGATAGTCATCTGACAAGAGAAAGAGGCGAGGGGGCGGGGCAAAGGGAGGGGGCGGAAGAAAAGAGAAGGAAGGAGGAGGAAAGGGGGAGGGGGGCAGAAGAGAGAGGGGGAACGGAGCTGATGATCTAGCAGTGAGACACCGTGGGGGTTCACTCCCCCATGATGGGAGTCAATGTGGCTGGGAGCAACCGAGAGTTTCCCCGTTTACAGCCTGGCCACTAACCGCCCTGTGACTTTTAAAGCATTTGGATCACATTAGTGTTCTTGCTGCGTGCCCATGTGCACACCCGTGAGCTCCAGGGTGCGTGTGGAGGTCAGAGGACAACTTGCAGGAATCAGATCTCCCCTTCCACCCCGTGGGCCCCAGGCCATGAACTCGGTCAGGCTCGGTGGCAGGTTGCCTTTTCCCACTGAGCTCACTGGCTGACCCACCCATGGCTTTGGGGGCTCTCTAAATGGTGACTGCAGTAACCGGTGGACAGGATTTTCAGTTTCACCTTAAACTTTGAGGCTGTTTGGAATGTGAGCAGCTTTGTGGGGCCAGCATGGATGGTCCCATTCTGTGGAGGTCTTCTCGGGTCCTTGTGGCCGGCCGTGGGATGGGGAGGAGATGGGTAGAGCGCATCCGTGATGGCCCTGTTGTTCTTACTGCGGCTTTTATTCTCGAGACAAGCCGACGTTCTCTCTGTGTGGGTTGTCCCAGCGCTCGATGCCTCAGATCACATGTGCTTTAGGCCCTGGGGGGTTCTGCTTTTGTTGTGGAGGAACCAACCACACCTCATATTGGACCTGCCAATTAAACCACAGGCTGTTCCCTAGCCCGGGGCTCTGAACAGTCAAGGGCTTTTCTGCCAGGCATGCTTCTAGACCTCGGAGAGGGCAGCGGATGAGACAGAGATAGACAGCCAGTGAGATGGCTCGGCAGGTAAAGGGGCTTGCCACCAAGTCTGATAGCCTGAGCTTCATCTCCAGGACCTGCAGGGCAGAAGGAGACAAATGATTTCTGCATGTTGTCTTTTGGCCTCTGCACGTGTGCTTACATACACACAGGACTTTGCTAACACATACACATATGCATAAATACACATGTACACACACACACACACACACACACACACACACACACACACACACCGTAAGACAGGTGGAACCACAATCCCATTTTCTCACTGTGGAACTCAAGAGCAAATACAGAAATGAATACCCAGTTAGAAGAGATATATTTGGGGAGGGGCCTGGGGCAGGGGCACTCCAGTGTGGGGCACCCAGTGACCAGCCCATGAATGATAGCAGGTTCCAAAGAGCCCCTTGAGATGAAGATAGGACCAGAGACTGGGCAACTTAGCATCTAGGGCTCTTCCTTGGTTCTGAGGGGTGGGGAGTCAAGATCGAGGGCTCAGCAGGTCGGTTTCTCCTGAGGCCTCTCTCCTTGGTTTGCAGATGGCTCCTGCTCTGTGTTCCCACGGGACCCTTTCTCTGTGCTTTCCTAGTGTCCTACTGGCTTAGGGCCACATCCTTGTGATGTCATCTAACCGTATCTGCTTGGGGTTTTTTTCCTTTCACTCCTTTCCCCCCCTCCCTTCCTCTCTTCCTTTCCTACTTGACAGGGTCCTCATGTGTTCCAAGCTGACCTTGAACTTGCTGTGTAGCCAAGGATGACCTTGTACTGCTGGTCACCCTGTCTCTACTTCCTGAGTTCTGGGTTTATGAGATATTTAGGTTCCAATCCAGGGCTTTGTTAGCACCAGGCCAGCACTCTACCGGTTGAGCGACATTCCTAGCTCTGACCCTAGATCTTCCAAGACACAGGCTCCCATGATTGACATAGGACAAAGGTGAGAAGAACCTCAGCAGGTCCCTGACGGAGGCAGCAGCCATCCGGGGTAATTCCCATCCAGTTCATTGGCTCCTTAAAACAACCCTGGTAGAAGTTATTTGTACTGGCAAAGACCTTGGGACCCAGAGAGGTTAAGCCATTTGATAAAGGTCACACAGCTAGTCAAGGGCTAAATACACAGTACAAGCAGTTGTAACAATGGTTTCTCTAATTCGCTAAATGACTGTGTTGCCACTTTGGTCATTTAAACCTTTTAAAAGCCATGCTCCACGTGCACTTGGCCCGACTCCCCCTCCTGCCCTCCAGTCCTGGCATCCGCCAGCCTCCTGTTCATCTCTGAGGACTTGGCCATTCTGGTTGTTCATATAAACTGGAATGCGTAGTCTTTCGTGTCTAGCCTCTTTCCTGAGGCGTGACAGCTCCGAGGTTTCCTCGTGTTTAGGCTGTGAGTCAGAGCATTGCGAGACCGAAGCGCATTTGATTGCCCAGACAGATCTCATTTGTCTTCCTTTGCCCAGTGATGTGCATTTGGGTTTTGTTTTTTAATTCTGCCCTTTGGTGGTTGTCAGTTACTGTCAATATTCATGGACATTTTGTGTCTGAAGACTTATTTCCCTTTCTTCTGGGTACATATCTAGGCGATAGAACCGTTGGGTTGTACAGAACTCCAGCTTTATGTGGTCAAAGCATGACCAACGTGTTTTCTGAGATGGCCATGCCCTTTGCGTTCTCACTGGTGATATCCACCGTTTCCCTTCCCCATGTTCTCCTCAAGCATGCTGTTCCTCTTGTGTCTGAGCATGGCCGTCCCTAGAAGACTGAAGCATTACCTCATCATTGCTTTGATCCAGGTTCCCTCCACTAACTCTCCTCAGCATCTCCATGAGTGCTTGGTGGGGCTCCATGCACCTCCTTGAGGGAAGAGGGAATTATCGGCTGAAAACCTCCTTTTCTAAGCCATAATTTTCCTGTGGAGATGCAAACTTTTTGGCCACAAAGCCTCAGCACAGGCTGGCCCCAGGGACACTGTGAACACTTTATCAGGGTGCGCTGGCTTGCTGTCTGCCACAGAGGTGCCAGGTGCACCCGGGGCTGAGAGCCTGTAGGGTAGTGCCGTTCCTTCTGTGCTCTGGGACTCACTTTATCTCACCGCTTTAACCAGAGTTGGCTGTTTGTAGTGAGATCTGGGAAGATTGGGGCCAGGCTGTCTCTTTTTCATGCAGCATGTGGTCCAAATACCTACACTATCACAGTCTGCCTCCTCTGAGGATCCTCCTGGGTGAGGGGGCAGGAGCCTAAGGTCAGGAATAACTTCACGTCTTCTCCATGCAGCTGTGTGGGTAGGCATGTGACTCAGGACTTCTTCCCCGCTGCTCTGTCAAGATGGTCAATCTCTCTTTTCCTTCTCTCCCATCCTGTCTTCTTTCCTTCTTTATATTCATCTTTACATCCTGCAATCTTGTCCTTCTTTGATCTCATCCATCTGCTTATCCATCCACCTACACACCCACCCATCCATCTACCCATCCATGCATGCATCCATCCATCTATTCATCTATCCATCCATGCATCCATCCATCCATCTACTCATCTATCCATGCATCCATCCATGCAACCCTCCACCCATGCATGCGTCTATCCATCCATCTACTCATCTATCCATCCATGCATCCATCCATCCATCTACTCATCTATCCGTGCATCCATCCATCCATCCATGCAACTCTCCACCCATGCATGTGTCCATCCATCCATCTACTCATCTATCCATCCATGCATCAATCCATCCATCTACTCATCTATCCATGCATCCATGCATCCATCCATGCAACCCTCCACCCATGCATTCATCCATCCATCCATCTACTCATCTACCCATCCACCCATCAACCCACCCACCCACTCACCCATCCATGCATCCATGCATCCATCCATCCATCCTTCCATCCACCCATCTACCCACCAGCTACTCATCTGTCTATACCCACCCATCTCCTCCTTCCCTCTCCTCTTTCTGTTATTCCTTCTTCTCTCTCTTTTTCTCCCCTCTTTCTTCTTTCCTCATTTCCTCTCCCTTTCTGTTCTTTTATCCCTCCCTCTCTTCCACTCCATCCTTCTTTTCATTCTTCATTCAGTCTCCCTTTCTTCTCCTTCCTCTCCTCCTCCTTCTCTGTCTCCCTCCTTTCCTCCATCTGTCTGTCGCACAGTTATCTGCACAGAGCCTTCTCTCATGACCATGGGTTGGTAACCACATCACTTCTGACATCGCTGAGCTGCTAGTTGGAGTGTGGCACGCCCCAGTCTTCCTTAGACTCACACGACCTCATTGTTAGGGGCTCACTGCCTCAGGCTCTCCTGGGTGCTGGGGGGACGTTGGGGGTGATGCTCATAGCTTTCTGCTCAGGGATTTGCCCATGTCCTCTTCCCTTGCCAAGGCTGGTAGAGGGTGGGTGGTATTCGGGGTATTTCAGATGAAGCCCAGCCTGGTTTCAATGCTTAGCTTCTTTCTCTGCTTTCTGCACGGCCATGTGAGCTGTTGGACACAACCAGAGGACAGCCATGCTCATGACAGGGAACAGCCTAGGACAAGCATGCTACCTCATAGATCCTCATGGTCTCAGATGACCTTCTGGGAAGGGGGGCAGGGTTCTCTCCATTGTCCAGGTGGGAAACTGAGGCACCAAGAGGACATTTCACTCCTGATGACTCAAGTCTCATCTCTCTGTCCCCAACAGTGCTGGCCTTTGTGCATATGCCCCCTTAAATCCCCACTGCTGGACCGTTGTGGGCAAGAGAGAGTCACTAGCCCCTGAGTCCTCATTTTTCCCCAGCCCTGGGCAGGGCTGAGTTAGTGAATGTAAGAAGGAAGTAAAGGGGAGTGCCTAGCTGAGCCTTGCAGCAGGCCCCTGGAGGGATAATAAGTTGGGTTGGCCGCTGCCACAGGGGCGCTGAGAGGGGTGGCTGGGCAGGCAGACATGCTTGCCTCCTGCAGAGGGCATGGCTTTTCCAGTTTGCTCAGAGCCCTCCAGGACCTTTGCAAGTAGGCTCTGCAGTGGCCACCAGAGGGCGCTTGGCTCCATGCTGGGGTGATGGGCGGTTGGGGAAGTGGGTGGGCGGGAACAAGAGGAGGTGGATGGCAAGGCGTTGAGAGATGCAGTCTTACCACCTAGCACTCTTAGTTAGACCAGCTCCTTGGAGAAGGGACACTTTTCAACCAGCATATGAGGTGTGTCTCGTACCGTGAGTGTCAAGCCAGGGGCTGAGAGATGCAGTCGTGCCATCTGCATGGTTCCCGACCTTGGGCAGCCAGCGTGTAGGAGCGAAAGGCAGAGAATTAGAATGTAGCCTTCATTCAGAGCACTTATTCAAGCGGCACCTACTGTGTGCCAGGCAACTCACCTAAGGAGCACCTACTGTGTGCCAGGCATCAAGGAGATTACAAGTTTGGGGGAAATGGGAAAGTATGACCATACAGATATGAAAAAAAGAAAGAAAGAAAGAAAGAAAGAGCTGCCTCAGGCCGGGAAGTGGTGGTGTGTGGGTGGGCTCTAGAGGACACACACCCAAGCAGAGTTATCAAGACAGAAATCAAAGAGGCTGAGCAGAGCAGGGACCCCTGGGCTGTGGAGACAGAAGGGACAAAGGCGAGAAGGCTATGTGGAGGACGATGACTATTGGGAGCCTCAGAGAATAATGGAGCCACTAGGATGGAGAGAGCGTGAGGTTGTCTTAGAGGGCTAGGAGAAGACGTTACAGATATGGTCACTTTTGGACTGGACCATGGAGTATGTGTAGGAGTCCGTCAAGCAGGGAAGGAAGCAAAACAACACAAAATGCAGTCCCTGGGGTGGCTGGCTTCAGCACTCTAAAATAACGCATGACACAGTGTGGACAAAGTTGCAACAAAGCCCCAGAAGCCACCTCTGCTAGGTTCTTCCTCATTGGATTCGCTCCAGTGTCCTCCTCAGGGGGAAGAGGCCAGTGGTGGAACATCCTTCCTGAGGCAACTTTAATGCTTAAATGAGGGAAACCCAAAAGTCCTCGGTTTAGTCTCTGGGATGCAGCTTCATTCTGAGTGGCCGTGGCTGCGGCGGTTAACACTCCCAGCCTCCTGTTTGGTAAAGGGCAAGGTTTTCGGACACGGGGTTCTGTGGGACGCCCTCAAATAGCCCTGATCAAAACTCAATCAGCACCTGGCTAGAGCCCTCAGGCTTTAGTGCTTCCTCCTCAGCTCCATTCCCAGTGTGAGGAATCTCACTGGAAATTGAATAACTTCACCTCCCAGTGATCTGTTTACAAGGAAGATGGCCAGGAAAAAAAAAATCATCTTGAAGACCTGCTTTTTTTTTTTTTCTTCCCTTTTCTGTTGCTTATTCAGGACAGAGCTTTGCTCTGTGGTTCAAGCTGGCCTCAAAGTCAGCATCCTCCTGCCTCAGCCTCCCAAGTGCTGGGATTACAGGGACGTATCACCACACTAGCTAAGCTCTAGATTTTTATGTCGGCATTCAATCCTTCATAATTGCTAAGCCCCTTAATTTTTAACATTAAAAACACATATTTTATAGTTGTCTTAGTTTGCTCTCTGTTGCTGTGATCAAACACCAGGACCAAAAGCAACCTGGGAAGGAGAGGGTTTATTTCAGCTTACAGTTCCACAGCACAGTGCATCCCTGCCGGAAGTCAGGGAGGGCTGGGAACCTGGAGGCAGGAACTGATGCAGAGGCCATGGAGGGGTGCTGCTCACTTGCTTGCTCCCCATGGCTTGCACAGCCTGCTTTCTTATACAACCCAGGACCACCTAGGTACTCCAGGGATGGAGCCACCCACATGGAAGGCTGGGCCCTCACCCATCAGTTATCATTCAAGCCGTCTTGTGGGGATATTTTCTCAATTGAGGTGCTCTCTTCCCAAATGAATGTAGCTGTTGTCAAGGTGACATAAAACCACCCACTGCGATGTTGCCTATAAAATACCATTCGAAGGATAGTTAATGTTATTCTCAAGTCAACATCAGGTGATCCTGTGGTGGGCAGGCCTTACTGCCAGGAACATTCTAGAAGACCAAGAGATGCCCAGTTACGTTCCAGCAGCCGTGGCCTTTCCTGTATAAGCTGTGCTTGTGTTTGGCAGTGCCCAGTTGTTGCCGGGTGGGCACCATTTGTATCGCTTGTGTAGTCTTCACAGACGGATCCATTTTCTCGTCTCCTTTTTCTGCTTCCTTTCCAGAGCCAGGAAGAAGAGCAAACCCTTGAACCTCAAGATCCACAGTGGCGTGGGCAGCTGCGAGAACATCCCTGCCCAGCAGCGCTCCCCTCTCCTGTCCGAGCGTTCCCTGAGATCCTTCTTCGTGGGCCATGCGCCCTTCCTGCCCTCCACGCCGCCCGTCCACACTGAGACCAATTTCTCCACAAGTAAGTCCCTGCTAGCCCCTGGCTGCACTGGCTGGGGCCACCAGACCGTGGGCCTACCTGCACTGCGCAGCCAGTCAGGTGCGCCTCCCCTGTCAGGTGCAGCCATCCAGGTGCACCTCCCCTGTCAGGTGCAGCCATCCAGGTGCACCTCCCCTGTCAGGTGCAGCCAGCCAGGTGCACCTCCCCTGTCAGGTGCAGCCAGCCAGGTGCACCTCCCCTGTCAGGTGCACATTCTTTGTGCTATCCACCCTGCTTCCGAATCTCACAGGTCAAGGCGCATCCATTGCTTGCCACCTCCTTCCCACCCACACAGCTCCTGGGTCTTTTAATGGTTTTGAAGGGGGTGTGATTGGCACTTGGAGGTGACTGGCTGTCAGATACCCTCAGTATCTGCTCTTTAGCTCACAGGTGTGAAGGAAAGACAGCTGAAAGAGAATTCAGGGGGGCATCAGAGGCAACACCCATCTTTTTTTCTCTCCGCTCCCCATCACCTCTCAACCGCTTGTCTTAGGGTTTCTCTGTCCATGTGGGAGGTTGTGATGACGTCATGCACACTGTACTGACTGGGGTTAACGTGTAACATAAAATGCATAACTTTGGGGTTCAAACCAGGTTAGTGTGGCCTGGGATCTACAGTCTATGCCCAGAATTGTTGCCAGACTCATGGTGCTTAGGTCGTTCTTGGTGGCAGAGGGTTGAATTTCCAGAAAACTCTGATCTTACCCTGGAGGCATGATCTGCTAAAACAGGTGCAGATGTGGGCTGAGGGGAACCCACTGAAGCAAGCCCAGCTGCTCCTACAGCAGGCGAGCGTGTTGACTGAGGGACCTTCAGGGACTCATGGGATGCTGGCTTCAGAAGCACCGGCCCCTGCCTCCTAGCGCTGCCATAGGCTACTTGTGCCATCCTGTTGATCTGTGGGCTCTGGGACGAGTTTCCTGAGCACTAAGCTAATCGCTGCCTGCGGAACCTCATCCTGATTTTCAGCTGACCATTGCAAGCGTAGGTTATTTTCATAGTACAAGTGGGGAAACTGAGGTTCGGGACACCAGAGAACTCCCTCAAAGCCACACAGCTACCTAGTAGTTGAGTCAGAATTTGAATCTGGTTCCTCTTCCTTCCTTCCTTCCTTCTTGCCTTCCTTCCTTCCTTCCTTCCTTCCTTTCTTCCTCCCTCCCTCCCTCCCTTCCTTCCTTCCTTCTTTCCCATCCTAATCTTCCTTTCTCCCTCCCCACTTTCCCTTCCTACTCTCCCTCCCTACTTCCCCCACAGGGCTTTTTATTTGTGTGTGTGTGTGTGTGTGTGTGTGTGTGTGTGTGTGTGTGTGTATTGAGACAGGGTCTCACAATGCAGCCCTGACAGGCTGTCCTGGAACTTGCCGTGTAGACCAGGCTGGCCTGGAACTCACAGAGATCTGCCTGCCTCTGCCCTTACCTCCCTGCCTCCCTTGCAATCCCCGTGTGTGTCTCAGGCAGAGAACCCAGGCCCTAGCCCATGTTAGCCGAGCACTCGTCTACAGAGACAGAGTCTCACTAAATTGCTCAGCCTGGTGTTCAACCTGCTCCACAGCCCCTGCTGCCTTTGAACTTAAGCCTTCCTCGCTAACCCTCCTCAGTAGCCAGAGTCCCAAGATCTGCACAGAATGATGTTGCCTTTCTTCTAAGTGTGGGGTTCATTCATTAATACATGCGCAGTCTTTGCTTCCTGGGGAGCCTGTGGGCTCCCTTCAGTGAGGGAATCTATTACTCCTGACTCAGGGAAGGCCTGGGAAGGCCTGACACACAACTGTGTGCAGGGCCTGTGTAGTGTAATGGGCTAAGAGTCTCTTAGTCAAACCACACTTGTCTTACCTATAAAATGGGCCACTTATTCATTAGCTGCGTGCATAGTGTGGCCAGTCCGTTTGTCTGGGGCCTGTGTGTAGCAGGCACCTAATGATGGCTGCTTCTCTAGCTGTGCTCCCAGGTCCTGCCTCAGGGCTAATTACAGCTGCCGACTCCTGTTCCTTCCCTACCCATGTCACTTCCCAGTGGCCCTAAGAGGCTTGGAATTTACCTTGGCATCAAGCTGATGGCGGCCTCCTGCAGCCATCTGTGATTGGGCCTCACTGTCCTCTGAGTGAAAGCCAGCATGATCCCTTCTGAGGGGACGGCTTGGCCAGAGTGAGGACATCTGTCTATTAAAGCAAAACAAAACAAAGCAAAAAACCCCTATAGACTGGCATGTTTGGTCATTTTTCTCATCCCACTACAGTCCTCCAAGTTTCCTTTTTCCATGGTTTCCACCAAGGCGGAGGACAGGCCTGTCTGCTAGCCTGGGCTCAGCCTCAGCAAACTCTTTGCTAAAAGGCAGCTCAGAGCTGAACATGATGGTGTATGTGCCTGTCGTCCCAGCAACCAGGAGCTCAAGGCAGGAAGATCCAGAGTTGAAGGCCATAGCCTGGACTATGTAGCTAGCTCTAGTCTAGCCTGGGCTACACAGCACTTCTAAGGTATCCCAAGTTATGTAGTGAGTTCCAGGCTAGCCTGGGCTACAGAACAAGACTTAAAAGGCAGCCCTTTAGATAATCCTGGCGCCTGTACACAGAGGCCATCCTCTGACCTCCCAGGAAGGAACAAGAAAACACTGGTTTCTGGGAGAGTAAGTCCCATGGGTGAGTAATCTGCTTCTGTGTTTCACTTTCAAAGCATCCCGACTTTAGCCTGCATTCTGCATTTCCAAGGCAGAAATTTTCTCTTTCTATCTGAGTCTCAGTTTCCCCAGTTGTCCAATAAGAGACTGGAGACAAATTATCTGAGTCAGTTCGAACCTTCTGGTGGTGCTAGTTCCTGTTGGCTTGTCATGGGCCTCAGTTTCCCCATTACTCCCTACTTTGGGGCTCTGGTGCCAGCTTTGCTCCTGCAGATCCATCCCAGGGAGTCCTTGGGGCCATGTTCCTGGGGCCCATATGGATTTCCATTAGTCACCATCTGTCCTGGTCCTGGTCCTGGTGTCTAAGTTAAAGGATGGTGCCACACCATCTTCTACCCGGTGGAGATGCCGGGCAGAGCTGGCTAGAGTAGCAGGGCCTTAGGACCCAGGGTGCCCATCCTCATATGCCTACAGGAAGTCCTCTGTCTGCCTGAGCGCCTACCCTACTCTTTTGATGTCAGGGTGTCCTGCAGGACAGAGGAGGGCGTGAGAGGCTCAGCTGGTGGAGTAAGCAAGTCTCTCCAAGGTTCGCCAGCCAGTTGTGTTCACAGGTCAGCTCAGACGTGACAATGCAAGGCGTCATTCTCCCAGGCCTCAGGTCGCTATGGGGTACACCGACAAGTCCTCTGCCAGTTGAGCATACCCGGAGTTGAAAAGCACCCGCTTTATAGCAAATGTACTGACAGCCACAGCAAGCAGCTGGAGTTGCACCGAGGCCTGTGTTAGGGAACCCCACCCAGGCATCCCCAAAGATGCTACACCGAGCATGTCTAAATACATCCATTAACCTGAAGCTGGGAAAAAAAATCACCGAACTCCAAACCTTAGTTTATGAAAAGCATAAGTTAGTTTGTGTTTTCTGTTGCATAGACTTCCCGGTGAATGACAGACAACACAGTGGCTGCGTGGACATGCTTTCCCTCTGTCATTTGACCAGACCTGTGAATGGTCACATGCCAAGGTCAGTCTGTTCCTTCTGATGTTGCTCAGGCATCCACACCCCGTCCTTAGCCCGGCAAACCATGAGCGTGTACCTCTGTGTAGAAGTGTCCCTGGTCACAGCTGCTGTAGATGAGGCTGTGTCTAAATACTCTTAAAATCTGTGTCAGAGTAAGCGTGTTCTAGTCTGGCCTAGAATTCACTATATAGCCCAGGCTGGCCCAGAATTCACTATATAGCTCAGGCTGGCCTAGAATTCACTATATAGCCCAGGCTAGCCTAGAATTCATTATATAGCCCAGGCTAGCCTAGAATTCACTGTATACCCAAGGCTGGCCTTCAACTCTGGATCATCCTTTCTCAAACTCCCAAGTACTAGGATTACAGGGATGTTAGCAAGATAGGGAGAGGCTGCTGCTTAGAGAGCTCTGTGCTCAGGAGAGGGGAGTTTGGGGAGCCGCGTGTATGTGTTATATGATGGAGCTATTTGAAACAGTGATGGAGAGGAGGATGCTAATAGCCGTCAGCACCCACTGTGCAGTGCTGGTGTCAGGGGCCTTGTCTAAGACCCACCCCCTCACTTATTTATGCTTCAAATCCTTCTGTAATGTTGAGATTTTTGTCATCCCCTCTTCAGAGATGAAGAAACGAGGCTGAGGTTAAGAACTTGGCCAAAGGTCACAAGGTCATGAAAGCAGTGAATGATCAAATCCTTCATTCAGCAAGGCCACCTTTATTGGCCCTCTTGCTTCCTTTTTTTTTTTTTTTTAAGGATTTATTTATTTATCATATATACACAGTGCTTTGCCTGCATATACGCCAGAAGAAGGCACCAGATCTCATTATAGATGGTTGTGAGCCACTGCGTGGCTGCTGGGAATTGAACTCAGGACCTTCCGGAAAAGCAGTCAGTGCTCTTAACCGCTGAGCTGTCTCTCCAGCCCCAGCCTTCTTGCTTCTTGGTCACCTTCCATTTTCTTTCTGGCTTGGAGAATATGCGGTGGCTTTATGGAAGACGTCTCCCCATTAGCATGCTGCATTTGTACGCCTCTTACCCCCATCCCCACCCCTGAATCCTGTTAACAGATTCACGGCGTCGATGGGCCCAGGTGGTGGCCGTCCCTGATGGGGGCAGGCGGCTGCAGAGAGTGACTTGGAAAACTAGCTTCTGTGACTCATCCATCCTGAGTGTCTTCCGTGGAAGCCGAGGAATGATCTGGTACTCCCAGAGAGTTCTGGAAGTTTCCATGTTAGCTGCCTGTGGCCCTCCCAGCCCTTTAGGGCAGCAGCTACTAAAGGAAACAAGTGGCTGTAACTGTGACTTCCCTGTCATGATCATCGTGGTAGCAGCTGGAATCACATCCCTGGGCTGTCTAAGAAAATAGTCTCGTTCGGCTGTTATCTTAGAAGATGCTAGACCCCATCCAGGCTGTCCCTCCAGCGTCTATGGGCATCGCTTCTATAAGCAATACCTATCCCTTGTCCTGGAAACAAGGGGAGGAGTTGACCACCAGCCAAGAACCTGACCTTGTGTGTACCTGGAGGCTGAGTCAGATCCTGGTGTGACGGGGGCGGTGGCAGCAGGTGGCTGTAAAGGGTGATGAAGCTGAACGGCCATGTCCCCGCAAAGGCGACTGCTGGGTTTATAACGATACCCAGGATGGGGCTGATTATATAATGGGGTTTAATGAGGCTTGAAGCCAAGGCTCATTACCCCCTGGAAGAAGGGGAGGAGACGCGTGCATCTCCACAGAAGTTGGCGGCTTGAACCAAAGGCCCATCTCACAACCAGGACCCATCTGAGCACTGTGGGGGAGACCCTGGCTCAGGGATGGCAGCTCCGTAGGGCTGACCCAAAGGATTTTGCTCCCCAGGAAGGATTAAATGGTGGTGCTGATGTTGATGCCTGTTTCTGCACTGACCAAGGAGTTGCTTGGCATCTTCTAGGCTCTGGAGTGTTCTGTTGTGTATTATTCCTTGCTACATTTCACAAGGCCCTGGACTGTCTGCACAGGAGGCATGAAAAGTTATCCACTCGGGGATAAAATGACATACAGGTGCCCCTCACATCAAGCCCTAGTTCCTGAGGCCACCACTCGCTCCATCCGGTCTCCAGGGAGCCACATGGAACCCTCTCTCTCTGTCCTTCACTCCCTCGCCTCACTGCTGTGTCATCCTCTTGGTGGTCAGCTTGACCTCAGTGACACCAGCGGTTTTCAAAGTGTGTCCTAGAAGCCCTGCCATCCAGAGCCACAGATAAACATATGGGAGAAATATGTGACTGTTTGCTGGGTGCAGTGGCTCACACCTGGGCATACCTGTCGCCTCTAGACTCAGGGCAGAGGCTGGAGGATCCAGAGACCAGTCACAGCTACTTAGCTAGATTCTCTCCCAAACAAACAGACAAACAAACAAACAAACAAACAAACACAGATTCTTTCTGTTGTCCCCCAATCCAGCCAGCACCCACTGAATGAGGAGGAGGAAGCCATGGGTCATGCACCGTGGAGGGCAGCTGAGGGTCTCCTCCTGAAGGACATGCAGATGTCAATAGGAAAACTTCACAATCCCCCTCCCCGCCACCTCCGTGGAGCAGGGTCATAATCTCTGGGCTCCAGGAGTAATCATTTTAGCCTCCCCTACGTACCAGCTTCTGTGGGTTAATTCAAGGGAGAGGGGGGAAAATACTTAATGCTGTCAGTCCATCTGTGCTGAACAGGCACACGTTCCCCTGACTTTTACTTCCTAAGCAGTACACTGTGAGGTCTCTTTTACAGACTTGGATGCTGTACTTGGTGGTGTCATAAGTAGCCAGAGCTAGTGGGGCGTCTACAGGAAGGTGTACACAGACTCTGGGCAGGCATTATACCACTTGAGCGTCCAGAAATTTTGGTACCCAAAGATTTTGACTCCCTGGGATGGGTGCTCTGTGGATAGATAACAAGGGAGAAGTTGAGCTTCAGACACACAGAAAAGGTCCTAGGGTAATGCTGAGAACTTCTGAACCCCATCAGATGCCTCCATCTTTATCGTTTCCTTGTGTTTGGCCCCCTTGCTCCCTCTCACTTTCAGTTTTGCAGGCCGTTGGAGGATACATAGGGTAGAACCGCCCAGTGCTGTAACCCTGACGCTGCACCAGTGGCTTCCAGCCAGCTGTGCTCCATCCTCAGTAATTGTCCCAGCCGTGGCCTCCATCACTGTTTCCCGCTGATGAAGGATCCCATACAGAGTGACCTATTACACTGGGCTGTTGTGCTGACCTAGGAATCTCCCACCCTCCTTTGCTGTTTATGGCACCGGCATCTCTGCAGAGGGGCCCAGGGGCACTGCACTGTGCCCCTCCGTGGGGTCTGTGTGCTGGGGTCGGCTGTCTGCAGGAGGAAAGGGTACCCAAAGAGGTGATGTTGTGCCCTTCCTATGGCATAGATCTCTATAGTAATCCCCATGGGGCCATGCTAGTCTGACACCTGAGTTCAACCTCTAGGACCCATAACTTGTGAGAGACTTTCCTGCCACAGCTTGTCCTCTAACTTCCAAAGGTGCAGAGTGACAGTTGCATGCATGCCTAACCCCCTGGACACCCCTCCCTCCAAATTAACAAATTAAATGTAACAGAAAAAAAAAATCCCAGCTAGGGCCAGCAAGTTGGCTCGGGAGGCAAAAAACATTTGCATACCAGCCTGATGACCCAAGTTCAATCCCTGGGACCCACACAAAAAGCTGGATGTGGTGGTGACCAGCTGCAATCCCAGCATTCGTTAATTAGTACAGGCAGTTGAGACAGGAGAATTGCCTGGAAGCTCATGGCCAACTGGCCTGGAGTACACAGTGGCAGAAACAAGAGACCTTGCCTCCAAGAGGTGGAAAAGTTGTCCCCTGACCACATATGGACCATGGCATTGGTTCCCATGCTCAACCCTCCACCCCGACCCTTTCAAAACAAACATGCAAATATTCCGGCCGCTGATGATAAAGTTATTTCAGCCCAGTGTGAGCTGGCACACCATAGACGCAGGCAGGTCTGCAAGCTGCGTGTGAGCTGTCGTTGACGTTGGGGCTCTCACTGATTGGTTTGTTTGCTTTGTTTCTGACCTGTGTTCGAGTGTCATCCACATCAGAGCTCAGAAACCAGGAAGTCCAATTCCTCAATTTGAGCATGAGGAAACTGAGGCCGGAGTAGAGCTAATGCCAGAGAGTAGAAAGGACTGGCCCAGGGCTACGAGGCTGAGGCCGGAGCGCGGCGTCCCTGATGCCCAGCTGTGAATATTCTTCTAATAAGATTGACCAACATCTGTGTCTACCATCACACAGAATGGTTATCAGTAGGTAGTAGAAATTGGCCAGTGAAACATTTTGCTGTGTTCAGGGCATCTGTAGCCACAGCTGTTGTTGCTGTGTTTGCTGTGTGCATGTGGTGTGCATGCGCTATGCGTGCGTGCACGTCTGCTGCGAGGCCACTTCCTAGTTCTTATTAACTCTTTTCCTCTTAGCTTGCCTGCCCGAAAACTTTGCAGTCCTTGCCTCCGCATACAGTTTGGTCTCAGCATGGAACTGACATCCTCAGACTTTTTGTTATGATTGCTCCCACCAGGAACTGTAACAACCAAAATCGGTTGGTAAGTGGTTGGTGCAAGGAGCCGAGGGTGTCATTTGTGCCTAATGGATAAGTCCGTCCTGGTTCCAGTTCAAGTACAGGCTGTCAGAGTGGGCGATCCCTGCCCCTGTTATAGGAGGTGGAGTGGGGGGATGTGGGGGGGCCCGGCTAGAGTCTGAATGTCACCACCTTGGTCCCACTAACTCCCCAGGTGAAGTATTCTCAAACACAACTCAGTCCATAAAAAGACGTTACACAGATCTAGCGCCCTGCAATGTACACCAGGCATCCACAGCCTTCTCCGTGCTCCCACGCCCACTTTCTGAGAGTCCTGAAACAGACTCCAGGAGAAAAGATCTATGGCGGCATGGTCCATGGCTCAACAGAGGCAAGGCTGGAGACTATGGTGCCTTCAACCCCGAAGCTTTGTGGGCTTTCTGTACTTTCAGCTCTCTGTCTGTCTCTCTGTGTCGTGCATGGGCACTGTGTATGTGTGTGCGTTTGCATGGGTGCACATGTATATGGCGGATGAGTATTGGGGGGCAGGGAAGATATGGGAGCAGAGAGACAACCTTGATGGTTGGTCCTCGGGCACCTTCCATCTTTTGTTTTGAGGCAGGGTCTTTCATTCACCTGGATCCTTACCGCACAGAGCAGGCTAGCTGGAGCCCATGCTCCCAAGGAGCTCATTGTGTCTGCCTCCTGCTTCAGTCACCAGGGTAATAGCTATGCACCACTGTGCCCAGCTTCCTTCTTTTCCACCGGTTCTTAGGATTTGAACTCAAGTCTTCATGTTTGCAGGACAAGTGCTTTACTGACTGAGCCATTCCCGAGCCCCGTGTTTTGTGAGATAATAGTTTGGGGTTGCAGTTCACTGTTTTAATCAATTCATTCCCTCTTTCCCAACGCCCCCAATCCTTCTCTACTCCCCTCATTTTGCCCATCGAATGAGTCAAGCAATCTGGAAGTGACCTCTGACCCCCCCCTTTCCGTAATGACCCATCCCTTAGTTTTGTTGAACTCGTTTTGGACCTCAGAAGTGGTAAGCTTTCTCCCATGAAGGACCAGAGAGCAAACTCTTCGGGTTTGCAGGCTGTGTGAGCCAGACTTCCATCACTATGACAAAACACCCGAGGGAGTTAATTTTAAAGAGAGAAAAGGTTCCTGTCGGCTCATGAGCTCTCTCGGTTCGGGTCAGTTAGCTCACTGCTCTTCGTGAGTAGGATGAAGTAAATGGGTTCCGTGAGTCGAGTGCCTGGTGTATAGGGAACCTTAGGGTAGACACTGTCAATTTGGCAGGCTCTGGGATTCACCTGAGAAACTTGCCTCTGGCACATCTGTGAGGGATTGGCTAAGTTAGGCTAGTCACGGTGGAAAGACCCACAGGAAATATGGGCAAGACCACATTTGCTAGGTACAGTCCCCAAACACACACACACACACACACACACACACACACACACACACACACACAAAAGTAAACTGAACCTGAGTCCAGCATGCATTTCTCTCTGCTTCCTGACTGTGGATGTGATGTTGGACCGTGAGAACCATATCTCCATGCACCTCCTCCCCGTAGGGGACTATGCCTTAGTTATGTTTCTGTTGCTGTGATAAAGCACCATGGTGTTTAATTTGGGGCTATGGTTTCAGATGCTTAGAATCTGTGGCCATCCTAGTGACAAGCATGGCAACAGGCAGGCAGGCATTGGGCTAGAGCAGTAGCTGAGAGCTCACATCTTGATGTAAAACCAAGAGGAAGAGGAACTGAGAGAGACACTGGGCCTGATGAGGTCTTCTGAAACCTCAAAGCCCACCCCCCAGTGACACACCTCCTCTAATAAGGCCACACCTCCTAATCCTTCCTAAACAGTTCCACCAACTGGGGACCAATATATGCTGAGCCTATGGGGGGTGGAGGTCATTCTCTTCCAAACAACCAAAGCCTGTAACCTCCAACTGTGAGCACAACTGTTAGCCCTATGTGAGATATTTTGTTATCACTGAGGAAAGTAACCAGTATTGTCATCCTTAAGGTTGAGGCTAAAGTATGGACCCCACGTGTGAGTTCTAAGCATGAGGAGGTTTTAAGTGCTGTTCTAGGTCAGCTGTGTTTGAGTGTCTGCCCAGTTTCGTGCCTGCCCATCAAGTTCTCTGAGCCCAGTGAACTTGGGGGAGCCCACTCTGGGTGGTGCAGAAACTCTTTGGAATTAGGACATAGATCAGCCTGGAGATGAAGGTTATGGCTGATGACGTCTTTCACCTCTTGTCAGATCCCCCTGGTCAGTGAGTTAAGTAGGCAGCATACACCTTTGAGTTTGAGGTCATGTCCTGGTGTGTGAAGTTTTTTTTTTTTTAAATTCCATGAGGTTTTCAAAACTTAGAGGGCTGGAGAGACAGCAGAGTGGTCAAGAGTGTTTGCTGCTTTTGTAGAGGACCTAAGTTTGGTTCACAGAGCCCGTGTCTGGTGGCTTACAACCACCTGTAGCTTCCTTTCTAGAGGACCTGATGCCCTCTTTTTGACCTCCCCAGGTCCCAGGAAGGAAAAACAAATGCCCCTAAGTCCCTGAATCCTGACTTGGTTCTGGGATCACAAGCTCAGTGTAGCATTGGTCAACTAGCCCACTCCTGGCCCACAAGGAGAGACAGTCACCCTTGTAAACCCCAGTGGAGGCAGCATCTGATGCGTTCGTTCTGTAACTGACAGCATCATGATCTATGGAAGTTGAGTAGTTTTCTCGGGGTCACCAAGAAGACAGAAAGATTTAGGGTAAAATAGGTTTACTCCGCAGTCTCAACTGTCTTCAGCTTTGCCTGATGTGGTGATCAGCTGTGCACATACCCAGGGACCATGGCTGTTCTTGCATCTGTCCATCCAGCCTAGAAGGCCTTCTGGGTGCCTGATTCCTGGGGTGATACCAGGGATTCTGGGAGGAGAAGGTATTGAACATCTCCATGTGGACCCTGCATCTCGATGGCTGCAGGAGGCAGAAAGCCGAGACTTGATTATAGAGACTTTGTCAGAGGACTAGGGGCTGGGTTCCCCGAGTCAGCGGTGCTCACGCAGAGTCCCGCGGGCTGTGCAGGGGTAACCCGTGAGGCCTGGAACGGGAACCGTGTGAGAAGGAGGAGCTTCCTGGTTTTCAGGGACTCAGGACATCTGGAAGGAGCAGAGGAGAGCGGTGTGGGTGACACTGGAGATGCGGCGAGTCAGCTTCTGGGGTCAAGTATGTAGGTGCTCGTCTTGGGTCTGAAGGAGGCATTCACACCTCAGCTCTGGCAGCCACTCCCTTGCTGTTGCTTCTGTCCTTGTCTTCCTCCACAGTTGAGTAGGGAGCAGGGGTGCAGAGTCCAGCTGAGGCATGAGGGCAAGCTTGAAAGTCTCCATCCCAGTGTCCCTGAATTCCTCGCAGGGAGCAGAACCTCTCAGGTGCATCAAAGACACGCGCAAGTCTTCAGCTCCAGTACCACAGCGTGGGGGGGGGGGGCCTGGAAAATAGAGCTATTGCAGGTCTAAGTAGCCGGGTGAAGATGAGGTCATACTGGAAGTGGTGTGGGCCACTGGTACAGAAACTGGTTGGAAGAGATGGCTCTGCGGGAGAAGTGTTTCTAGGTGTGAGACGCTGCCTTCGGATTCCCTAAAGCCAGGCACAGTTAGTGCATCACTGTGATTGCAGTGTTCTTGTAAACAAGATGGGAGGCAGAGATGGGAAAATTCCCCAGCGTTCATGGGTCATCTACCTTACACACACACACATTTTTTTCTTTTTGTTTTTTGTTGTTGTTGTTGTTGTCGTTTTTTTTAATCTCAAACAAGGTGGAAATGAGAACTGGTACTGAAGGCTGTCCTCTGACACCCCCCATTCACATACATACATACACTCACATACACTCACACAATACACACACACACATACACACACACACACACACACACACACTCATTCATACCCACACCCATCCCCCATCCACCACCACCCCCCCCCACACACACACAGAGAACTTTGTTGTTGTTGTCGTTTTTGTTGAGACAGGGTCTCTCTATGCAGCCCTGGGCTGTCCTAGAACTTGCTGTGTGAACCAGACTGGCCCGGAATTCACAGAGATCCATGTGCTTCTGCCTCCCAAGTACCGACAAGAAAGCTGCTTGCTAGCTGACTTAGACACAGCTTTGTTTAGGTCTTTAAGAAGAAGAGGAGAATTTGAGCATAGGGGAACCAGGAAGCATATCATATGACCACAGATGTCCTGGCACCCAGGGGTCACCAACAATTTCTGGTCACTATCAGAAGCCAGAAAGAACTGTACCTGCGGTCTCCACATGGGTGCTTTCCCTTGACACTCAGAAGGACAGAATAGCCTGGCCTCCAAATACCATGGAAGATGCAATTCCATTGCTTCCAGCTTCCCAGTTTGCGCCATGGCCTGTGTCAGACCTCGGAGGCTGTAAAAAGATGCTGCTTTGGCCCCAGTGATGTGAGTACCCATCGAAGGAGCCAGCGATCCAGGGCCTGTGTAGTTGGCTGGGGAGCCAGCGTGGCACCACTGGGGGAGTGACGCAGCTCTTCTCAGCTGTGAAATTGATCATCAGTCATTGAGTTCCAGTGGTCGCCTCACCGATAGCCCCCTAGTGACCATAAAGAGTTAAATGCAGCTTCTCAAAATGCCCCTTGGCTCTCTGGGCAGCAGTTTGCCAGAGAAAATAGGCAGGACTTCTGACAGAGGAGGGGGGCTGGAGCCAAGTAGTCACGGCATTTACTGCCTAGCCTTGGGCACACAGGTCTCTGGTGCCTGCCCTGCTAAGGGAACAGACTCTTTGGCTTAGTTTAAAGGGTCTCAGTGGGGCCGTAGCTCAGTTGGTAGAGCACTGACCTAGCATGCAGAAGGCCTTAGGTTCAAACCCCAGCACCTCATGAGTATATCCCAACACGAGGGAAGTGGGTACAAGAGGGTCAGAGCTCAGAGTCATCCTTAGCTACATAGGGAGTCTGAGTCTAGCCTGGGCTAAATGAGAGATTCTCAAAAAAAAAGGGGGGGGGTCATTAGAACCTCTTTGGATTTGCCTTGCCAACCCATCTTCTAAATTAGTAATAAACTCAGTAACTTCTTGATTTGAAAGGCTGCCTGTCAGGTGAGCTAAGACAGTGTGTTGAATGCATTCTACCCCTCACCCAGCATGCTCCAGATTCTGAAGTGACCTTGGGTGAGTTAAGAAAGCCCCCTGAGACTCAGAGGCTCCCACTCGGGATGAGGCTCTTTGCACTTCCCTCCACAGCAGAACCACAAAGTTGACCTCAGTAATAGATGACATGTCAGGGAAAGGTCTTAACCAGGCTTGTAGTGAGTTTCTAGGGGGCTCCCACCAACCATTTGGGGGTTTTCAGTGACATGTAGATGCTGGCTGAGGCCAGAGGCATCCGACCCTGGACGGGGAGTTAGAATTGTAAGGGACCCTTTGAGAGTCAGCTCTCTTCTTCCAATGTGTGGGTCCTGGGAATGAATCTTGGGTCATCGGTCTTGTCTGCAGGTGCCTTGGCCCACTGCGCCATCTCACTGGCGCATATGAGAACATGGTAATAATACACGTCCAATAACCTGGTGGGCGAACTCCATGGGCCAAGCACCCATTCAGGTGCATGAAGTTTTATTTGGAGCAGGTCTGAGATTCAAGAGAGGCAGGTGATCAGGTCACCTGCCTGTGCAAGTGCAAGGCTGAAGCCTATCTTTTGAGATTTGGTTCTCTGTGCGTTTGGTTTGTTTGGACACCTAACCCTGGTTATATACACTTCAGAATTCGGGGGAGCTGGGTGGGGGTGTTTAGAGAGTTCTAGAGTATCTTTGTAACTTATTTTAAACCTAAGATTACAAAGTAAAAAAAATAAATTAAAAAGATTAAAATGTTTTTTTATGTATTCTCCATTCCCCCCCCCCCCCATTCTATATTTTCTCTTAATTCCCTGTCTTCATTCTTAAACCCATTCCTTTTACATTTTTAACATTTATCATTTCTTGGGGTTAAGCCATTCATTTTTTAAAATTCTCCTCTGCCCTTCATCCCTTACACGTTGGCGTCATTGGCTGGCAATCTTCTGCTCTCTCTCTCTTTCTCACCACTGAGAAGACAATGAATTCATGGGTTCTGTTTATTTTAGCTTGAGACGACATTTAAGTCTTAGGTCGCTTGTCTTTTAGATTGCTCACAGTTTTAATCACTTCATAACCATCTGTCTCCCCTCATTATATGCAGTGGCAGTGTTTTCTTCCCGCGGAGCTTTGTAGCCATGGCTCCCCAGGGCACCTGTGTTAAGGGCTTCATCCTCAGGGTGGTGCTGTTGGGAGTTAGTGAAGCCTCTGGGAGGTGGAGCCTGGTGGGATGTCTTTAGTCTAAGGGTTGGGGTGGGGAGGTGGGAGGGTGAGGGGGATGGGGTGTTCCTTGATGGAACCACAGGCTCTCCTTTCATTTTCAGTCGTCTTAGGCATCTGGTATGTGGCACTTCCCTTGTTAGAGTAGCACAAGGACAATTAATTGATAATGGATCTGTCACTAATGGGTCTTTCATCCAGGAGCCCCGGGGCAGGGCAGGGCTTCTGTCTCAGTTACTCTTTTCATTGCTGTGACAAAATGCCTGAAGAAGAAGAGTTCACTTTGGCTCACTTTGGCTCACAGTTTGAAGATGAACACTCCTTTGCGGTGGAGAAGGCCTGGTGGCAGAAGCGTGGGGCCACCGTCACATTGAGCCTGCAGCCAGGAATCAGGAAGGGACGAAGGCTGGTGCTCACTTCCCATCCTGGGTCCTCAGCCCATAGCATGAGGCTGAGGACATTCAGGGTGACTCTGCCTGCTTCAGTGTCCTCAGTCAAGAAACTGAAGAGACGTGACCAGTGATTTGAAATCCCTTCAAGGTGACAGTTAGGAGAATAAGAAGGAACCAAGAGTGGGAAGAGCCAAGGCCCCAGAGTCTGAAGAGAGATGGCAAGAGCATCATGGGACTCAGGGTAGAGAAGAACACGCAGATACTTCAAGAAAGAAACCTTTTCTATGGAGAGTGAACAGGTTTGATGTGCCAGAGTGACAGCAGGAGCAAAAAGGATCTTCTTCCTCTTCTTCTTCTTCCTCCTCCTCTTCTTCCTCCTCCTCTTCTTCCTCCTCCTTTTCCTCTTCCTCCTCCTCCTCCTTCTCCTCCTTCTCCCCCTTCTCCTCCCTCACTCTTCCTCCTCCTCCTCTTCTCTTCTTCCTCCTCCTCCTTTTTCTTCTTTTTCTTAATCCAGCCACTGTTTCCAGTAGCCAAGAACCAAGAGCAGATTTTGGTTAGTAAAATACACCCAAAATGATGTTGGGACTCTTAAAAGAGCTGGGCAGGAGCTGAAGACAGAAGGATGGGCCCTCTCTTCTAGGAAGTTTTGTGACCTGCAGCTTACAGAGCTCAATGCAAATTCAAGGCTACTGAGGACTGCCCTTAACAGATAGCTGGCCTCTCTCTAATTGGAGACGAAAGCCAAAGTTCACTGAACAGCTAACAATACATTTTTCATAGCTCTGGTAGATATCTGATCCTTTTCATGACTCACGTTGCATTAGTAGTCTTTCATGCTGTATGTGTCAGTGGGGCCTCACTGTAGCCATGACAAAATGCAGGAGAGGAATTACTTAGGAGTGAAAAGGGTTATGTTTGCTCATGGTTTCAGAGATTTTAGTAACTGGCCAGGTGTCCTTGCTGTTTCTGGGCAGTGGTAAGGCAAAGCACCATGGGGGTGGGTGGGAGGGGCAGGGCGGTGAGCTCACCGTGTGTGTGTGTGTGTGTGTGTGTGTGTGTGTGTGTGTGTGTGTGTGTGAGAGAGAGAGAGAGAGAGAGAGAGAGAGAGAGAGAGAGAGTGTGAGTTACTGTCGCTGTAACAAAACATCTGACAGAAGTAACTTAAGGCAGGGAAGGTTCATCTGACTCATGGTCCATCACGGTGGGAGAGAGCCCCGGGGCAGGAGCGGGAGGCAGCCGATCACATCGCAGTCACAGTTAGAAATCACTGGGGAGTGAATGGCTGTGCTCACCTCACTTTCTCTTTTCTCCCCTCCCCATCCCCACCCCTTTTAATTAAGTCTGGAACCCCAGCCCGCGGCATGGCGCCATCCATATTCGTGTATTCCTTCCCTCCTCACATAAGCTTCTCTGCAAACAACCTCCCAGACCTGCCCAGAGGTGTGTCTCCTAGGCGATTTCACAGCAGCCAGGAATCAGAGAGACAGGCTGAGTGTCTGGGGTTCAGTGGCTGGCTTTCTTTTTTTCCTTCTTTCATTGTACCTGGGTCCCCAGGCTGCAGGCTGGTGCTACGGGGTCTTTCCCTTATAGCTAATCCCCTTTGGAAACAGGCACCCCCAAGAAACATGTTTTTACTATTCTCCTGGTTGTTTCTCAATGAAAACAAGTTGATAGCAACACCAAGCAATGCAGTGGATCCATCCACAGGGCTCGAGCCATGTACTTACCTCTAATTTGTTACTGCAGGCACACCGAGAAGCTGTTCCTACCCTTCAAAACAAACATTTTATGGACTTTTCTACAGTAAATGATAATAAGTTTGGATCTTGAATATTGCCTTTGGCTTAAAAGTGTTTTTTTGTTGTTGTTGTTTTGGTTTTTTGTTGTTGTTGTTTTTTTTTTTTTTTTTGAGGAGGCGTATTATCTCATTTGATAACTAATGATGATTGCCTCCATCCTGGTGGAATGAGTGTGGGGGAGTGTGCGGTGTCACTGGGGCTTCGCTCGGGCCCCGGTTGTTAATGAGCACTTAGCACGCTTGAGGAGGAACGGGCTGAAGATTATCTCGACATATTATCATAATGTTTAGCATATTGGGCTAGAGACGAAGAGAAATAATTAGGCGTGGCCAATGTAGATGAAGGCCAAGTCCTTTGTTCCTGATGGAGAATAGAAGATTCAGATCAGTAATAATTATAGAAGGGAATCATTAGGCTGATTCCCACAAAAACAAGAGTTTTTGTGAGTTCTCAAATATAGAAACAGAGATCAAACTATCACAGAGGCTACATGGGTGATGTCCCAGTCAGTAAATGGTCCAGTTGCCCCAATGATGCTATCTTACATAACAACAGGACATTACACAAGCCAGGAAAGTGATGTTTGTATAACACCATGAATAGACCCAGAGAAGGTCAGTGTCCTTTGTGTGTCCAGGTGTGTGGTGGCTCTAGACCAACCTCTTTTCGTGCTTCTTCGGGCAGCTCGTGTGACAGCAGATCTTCTTATCCCCATTGTGCAGATGGGGAGACTGAGGCACAGGGAAGTCCAGTGCCGCCCTAAGAGTATGCAGCTGCTTAGTAGTGGCGTTCTGATACAGACCAGAATTGACTGCAGGTGCGAGGCTATGAGCTCCCTTCTACGCAGCCCCCAGATTCAGACACAAGAGTCCCTGGAAACAGAGGCTGAAACGTCCCACTGCAGTTTGCTGATGCTGGGCATCGCTGTGCAGTTCAGGTTGGTGTCTGTGGACTGAATGCGTAAGGAGGGCCGAGGCACGAGACTGGGCTGGACTGAAGAGCTGGGGGAAACAGACTCTGTCTTTCTCAGAGCTCGGGAGAGTGTAAACATACACAGTGGCCAGCCCACACAGCTATGTTGGGAATAATTCTTCAATTTCTTCATTTTTCCTTCCTTTGGTCAGCTATAATCCAAAGGCATAATCCGTGAGCAAATAATAGTGGGCATTAGGTCATTCTTAACAGTGCCTAAAGATGGGGAGCGATGTAGGATAAATGAGTTAAAGGGGAAAAAAAGCCACTCTTTGGGCAGAAGGGGACAGAGTCTCAAGGATGATCTGAACTTTTGATCCTGCTGCCTCCGTCTTCCAAGTGCTGGGGCTCCAGGTGTGCATCACTGTAGCTAGTTTAAGTGGTGGTGGGCCTCTAACCCGGGCCTTTGTACATACTAGGCAGCCACTCTACCAATGCAGCTACATCCCAGCCTCCAGAACATGATTTTTGTTCACCCGGATGGACCAGCTCCCATGCTCAGCACCCAGGGTTTAGTTTTTCATGGAACTTGACTGGTTCTCCAGAAGGAAGCTCACCTAGGATGGGGCTGGGGTGGGAGACTGGCTTGTAGAGAGGAAAAGCTGCTAGAGATGGCCTCACGTCTTGGTGCCCTTTTCTTTGACCACCTAATTCACATCAAACAAGTCTCTTAACCTCAAGAGTCCTCAATTTTCTCGTCTGTGGAGTGAGGATAATAACTCCCATGGTACAGATCCACTGTGATAAATGAAAGAAGACAGACATAAAAGACAGCAGACTGGATGATTCCACTTGCATGAGATGCTCAGAAAAGACACATAGGGAAAGACAGTGGAGAAGGGTCGCTCAAGGCTGAGAACAGTGAGTGATTTGCATGGGGTGTCTTTCTGAGGTGATGGAATGTTCTAGAATTGCTGTGGGGTGATGACCTCAATTTTGCCCATTTTCTTAAAGGCATGAAATTATGCACTTGAGTGTGTATCTCAGTAAAGTGTTCTCTCTCTCTCTCTCTCTCTCTCTCTCTCTCTCTCTCTCTCTCTCTCTCTCTCTCTCAAAAGAACAATACACTCCAGGGTTCAAGTGAGATGATGGTAGTCTTCACTTAAGACAGGGCTGCATGCCAGACATACACACATGGTCAGGTTAGAGTGCTCCCTGCACAAGTCTGATGACCTGAGTTCAATACCCAGACCTTAAGATGGAAGCAGAGAACCGACTTCCCAGTGCCCTCCTCTGACCGCTACACCCACACAGTGGCATTTCCCACACCTCCCCCAACTCCAGCAAAAATAAATAATAAAAAAGGTGGAAGTTGGTCACAGCTGGGCCATCTTTATCATGCCCCTTCCCACCTAGAGCCCAGAGAGCATCAAGGAAGGTGGGGGAGAAAGCTTGTTAGAGCCTGAGCTGGATAGAATGCCATTGAAATCTTGTCCTCTAGATAACACAGGGCTGTTGCAGCACCCATGAGCCTATAGCAACTGCAGTTGCATGCACAAGACCTCTACAAGATCAAGCGATGGACTAGCCTGACGCCATGTTGAAATTGGAAGCCATCTTGTTACAAGGTCAAGATACATTTGCCACTATTTACTGAAAAACTCAGGTCTGACCTGGCTTTAATCTATTCCTGGAATCTGGCATGTTCCACACCCTATGAAATTTGATCATATCCCGCCCTGAAAAGATAAAGTGTTCTGCTGAAAAACCTTGAGATGTTCAGCCAAGATCATCTGTCAAATACACTTAGTTGCTATCTGCTCCTAGAATGTGCCTGCCAAAGCTGCCTGTTACCAAATTCCTCTGAAGATCGCCAGATTGCACCTTGCACCTTTTTCTCCTCTAAGAGGAGGCCTGAAAAGTTCAGCCACACTGCTCAGGTCCCACTTTGGAGAGTCAGTCTTATGCATCTGAAAGCTACTGGCACTTGATGGCTATCAGAGGACAGAGAAAGAGTTTTCATCTGTGATATGCCCATTGTAGATTACCCATGCCCAGTGGATGGCACCGTATACCCATCCACAATCAGGCAACATCACTGGAACTTACTAGTTATGGAAAAAGAGGAGGAGGAGAGGAGGGGTGAGGAAGAAGAGGAGGAAGGGGAGGAGGAGGATGGTGTTGAAGAGGTGGTGACGGTGAGGTCCAGGTTAGTTTGGAGGGGAGAGATATGATCCTACCCTGACGTATGGAGTTACCAAATCCTATCTGTTGCTGGGAAGAGCATATCACAGGGTGCTGGCTTGGTGGCCTAGCACACAGTGCTATAGTTTTTCTCAAACACTTGTCAGTTCCTTGAAGGTTTTGGGTTTCTTGGCCTTGGGTCCAAGTCTCCCTAGCATCCCACAGGAATGTCTGTTTCTAGCCATGGTGAGTTGTGTTATTGCCAAGAAGAACTTAGGAATCAGTATGAAATACTATCTTAAAACTTGTTAGGAAGCATTAGCAAGGTACCAAGGTAGAACCTGAGTAGCCATGGTTCCAGAAAGAACAGAGCTGCAATGGTGAGCTCGGAGTTCAATGGGGCTTTCCTAGCGAGGTCTCTGCTAATTCCAAGATTCCCTCCCCACCCCCAAGGCCTTTACTAATTCCAAAATGGCCCCCATAAGTCTATGGTAATTCCAAGATGGCCCCCCTGAGGTTGTTGATAATTCCAAAATGGCAGCCAAGAGTCTAAGAAGGCCAACAGAACTTCCTGTCCTGTCCCTTGTGTTGCTTAGTGGAATAACAGATCTCGAGACTTATAGAACAGACAGAGGCACTACTTGTAAATACCGATGTGTGCAGCAGGGACCCAAGAGATTGCACTCTGCACATAAGGCCAAGCTAGAAATAAATCATTGCTTATAAAAATAAAATCTAGCATCAGATCTGCCCCACGCCTGCCTGGATTAATGTGACTGACCTCCCAGATGCCTGCCAGAAGAGAGAATTAAGTTCTCCCAAGAGAGAAGTGACATCACCAAGCAACTCCCAATTGTCTCCTCTAATTTTAAGAATTCAATAAAAATTTACCAGATGTATTAGGAGACAAAAATCATATGACTAAAAACCAGGAAATGAAAACAAAACAAAACAAAACAAAAACCCCCAAAAACAGATCCCAAGGACAGCCAGATATTTAATTTAGCAAAAGCAGACTTTTTGACTTCACCATGATTTAATCCATTTTGAATTCTTGTGTTCTGGGATTTGCCAGAATAAGGAGCTGTCTCCCAGTGGGCTCAATTTAGTTTTTTTTTTTCCTTCAATAATCAATGTTTTGAGATGGAATAGATGTCATTTATTAAAAACAAACTTTTGGGTAGATAAGTCTGTGTGAATGCTACAGCAGTGGCATACGGTACAGACCCATACCCCCTTCCCCTCCACCCCCCTCCACACACACCTAGTTCTTGTTCCCTCCCCCCTCTGTCTCTTTACCCTCCTGAAACCATGAGCCATCTGGCTTCCTTCTAGAATTCCATAGAAACTGATAGATGAAGTCATTTTCCCCCCCTCTGGTGTCTGGCTTCTGTCACTCGGTCCTGTTGAAATGTATGCCTTCTTGGTGGGTTCTCAGTTCAGTTGTTTGTATTTCATTGTGAGACCCACTTTGAAGAGTCATGGATAAAAGCAAGAAATCTCACAAGAAGATGGAGACTTTCCAGAGAGGTCAGGGACCCATGCAAAAGAAGAGTGGACTTTCTGGCAATCACAACTTTGGCAACTGAAGCTGGTAGTAACACCCAGGTTTAATTACAGACTAGATACCGATGAAAGGGACAAGTAAACTGGAAGTTGAGGTCAGAAGGAAATATCCATGTTGAAGCAGAGACTGGAAAACTATGGAAAGTGCTGCAGCGTCTTTGTAAGATGCTTGGGGCCGGCTGAGAGGGTGTGACAGACTCGTGTCAGAGATTTTGAGAGGCAGAGAGAAGTAAGCAGGCAAAGCCAAACCCAAAGAGATAACGACTGTGAACTTCCTAGTGTGGGCTTCAAGAAGGGTGTGAGGGTCTGAGTTCCAGTCTTAGGCACCCATGGAAATGTCGGGTGGTTGTGGCAGGGTCTCGAAGCCAGGGCACGGAGATGCCTGGGCAGGTTGGCTAACTAGACTGGGTGAACTGGTGAGCCATGTGAGAGACTCAACAACTAACGTGGAGAGTGGCTGAGGAAGACACTTGATGTTCACCTCTGCCCTCCATATGCATATATGTATGGATGCATGTTCACTTACACACTCCTCACACACGAATGAGGAAATAAACAGAAAAGGATGAGCCTTGAACTACAAGCAAGATGAATACAAAAGCAACCACACAGAGGCAGAAAATCTTAGGCTGGTAATGCTACTGGCCTGCAAACAATTCCTGAATCAAGTATGGCCCCTGGCCCACGCTCACTGTATGGACATTTGAATGAATGAATGAATGAATGAGTTGACAAAAACAAGGAGGGAAAAGAGGAAGGTGGCTAAATTGGAAGGCGTTTGACACTGGCAGCTCCTTAGGAGCTGTTGGCATTGCCCCGGCGGTTGAGGGAATAAAGGAAACCAGAGTGGAAAGAAAAGATTAGACTGAGATACAACATCCCCATAGATTTCATCTCAGCAGTGCCGGAAAACTAGGCCTGCAACACTGTTGTTCTGATGCAGGACCAGGGCCCTATCCAACTAGTCTTTTATAGAAGGGTGTCCAGGGAGTGGGGTGCTGTACTTTGGGATGAGGTCACCTTCTTTAGCCAGCCGCAGGAGCTACGAGGGGCTCTCCAGGTGAGACTGAAACACTGTCAGCTCACACTGTAAAGAAAAGGTGTGGGAATCCAACATCCCCAAACTGTTTCACCACTGGGAATGAAGGGTTTCAATGCAAAGTGAAGGCTGGGAGTGTACTCGCCTTTTCGTGTGTGTGTGTGTGTGTGTGTGTGTGTGTGTGTGTGTATGTATGTGTGTGTGTGTGTGTATTGAGCTCTTGTGCACAAGTGCGTACATGTCTACTTGAGAGAGGGAGGGAGAGAGAGGAGGGGAAGGGGAGAGAGAGGGAGAGACCATGAATGTACGTACAGGTCAAAAGACAAGCTTGGTGTCTGTCTTCCCTTTGTTTGAGTTCAGAAATTCTCTTGTCTCTACTCCAACCCCTCCTGAGCTGAGGGCTGAAACTTGGCTCTTGTGCTTGCTAGGTTAAATCCCCAAACCTCACCTGGAATCTGTCCACAGGAATGCTGGAGTTACAGAGCTGTGTGCTCCTGTTTTTAGCTTTACATGGGTTCTGAGGATATGAATTTAGGTCCTCACATTTTCACAGCAAATGCTGTCATCCACTAAACCATCTCCCTGACTCCTAGTTTCATTTTAGTTGACACCCCCTTCCCCAAATTCATCCCCCCCCCCTTTTTTTTGAGTGATCAGTTTTTTAAAACTTAGAAAATATTTTAACTAATGTTACTGGGTACCACAAGTTCTTTCTCTTTAAGTCCTGCCCGTGTTACTTGCTGTGCCACAAACTGCAGTCATGCACTGTTTGATGCTGGGTATGTGTTCTAAGTCACATGGCATTAAGCAATTGTGTTGTAGCTGGAACACTATAGAGTGCATATGCCTAAGCTAAGGTGCCCATGATGTCAGCAAGTGATGTCACTTTTTGAGACTGTCATCATATATCCATTGTTGAGCAAACACATGATTGTACATCAAAGGTTGGAGGCTTAAAACTGCAAGAAAGGACAGGGGATAGAGCTTAGGAGCACTTGCCTAGCCTGCGGACATTGCTACATTCAGTCTACAGTCCTGACAGAAAACAAACAAACAAACAAAAATGTGTGTGAACATTTGTTACCCCACAGTGTCTACAAGTTGTGAATTTTAGGGTAGATTAGTTGGGTAGCTTGGATACAGGTCTCTAGTGGAGGGGGCCATCTGGATGTGAGCTGGGCCATTGTTCTTACCTGAAAGCTTGGTCAACATGGTGCACTTGTCCCCTGGCTGGCAATCGGTGTTGGCATTTGACCTCAGTCCCTCTGCTCTTGTGTCTTCCTGGGAGTGAGGGTGGGGGGAGTTCCTTGTGTCTCCGTGTGACACAGAAGCCCTAATGGCAGAGGAGAAAGTCCCTCCACCTCCATATCGCCTTAGCTTTCTCCAGCCAGATTTGGCCCAAGGCGGATAGAGACAGGAGTCTAGTTAGCTGACTGAAGGCCAGGTGTGGAAACGTGTGGGCACTGGGTGCTAGGGGAGAAGCACATGAAGGCTTGTGATGCTCTGGGCTGGGTCCCTTTCCTTCTCAGGCCCCTGGGTCAGTGGCAGGATTATACCCCTGTATCCGTGCTGCCTCCTATCGAAGGAAACAAGTCCTTCTAGATCCGTGGTTCTCAACCTTCCTAACGCTGTGACCCTTTAATGTGGTTTCTCATATGGTGACCACCAACCATCAAAAATTATTTTTGTTGCTACTTCATGACTGTAATTCTGCTACTGTTGTGTTTTCCCACGGTCTTAGATGAAGGGATGACAATGTCTTGAGTATGTAAATGGGAAAGGGACATGCCTTCACTGCTTTCCTGCATGCCCCACAGTGGGTGAGAACACACCCCAGGGCTGAGAGGCCTGAGTATCCCCCCTCTGCCCCATGTGCATAAAGGATGAAAGCCAGGTGTCTGTAACGTAGAGCATGCCATATACTTTTCTTAACTGAAATATTGTCTTAAACGCGCGTGCATTTTGCAATCACGAATATCAAATTCAAGCCGGGTCTCAGTTCATCAAGAAAAGATGTCAAGATAGGGGGTGGGGGTGGGGTGGGGTAGGGGTTGGGGCGCAGCACGCTCTTTCCTCACTCAACGTATTAATAGAGAGATAGTGCTTTGAGAAATATCGCAGTAAATTTCAGAGCACCGCTGACATTTCCAGAATAAACATTAGTTAAACACTTAGGAATGAGCGTCAAAATTATTTCATGGGTGTAAATTAAAAGGCTGCCCTATGATGTCGATTCTGTTTGCTTTCCACTGTTGACTGCATGGAAGTGTAATGGGAAAATATGGAGGGACCTTTCTTCAGATGCAGATGTCAACATCCCGGCCTTTTATCTTCCGGTAGGATGCTTTTCCAACCGGACCAATCATTTACTCTTAATGGCGATATTAAATTCACATTTTATTAGGTAATGAGCTAGAATTCTGGGCAGCCCACCCAGGGAGCTAGCAGCAGAGGGCTGAACATCTTCCTTTGAACCCAGAGCAACACAGTTGATTCTTAACCATTCGCTGGTCGCCTTCCTCAGCTCTTGTCCTTAGAATGAGTTTTCAGAATTAATTTTTTTTTTAAATTACCAAATGGAACGCATGGACCAGGCCTGGCTGTGCTGGCCTAACAGCCTGGCTACTCAGGAAGATTAGGATCTCAAGGCCTCTCTGGGATGATACAAGGCATCGTGGTCAGACTGTGTTTAAAATTGAAAGTAAAAAGAGGGGAGTTGGAAAGGGGCCCAGCAGGTTAAGAGCATGTGCTGGTCTCCCAGGGACCCAAGTTTGGTTGGTGACTCACAGTTGATTTTAGATCCAGGTGTAGCGGGTCATACAGAGTCTCGCTTCGGCTCTAACTTACGTGCATATGTACGTACGCACGCACGTACACACCCTGCCATTTCTAGGAAACACAAACTCGCAGCGTATTTCCCCATCCTCTGATTCTTATAATCTTTCTCTCTCTTCTTCCTTGATGCTTTCTAACCATTTCCTAACCATTATTTAGATTGGGTTCATTGAGGTGAAAAGCCCCATCCTAAATTCGGGTGACCTCATCCCATGGGCCGGGGTCCCAGACTGAATAAAAAGGAGAAAATGAGCCGAGCACCAGCACCCACTCGGTCTGCTTTCTCGTGTGGATGCCACGTGACCCATCCCCCTCATGATCCTGCAGCCCTGACTTCTGCGTAGTGGTGAACCCAGAATAAGCCCTTCCTCTCTTGGCTTGCTTGCTTTTTGCCAGGCATTTGGCCATGGCGCCGAGACAAGTGGATCTGCCATGGTAGAATCTGCCACTCAGTTTTCCACCGTCATTGCTTCAAGGTCTCACGTATAAAGACCGCCCTTAACTTAGAACCGGTTGACTCATGGGCTCTTGCTTTAGGATGCTACGCAAGGCATCTAAGCTCACTTAAAAAAAAAATCACACTTTGGATTTTTGAATTACAATGTTTTCCTAGACTAGTGAGTGAGGTACGTTTCCATGCTGTATGGAGACGTTGGCCATTGGCAGTAAGCTGCAGCTTCCTGGCCGTGTGTAATCACACAGGTAATAACCAGGACTCTACAGTAGCTGCGTTCGGGAGAATGAATGTGATTCATGTGTTCTTGGCTCAAAATGGACTTGTCGGGACAAAACCCCACGGTAAGCCATGGAGCTTCCAGACGTCTGAGGATAATACCAGTTGTCCCAGCTTCTGCTGGAAGGAGTCTGAGGCAGGGGTTAGGTGCAAGTGTGCCGTTTTGTGGTTTGGGAGGGCACTCCCAGGGCAGTGAGAGTGGAGGATATGGGAGACTGAGAAAGCAAGGGAAGGCAGCTCATCTCCACCTCTGTCCCCACTGCGTCCCCCTGAGCCACACAGACCCAACAGGAGCATTTGTTTGGTCACATGAGATATGCTATTACAGGCACTACAGAAAGTCATGCCCCAGGAATGGTTTCTAGAGGTCAAGTCCACGTCACGTGGTAGTTGTATCTTCTAGCCCATTGGACAACTGCCCATAGAGACCAGATCCCAAGCCCCACGCCTGAGGTTTATCCTAAGTCCAGTGTGCAATGTCCCAGAGACTCCGATGTGCCTCTGACACTAGAGCCCTGTGGGCCAGGTGGAGTTGTGTGGCAGCTGAGGGTCTGCAGAGAGCTGGCACAGAGATTCTCAGGGAGACCAATGCCTCGGGGGCTGTGGGGGTGGGGTGGGGGGAGGCACCTCTGGCACATTGATTCTCAGGGAGACTGGGGTGAACGATGCCGGGGGGGGGGGGCGGCAGCACCTTTTAATGATGCATCCTAGATGTGGGCTGGGGTCTGTGGACATGTACACACAGCCCGGTAGGTTCCTGGGAACTGCTTCCCAGGAATGTTACTCAGATCTGGACCCCCAGCACAGAGCCGGGCATCATTTCTGCATCTGTACCCATGACATGCTCTCAGTGCTGCCTGAGCTCTGCCAGCCCACTGGGAGAAACTTCTTTGCCCTAGTCTGCCATTGCGTTTTGGTGAGGTACTGGCTGCTGGGATTTTTGCTGTGAGTTTCCCACTTAACACCTCTGAGAGTTGGCTACAGTTTCTGCTCCATAGGGGGCCTCTGGCCTGCTGTTTGGTGCTGTTCAGAGTACTTAAGTAGCATAGAGAGAGGGGGGGGGGAGGGAGGGAAGGAGGGAGGGAGGGAAAAAGACAACACATGCTAATGATACAGTCTTCCTTCCATACCCAAACCTCGTGTGTGTGTGTGTGTGTGTGTGTGTGTGTGTGTGTGTGTGTGTGTGTGTGTGTGTGTGTGTTGCCTCTTATTTGGCATATCTATGTGTGAGGGGATGGACACTGAATGTGGAATGCTGTGTGTGTGTGTCCTCCCAATGGAATCCTTTTTAAAGGCTGCATAGTAGCTCACCGTAATCCATCCTGTGTGTGAGTCACCCGGCTCCCCATTGCATAGTGTTCTGGCTGCTTTCTAATTCAGGGACATTCTAAACAGCTCTGTGATTGTGAAAGTGATCAGAGCAGCTCGCGCAGGCTTTGTGAGCATCTGTGACTATTTCCTTAGGTGGCACTTTTCGGAAGAATCATTTCTGTGTCACAGAGTGTGCATATTTAGAAGGAGATTGAATTATTTTGCCAAATTGTCCTGTGGAAGTCATACTGATTTATTCTCCCTGGAAGCTAAAAGTCTTCTTACCCAGGCTGCGGAGTAATGTCATAGCAAGAACACTAAGAGCTAAGCCAGCTATGTAAATAGCTCTCTTGCCTCCAGGACCCAGCTTGGGGATCAGGACCAGTAAGACCCCCCTAGGGCCTTGGATTTCCCATTTGCACAAAAGGCACATAAGATCAGCTTAGGATTTGGCAAGTTCTGTCCATAACAGTCTATATAACAAATATTTTGGGTTTGTTTTATCCACAATGGGCTACATAACAAATATTTTGAGCTCTGTGGGCCCCAGAGCAGTAGTTTTGAACCAGGAACAAATTTCTACCCCCAGTAGCTAGCTAGGAGCATTTGAGGAGGAGGCCGCCGTACAGAGCAGAATGCTGTAGCAAAGCAGTGGCAAGAGCCTTGCTGTTCAGCATCCTCTAATGAAGAGCATAGTGTCTGCCGCACAGATGCCTCCAGCCCTTCGTGTCAGCCTTGCCCACGTGGTCCATCGTAGCTACACTGCCTCCGTGTATGCCCGTAATCCCAGCACTCATGATGTAGAGACAGGAGGACTGCCAGTTCAGGGCCATCCTTGGCTATAGAGTTAGTTGTAAGCCAGCCTGGGCTACATGAGACCCTGTACCCCAAAAACAAACCCATACCAGAGAATCAATTACGGTTTGTTGTGCTGCACAAAGCCACCTCAGTTAATGCAGAAGAGAGTCAGAGCAGTGGGGTACCAGGAAGAACTTGTTTTGGCAGCTGGGGACCTAGGATACATGAAACCCTGCGTTGGATTCCCAGCACCACATAAGCAGGATGTGGCATGCACGCCTGTAATCCCAACACTTAGGAGGTGGAAACAGGAGAATCACGAGTTCAAGATCATCCTCAGCTACATAGAGGGTTTGAAGCTAGCCTCGGCTACATGGGAAGTTTGAGGCCAGCCTGGGCTACTTGAGACCCTGTCTCTGCCACAGCACAAGAAACAATAAAAACAGCCCTGACTTGATTTGTGGACATGGAAGCTTGAATTTTATGTAATTTTCCCAGTACAAAATAGTTTTATTTTAAAATGTTTTTGTCCTGATCATTTGCTTCTACTTCTGCAGCCTCAGGTAACAGCTAGTACTTGTAGCTCCATTGTACAGATGCATAAACTGAGGCCCTGAGAGGCAAAATACCTATTCCAAGTTAGAAGCCAGAGAGCAGAGTTGAGCCCAGTAAGTTGACCCACAGCAGTCTGCACCCATCATCTGCTGGCGTAGTTCTCATGCTTAGCTGAGCTAATATCACTGGGAGCCAGTTCTTGTGGGCCAGGCTTCTGGGCTGAGAGGACTGGCAGGTGGCTGAACACGGAGGAAAAGCTGTCACTCACACGTCAGTGGCCACGGGGACAGCCTCGCCAGCAGTGTGTCTGGCCGTGCCCTCCTCTCTCACAAGGGCACGAGCAGCATCAGAAGCAGCATCAGATGCCCCTTATCCTCTGTCACATCTGTCTGTCAGCCTGGGAGCCACAGAAACCCTGGTCTCATCTCCTGTCAATGAATCGGCATCAGGGTCACCCACTGCCCATCAGTCTGATTCTCCCTGCACCGTCTCCTCCCCAGTGGACACCAGTCGGGGAGTGGAGCTCCAGTCCAGGTAGTGCCCACTGTGGCTGGAGTATCTCTCACTGGAGAGTCTCCCACCGAGGAGAAAGCTGAGGCTCAGGATCCCAGCCTGGGGTCAGGAGGGCATGCTGGCCCACAGAATCAAGGGTGGCCATACATCACTTTGCAGGCTCCTTCCTCATCTGGAGTCTGTTTTTCTCACCCATTGTCCTGACTTGCTTCCCAGCAACTCCAAGGAATCCTCCTGTGCCTGCCTCTCCAGTGCTGGGTTTACAGTTATGGGCCACAGTGCCTAGCTAATGTGGGTGCTGGGGATTCGAACTCGGGTCCTTTTGCTTGCATGGGCGGCGCCTTATCAACTGGACCATGTCCCCCCAGTTTCAATGGCTTACGTTGTATATAAATATATCCATACGTAGAGAGTGTGTTCAGTTTTCCTTCATCCACATCTCTATGAAAGTCAGGAAAACCAGTTACATCAGGATGTGCCTTCCCGTTTCTCTTTTCTCCCTGTCTTCTTTGTTCCTCTTGTGTGTGGGCACTGAGATCTCACGTTGCCTTTCCAGGCCAGGCCTTAGCAATCTATGACCTGGCAGTCAGATCCTGCCTAGGGAAGTGTAGTTTGGCTGTGACTCCCAAAATGAGTACATGTCCAGCAACATACTCTTGGATGTATGTACCAAAGGCCTTTGAAACAGGTCTTCAAACATATGAATGTTGACAGCAGCTAAGGCAGAAATGACCTATTCAGTCATCAGTGGATGAGAGGATCAAGGATCAACGGTGTGTGTGTGTGTGTGTGTGTGTGTGTGTGTGTGTGTGTGTGTGTGCACGGCGTGTGTAGTGTCTACACATGTAATGGAATATTATTCAGCCACAAAAAAGAATGATGTACAGCATGGTGACTCTCAAAAGCATGGTGCTAAAGGGCTGGAGGGATGGCTCAGAGCTGAAGAGTACCAGCTGCTGTCGCAGAGGACCTGGGTTTGGCTTCTAGCACCCACGTGTCTGCTCACAACCATCTGTAACCGCAGTTCTGGGGATCTGATGCCCTCTTCTGGCTTCGGCAGGCACACGGGCAGATGGACATGCAGCAAAAAACGTGCACACACATTAAATAAAAGAACCAAAGACACCTTTGCTAACCGAAGGAAGCGAGGCACAAATGCCCACACATGTGAGTCCGCTTGACGGGATTACCAGCTGTAATCAAGCCTGAGTGTAGACAGCACTGGGATGTTACCAGGGCATGGCCGAGAGGACAAGAGTATTCAGTGGGAATCCCATCTCCACAAGAGCAAGGAAAACGGTTCAGAACTCTGTCGAGGCTCTTCCTGGACGTTCAGGGGCAGGATTTGTCCTCATCTCTTGGTGCTGTGGGCACCACTGCAGCCCTGGACCATCTGCCTTAGCTTGAAGTTGCTTGCTTCCGTCCCTCCCTCCTGCACGTTCACATCTCCACCCCACCCCACCCCGCCCCCGGCCCCTGCCACCACCATGTGTCTTGGTTCTTCCCTCCCCCCATCACTGGTCTAAGACCACATAAACTTAGTATGACTTTGTTGTAAAGATGCTGTTTTCTAATATGGTCACTTTTGGAGGTTTTAAGTATGAATTTTGGGGGAGGGCGCTATTCATCCCAGCGATGTACTTTGATTCTAGAGGAGGGAACACGTGAAGAGGACCGTAGTGGTGTATGACAGCAATCCTGGTTACTCAGGAAGCCATGTTCAAAGCTATCCTGGGCTACAGAGTAAGCTAGGGGCTATCCTGGGCTACAAGTTTGAGGCCAGCCTGGGGTAATTTAGACACTGTCTCAAACTAATGAAGAAGGAGCTGAGGATAGCTCCATGGTAGAAAAACTGCACAGCATGCAGAGAGCTTTGAGTAGCACACACCGATACAAATTAATTTATCAACTAGTTAAAGGCCCATATACAAACTGTCCATTCCTTATCTAGTGCATTTGCAGGCGGAGTAGAAGGACACAGATAGGACTAGATTTGAGGGCCTGCTCTATGGCACAGTGGGTAAAGGTGCTTGCTGCCAAGCCCAAGGGACCATGAGTTCGATCCCCAAGACCCACGTGGTGGAAGGCGAGAACAGACTCCTGCAACTTGCCCTCTGAACTCCACGTGCACGCGCACACACACGAAACAAATAAACAATTGTAATTAAAAATTTTTAAAAAATTAACAAAGTGCCTGCTGTCGTTACAAGCCCTGCTGTTCTGATGAGGAAGCAGGAGTTAAGTGAAGGCCAGAGTGGTTGAGCAAGAACTTGTTCAAAGTTTATAAAGCTCCAAGTAACAGCACCAAACACCTGGCTCCCGAGCATCTCTTCCTCAGACCAGAGGGCTTTCTGTTTAAATCCTAACACAGCAGATAAGTAAGTCAGCAGACTTGGAGGTGGAGGGGTTCAGGCAGGAGGCCGGGCTGCCAGTCACCTGGCTCCCTGAAAACACAGGAGTCCCCACCCCTGAATAATTTTCCTCCTAGGAAAGAGGTGAGTGAAAGAAGCAGGTGCAGACCCCCCCCCCCTTCCTCCGGGGGACGGGGCTCGGAGTTGGGCTGAGCTGGCTTTCTTCATTCAGCTATGAACCACCTCCCCCCTGCGCCCCCCCCAGCTCCCCCTGTACCCCTTTCCCCCGTTTCAGCCTTCCAGAATCAAGGCCCATTGACGGAGGGTTAAGACACCGGCGTGCACTCCGAGGCTGTAAGGTGAGACGTGAGACGCGTGCCTCCGTCTCATGAATGCGTTTTCCTCCACCTTCACATAAGCGAGACCGATCATAGAGAATGGAGCCATCATTAAGGGTGCCCGCCTTTTAGCAAGGATGGGGACAGGCAGGTAAAGGCAGAGGGGGTGTGTAGCCCAGGGCGCATTCAGCGCCAAACTCTGTAAAGAACGGAGGCAGGTGTCGCAGTGGTGGCGGTAGGGGCGCTCTGAAAGCCCCTCTGATTGCATCCATGCTCTGCTATCAGGACCGGTTCCCGCGCCTCTTTCCTTCCTCAGCCATCAGCCACATGGCTTTTTTGAAAAGCTGGGGAGAATTATACCTTCTGGCTTGGCTTGCTGAGGCGCCGGCTCCTGGATGCCTTTTCTTCTCTGTAACTGCAATCACATGGGTTTTTG
Organism: Acomys minous; assembly: GCF_964271855.1. NCBI lineage: Eukaryota > Metazoa > Chordata > Mammalia > Rodentia > Muridae > Acomys > Acomys minous. The sequence goes on along the minus strand of NC_140498.1, from coordinate 91,105,520 downwards.
AAGCGCCTTGGCCAGCCCACAGCCATCTTCCATGATGAGCTAAGGGTACCTGTTTTTGTGACCCCTGAGAACTTTGGGGGCAGCGGCGGGGCCCTTTAAGAACACAATGAGCCTCTTGGCTGCTTAGACCTGAAGCTGCTTGGCCAGGCTGGGGAGGTCCCTGTGAATGGCGGGCTTGGCACTGTGGTGCTCAGGGTTCCTCCAGGCCGGAACCAAGGCAGGTGGGCTTCTTGTGACATGTCCTTAGTCCCCACAGCCTTCCAGCTGTCCCTCTCCATGGTACCCACTCTTGCGAAGGCTCAGGTAACCAGACTGGCAGCTCCACCGTGGAGGAGGTCTGTGCAGTGTTTTCAGCTCTTCCTGTGCAGTGGTCCTCAGCTAGGAAAAAGGTTGGCTATCCATAATGACTTGCTGCAATGTTTGTCGACGCTCAGAGGGTGGGGCTGCCTCACGATGTTCTATAGTGCACAGGGTAGCAGAGTGGCCCCGCCCCAAATGTCACCTGCGCTAGGACAGAGACTGATACGGATTAGTGAATCTCCTTATCCGGTCCCAAGGAGAGCTTCATGGAAGTCCTGCAGAACTTGTTGGAAAATTGCATTCCTGATTCTCACCATAACCCACTGAAGTGGCCCATGTCAGTGTGTGGAGTGTCCAGCAAGGCAAGGCATAGTGTGTGTGTGTGTGTGTGTGTGTGTGTGCAGTGCATGTGTGCATGGTGCACACGTAGAAGTCAGGAGATAGGCCGAGCATGGGGGCCCATGCCTGTAATCCCAGCACTTGGGAGGCAGAGGCAGGCCAATCGCTGTGAGTTCAAGGCCAGCCTGGTCTACAAATCAAGTCCAGGATAGCCAAGGCTAACACAGAGAGAACCTGTCTTGAAAAAAACCAAAAAAAAAAAAAAAAAAAAAAGTCAAGAGAAAAACTTAGGTATTGTTGCTTGGGTGCCTCCCACGTTCTGTTTGAGACAGCATCTTTCGTTGGCCTGGAATTTCACCAACATGGCCCAGGCTAAGTGACCAGCGACTTCCAGACTTCCACACATCTCTATGTCCCATCACACCATCGATAGGTTTACAGACTAATGCCTCTTTGTTCATATTTTGATGTGATTTCTGGGTATGCTGACTCCTTATGGTTGCCCAGCAACTGAGCTACTGAGCTCCAACAGGTGTTCTAAGGAGCCCAGCGGTGGCTCAGGCACACGACATGTGAGGATTATAAACCAGCGCTAAGAGCGTGTGAAATGTCCAGAAATAGCTGACCTGAAGGTGCAGACTTGTCTTCCCATCCCTTTAGGAGGCTGAGGCAGGGGGATCACAAGTGCAAGGCGAGCTAGGGCTACAGGATGAGTCTAACCTGGGCAACTTAGTGAGACACTTTTAGCTAGACTTTAAAGCCTGGTGTGTCGACTGGGCCACCTGCTTGTCAGGGCTCAGTAGGTTTTGTAGTCTCCAAAGCCCTCAGTGGGTGGCGTTCTGGTGAATATGGAACGGGGAGAAGGATGGTGGCTGTGTGAAGGGCTTGAGGGATTCAAGCAGGGGTAGCCTGCGCTCTTGGGCTAGGGTGTGAGAGGTTGGCCTTGGGCGGATTCCCAGATCTGGGTCCTGACTTCAGTATGTGTGATCTGTGTGACTTAGAGAGAGCTTTAGCCTTTCTGAGCTGCCTCCTGTCTCTGATTCTGAGATGACAATATATATATATATGAGAGGCAGCCATGGGGTCATTGTGGGAATTAAATGACAAGACCGACAAGGGCCACCCGCACCTAGCCGTTGAGTGGGGCCTCAGAACAACCCATATGACTTTTGGTTCTCTAGAGATGGGGGTGGGGGGGGTATGGAATCATCCCTTTGTGTAGCCCAGGCTGGCCCTGAATGTGTATCAGTCGTCTTCTCGCAGCCTCTGGGGGGTGGGGGAACTGTGGTTTCTACTGTGATCACCACATCTGGCACCATAGCTGCTTTAATATAGGAAGTGAAGATTCTCTTGTGTCTAGAGCAACTGAGAGACCCAGTGATGTGGCTTACCACCCCCCACCCCACCCCCCACCCCACCCCGATTTCTATGTCTTCCTAAGCGTGCCAGCTTCCTCCTGCCTCTGGCAAACCTTTCCTATGGATGTTCAGGTGTGCAGCTCATGGTGAGCTACTGGAAGGGGAAGATGGGAAGGGACAGAAAAGAGGGAGGGGAGAGGAAGCAAAGGGAGGGGTAATAAAGATCCCTGGGCTTTTCACAAACTCTGATTGGCCGTATTGAGTTGTATGCCTCAGTCTGAACCAATCACAATAGTTTAGAAGTCAGAATGGCGAGCCATTTGCCATGCCTGGTAGGAGGATGCTCTACCCAGGGGTGGACAGGAGCTCAGTCTGCCTCAGCTTCAGATAGGTCCCTAATGGGGAATCAGGCTGTTCTTACTAGGAAAGAAGAGCTTTGTACCCTGGAGGGACATCCCAGAAAGATTGGGTTATGCCTCTTTTTATGGGTTGACAGAGCCCCCTTTTAGGTCTATGTATTTGCTACTTTTTATGGTTGCTGTGATCAAGCTATCTTGCGGAAGCAACTTAAGAAGGAAAAGGGTTACTTTGGATCACAGTTTCAGAATGTTTAACCTTTGGTCCTGTAGCCTCACAGACTTGGGCAGAGAACAAGGTGGGAGCGTGGTGGGGAGCTGGTCAGAGAGTGACAGGAAGTAGCCAGGGATAAGATCGCCAAGGACCTTCCCTTAGCCATTTAGGTCCAACCTGCTAAAGTTTCCACAGCCTCCCAAAATAATGTCACTAGCTAGGAAGCAGGCGTCTGAACCGTGAGCCTGTGGGGGGGGGGACACTTCCTGTTCAACCCACCACAGTCTGCCCATGTGTTGAGTTAACTGTATGGAGTCTGAAGATGGAGGTTCCCGTCTGGGCCTCAGGCAGAGACTCCTAAACACCCACTCTGGCCGCGTGAGGCTGGACAAGTCTTTGTTGGGGGGCTGTTAGGTTCCTTTGTTAAGATGTTGATCAGTGTCCCCTGGTCCCTACCCACCATCATTCTTCCCCTTGGGAGTTGTGACAACCCCAAAGCATCTCTGTATACTGGTCACTGTATATTGTGACCCTGAGGGTCACATTCAATAATGAGAAAAGCCATAGGCACTGCTTTTATGTCCTGTTATTGTTAGTGAGTTTACTCTCACAGGGCCAGCTCCATTTTTTATCTCTGGGTTCTTGGGGGCTGAGGTTCCACCTTGCCATGCTGTTGATGTTCTCTGGTGCTGAACATACCCTGTCGGAGCAGATCTCCAGCCCCAGTGACCTCACTTGCAGAGCCTGTCACAGCCCCATCAGCTGCAGACATCTTAGCTACCTCTTAGTGATGCTGAAGACAGACACAGGTTGGAATATGGACCCCTGCCTTGACCTTGGGATGCGATCCATCAGTAAGCTGTCTGTACAGCGTCCACAAAATATAGATGGCATGACACCTCTTTCGGCATTGCTTTGAGTCTCAGACCAAGGGAGACGGCGATTGCCTGAAGCTCAGACTGGATGGTGCCCGGTTTGGGGGCGGGGGTGTGTGTATGTGTGTCTCTGGTAGCTGGGCTCGTCTGCTTTGTCCCCATAGGGCTCACTAAGGCAGTAAATTCCATAGGATGAGCCTATGTGGGGACTGTCTCTGCAGCCCTTTTGTCCCACGAACGATTAACTTCCACCAAACGTTAAGTAGAAGGTGACTGCATAATTTAAAACGTCACATTTCCACTGGGGAAAGTTTTCAGCTCAGACGACTCCAAATGGGTCTGATTTAAGTTCCATAAACTCAGTTCAAGGCAATAAATGTGTAAGTAATTGATGATGTAGCGTGCGGGGAACTCGGGCCACATCCATCACTCCGGGCGAGCCAGGGCTGTGGACACGCTCCGAGGACAGGCTGATAGGAAAGGAATAAATGGTTGGAGGCACAGACAGCTCCGTCCTCTCCATAACTCATGGATGTGTCCCCTCCAGTCATGGCCTCCCTCCTCCAAGAGCCTCTTCTCATGTCTTGTCACCTCCAGCCATGGAGAAGGGCTGTTTAGGGAACCTGGCGAGAGATGCCTTGATTGCTGCTGCATCTTCATGTTGTTTTTGTTTGTTGTTGTTGTTGTTATTGCAGACCTACTGTGTGCTGGGCCCTTGCTTCATAGTTCAGTGTCTGGCCGATGGGGACACTGTGAGGTGGCTCCCTTTCCCTGTGTTTTATAGAGAAAGAGGTCCAAAAGGGGGGAAGACCTCAGATGACAGGGTCAGGCAGCCTTTTATGCCCTGCTCCCTGCGCAAATCAACCCTGCTCTGCCTCCAAAGACAAGGGAGGGCTCGGTGCTCTTGGAAGTGGGGGACTTTTGATAATTTCAGTGTCCAAACACCCCGCCTGACTTGCACCTTCCTGCCTGGGGTTCCGGGCCTCCCTGCCACACTCTAACCTGCCACCTCTGTCACCACTGCTCCTGTTAGTTTAATTTCAGTGCGCAGCCATTTACAATTGAAATTGATGAGGACCCAAGGCTGGCTGCCTTTATCCCTTCTCAGGTACATTTGTGTTGATGGCCGTTTGGGCCTCTGTCTGTCAGCTCTTGTTTTGTCCTCATTTTTCATCATCATCATCGCTCTCCAGGGTGAAGAAGACGCAGTTCGGGGAGGCGGCGGCTTCGTGCCATCAGCCCTGCCCCATGATTTTTCAGGGTCTTCAGGATGCCTTCCCCCACTCCTGTGAGAATGCACAAGCAAAGAGCCCCTGTTGTGGGTTTCATGTCCTTCCAGAAGATCTAATCAGACAACAGGGCAGAGCGTTCAGTCATGGAGCTGTGCCATCAGGGGAGGTTCGAATTCACGTCAGTGTCAGAGTGTCACTGTCCTTGGGGGAATCCCCAAATGTCAGTTTCCCTATCTGTAAAATCAATTCATCGTGATGTGGATCATTCATTCATTCATTCATTCATTCACCCCATAAATACATATGAGGATGCTGCCCTGGGCCCATCATGGCCATGCTTGTTTATTGGTTATACAGAGCAGGGGCAGTGATACAGACTTGACTGTTGGAAGCCTTCATTAGGCAAACATGTAAAACCCTCAGGCCAGCACGCCACAAACTGGTCAGCACTTCAGAATGGCTGGTGTTAAGGTCTGAGTCTGAATGTCCCCCAACCATGGAACTGCATGGGATGGGGGCCTTGTAGGGGAAGTAGGACCCTCTGGGTGAGCCTTTGAAGGTTATGGTCCCATCCCTGGTCCCAGCCACACACTAAGCTTTCCTGGTCACCTTGTAAACAGCCTCTAACATTTCCCCCCCTCCCCACCACCACAGATGGAGCCTGTATTAGTGAGGTGATAGACACCGTGACCAAAAAAGCAAGTTGGGGAGGGAAGGGTTGATTTGGCTTATGTTTCCACATCGTTCTTCATCTTTGAAGGCAGTCAGTTGCAGGAACTCAAACAGGGCAGGAACCTGGAGGCAGGAGCTGATGCAGAGGCCATGGAGGATGCTGCTCACTGGCTTGCTCCCCATGGCTTGCTCAGCCTGCTTTCTTATAGAACCCAGGACCACCAGCCTAGGGATGGCTCCACCCACAATGGGCTGGGGCCTTTCCCCATTGATCGCTAATTAAGAAAATACCCTACTGCTGGATCTCACGGAGGCATTTCTTAATTGAGGCTCCCTCCTTTCAGATGACTGGAGCTTGTATCGAGTTGATATAAAATGAACCAGCACAGAGTCCCTCTATCTTGCCTTTAAAAGCTTCTTAATCCATGAGCCAAAACAAACCTTTCCACCTTCAGGTTTTTTGGTTTTTTCTTTCTTTCTTTCTTTAAGATATTTCATTCACAGAGACACAAAGGTACCTGGAGACCAGCACCATCAAATTAAGGTCAGCACAGGTTTTGTGAAAGGGCCAAACAGTGATTATCCTAGGCCTATGAGCTATACAGCCTGCATTATGACTAGTTAGCTCTGGAGCCACAGAAAAATGGTTCCAATAAAAATCTATTTATAAAAATGTGCTGCGGGGATGGCTTTGACCTCTGAATGAAATCAGCCTTCGTTATCGTTGGGTGGTTCCAGTAGCTGACAGTTCAGGGAAGGCCAGAGGTCAGCACACTTGGCCTGTGTTGGGGACTGTCACTAGGCTGAGCTCAGTTCAGAGAACCTGGGTAACTTTACCAGGCCACTGGTGCAGGAACAAGGCGATAGCCATGGTTGCACTAAGGCCTCTTGTTTACTGCTCTGTTCCTCTGTTTGGATCTCAGAGCTTAGGGAGCCTTCATCTACACTTGATATCCACACAGTCTTCCCAATGGATGTGAATTCCAAGGCCTTGGGAGAGATTCCATCTCTGGTGCCCATCACCAGTGACAGTTGGGAGAGGCTGAGATGTATAGAGCTCCTGGCCTACTGTCAGGAAAACAGGACCACAGATGGAGGCGTGGAGGAGGCAGCAGTGGTCTACCTTTTGCAGCTAGGGAGGGATGGGTGCTCCATGATCAGCTGTTCTAGCTGAGGGCCCAGTATAGGGCAGGTCTGGGGAGATGGATCTGGAGGTATGTTCAGGATGTGGGGGGGGGGTGGAGTCGGGATAGGATGGGACTCCTGATGAGCCCTGGCCCTTCAGAAAATAGAGGAGGCCAGTTGGAGGCCTGGGTTACACTATATGGTTCCTGGTTCATATCAGCAGGAAGCCAAATGCTGCCCAGATGCATTGAAGAGGAGTGGTTGGCACTTTGTTTCTCTCTAGGAGCTCATGGTCAAGGGTAGAGGAGGAAAAATGGCTGTGTGCCCTGGCCTCTCTCTATATAAGATGAGCTAAGAACCCCCCCCCCCCACACACACACCCCGAAAGAGCTGTTGTGCACTACATGACACAGAGGTGTGGTGGCTCTCTGTTCGTTCAGGTGGGCTGTGCATAAAACTGGACCTTAGTGCAAGCATTGATAGGAAGGGCAGAAAAAAATGTTCTAGACAAGGAAAGATGAAAAAGGGGACATCTTCAAAGGTGGCAAGAAAAGAGGAAGGGGACACACCAAGGTGTCAAACTTATTCAGTGCAATGAGATGACACAGTTACAACGGAAACAGAACTCAAATATTAACACTGAGAAATCTTGAAGGTGGCAGCCTGTTACACTCTATTGGGGGCGGGGGAAGCACTTGGGGGATTAATTGTCCACAGGGAATTTGTGGGTTGGGATCACTCAACCTCGGACATCTTTCTTGGCATCTTCAAAGGTAGGCACTGGATTCGGGGCTGGGGGGATAGCTCGGGTGGTGAGTGCTTGGTGCACAAGCGTGAGGTCCTGAGCGTGATTCTCGGAACCCACATTCGAGAAAAGCTTGGCATGAGTTGGTGAGGTGGCTGGAGTAGTAGATAAAAGTGCTTGCCGCCAGTCCTGACAACCTGAGTTCCATTGCCAGGACCCACATGATGAAGAGAAAAGTGACTTCTGTAAGCTGTTCTCTGATTACATACACCTCTAGACACAAACAAAAAAATAGATAAATATGTGTGACAGTTTGAATGTGAATGGTCCCATAGACTCATATGTTTGCATGCTTAATCCCCAGTTGGTGAAATGTTTGAAAAGGATTAGAAGGATTAGGAGGCGTGCCCTTATGGAAATATGTGGGAGGGGTTGGGTGGTTGAGGGGATGGGAGGCGGGTGGGAAGAGTGGGGGGCATGGGAGGAGTGGGGGGGGGTGGGATTTGATGTTTCAAAACTCCATGCCAGATTCAGTGGCTCTCTGCCTGCTGCTGTGGACCAGGATGCAAATCTCTCAGTTGCTGCTCCAGGGCCAAGCCTGCCTGCATGCTGCTGCCATGCTCCCTGGCGTAATAATGGAATAAACTGAAAACTGTAAGCAAGCCCCCAACTAAATGCTTTCTTTTTAAAAGATTTTCCTTGGTCATGGCGTCTCTTCATAGCAATAGAAACCCTAACTGAGACAATAAATGAATGGATATAATTTTAAAAGACGTTTTAAAAGCCAGATGTAGTTAGTGCACATTTGTAATCCGCACGCATCCCCCCCCCCCCCCCCCCCGCAAAGGACAATCGATCCAGGATTATTCTGGATTTCTCGATGTTAATGTTTGAGTTCTGTTGTAGTTGTGTCACCTCGTTACACTGAATGAGTTTGACATCTTGGGGTGTCCCCTTCTTCTTTTCAAAGCATAGCTGTAAAAAAAAAATTGTGAGAAGAGTCGAGGGAACAAAAGGCATGCTTCCGGAAACATCTGTCTTCGGATGCCTGAGGAGGCAGAGCTCCCTCCACCTCCTCCCATCCTCGGAGCAGCTCCTCATGGCCTCACTTTTGTCATCACTCCTGCTAGCTGCTGGCCACCACCGTCCCCAGCCAACTGTTTGCATTTTAGACTCGCCATCCATCGCTTCTTTCCACAATGGAGTGACGCCTTCTCTGTCTATGTGTTTGATCTACAGAAAAACTGGAAGGGGGCGGGGTTACCTGTAAGGATTCAGAGGCCAGGGGGCAATGGTTATTTTGTTTTGTTTTGTTTTTTTGTTTTATTTTTGTTTTTCAAGACAGGGCTTCTCTATGCAATCCTTGCTGTCTTGGAACTTGCTCTGTAGACTAGGCTGGCCTTGAGCTCACGGAGATCCGCCTGCCTCTGCCTCCCTGAGGGCTGGGATTAAAGGCTCACACTACCATGCCTGGCTGGCAACAGTCATTTTTAAGGGAAATGGATATCAGAATAAATATGCTTACACCTTCCCGCTGGTTCCTAAAAGCTGTCTCTCTCTCTGTTTCTTTGCCTTGTTTATCTTATTTCTAATTTAAACTTTTAAATATTTTTTGAAAATTTCATACACGAGTACTTTTTTAACACAGTTCCAGCCCCCTACCCTGTCCAGTTTTTCATGTGCCCCCCTCAAATTCATGACCTTCTTTCTTCTTTAATTATTATTAGGGTGTGTGTGTTCACTTAGTGTTGCTCATATGCACTCATATGCTCATGGCTGACTGACTCCTTGGCATTGGACAATCTCTCAGGGATGCTCATCCCTGGAAAAACTAACCTCTCCCCTCTCTGCAGCCTTTGACTTCCTGTCTCTCTTCACCTCGGGGGTGAAGCCTTAGGAGAGTGTTCCTTCATCCACATTGTCACGTCAACTGATGTCACCTGGTAGATCTTGTTTGGGTGGCCATAGCATTAGTATTATACAGGGGCAGCTCCCCTGCTGTGCCTAGAAGAGACAACCTCCCAGCAGGTGTCTGGTCTTCCCGCTCTTACAGACTTTCCATCCTCTCTTCCTTGATGTCCCCTGAGCTGTAGGTGCCGGGCTTGTGTGGTAGATGCTTCAGTTGGGCTTGGACCAGTTGTGGGATTTCTGTAGTAGAGTCCATCTGCTGCAAAAGGAGGCCTCTTAGGTATGACGTGAGAACTGTGTTTTTTTCTGTGGGGCAAGGAGTATTGAAATCTCAGTTAGCAGTTATTTTGGTTTGGGACAGTGGCAGTACTAGGCTCTCCTCTAGGGTCTGTAACCGCAGCCAGGACCAGGATAGAGGGAACCAGGTGGTACAGAACTTGGACAGGGGACCCCCTTGTGATATCTTCTTGCCACACCCTCTTGACTTTCCTGCTTTTCCCTCCCACACACTGCCCCCCGCCCCCATCTTTCATCTACCAGTTGCTCAGTGCCTCCGCACCGCCACCCCTCCATACGCACCTGTCTTCCTGGGGTAGTTTTCCACCTGGGTACACTCCCCGGAGGCCTCTCCTTCATCTTCTTTCACGGAACAACCACCGGCCTCCGATTCTGGCTCACATATCCTCAAGGTCTTTTCTCTGCTTTGATAAAGTAACAACTAGAAAAATCTCATTAATGAAGCCAGACAGCGGCAGTGGGAGTTAATTTTCTTGTTCTTCTGTTCCCCGGGTTGACGCGATTTCAGCAGTGACCTGTCGTCCGAGGCGTCACTGTCGCAGGGGATACTCTACCAGCAGACAGCGGGGGATAGGGAAGAACACAAGCCGAGCTGGGCATGGTGGTGCATGCCTGTAATTGCAGCATCAGCGGGTGAAGGCGGGAGGGTCAGGAGTTCAAATGCGTCTTCAGCTACATGAGACTCCTGTCTCAGAAAAAGAAAAAGTAAAGAGAGAAGGAAAGAGGAGAAGAGAGAGAACAGAAATGGAGGGAGACAGAGGCAAGAGCATCTCTCTGTCTCTCTCTCTCTGTCTCTCTCTCTCTCTCTCTCTGTGTGTGTATATGTTCCATGTGTGTGCATGCATATGTGTACTAATGTAGAGGCCAGAGGTTGATACTAAGTGTCTTCCTCAGTCATGCTCCATCTTGTTTTGAGACAGGTTCTCTCTCTAAACTTGGAGCTTGCCTATTAACCTTGGCTGGCTGGTCTGTGAGCCTTAAAACCCCTTCCTTCCCTCCCCCCCACCCATCTCTGCCTCCCAACCCCAACAGTACACTTAAAGATGCATACCAACACACCAGGCTTTTTATACAAGTGTGAGGATTCGAACTCGGATCCTCATGCTTGCACAGCAAGCACTTTACCAGTTGAGCCGTGCCCTCAGTCCCTAGGGCTAGCACTTGGGGTAAGGTTGTTGCTTCTCTTCCCTGGAGCCCAGCAGCTATAGGTTAAGTGAGCAGCAGGGTGACAACAAAGAGTCATGTGTATTTCGGCTTGGTCATTTGTAAAAGGGTTTCCACCAGCGAGTAGTAGAAGTGGGTCTTGAACCCAGGTCTAGTGACTCCAAGGCAGGGGTAGGGATGGGGCAGGAAGAAACCTTCTAAAGAAATGAATTTCTCAGGTATCGCTGAATTTTTTCTGTAACAGTCCGGTTGATCACTATTTTTGGCTTTGTGAGTTGTGTCGTCTCTGTCATCGCCTCTCAGTTGTGTCGCAAGGCAAGCGGGCAGCCACAAGTAACACGTCAGTGTCTGAGCGTAACTACGTGCCAGTCAAAGTATATTTACAGAACCCGGCAGCAGGCTTCATTAGACTCGAGGGTCAAGTGTACCGACCTCTGCCCTGAATCACAGTGAGCAGGGAGCTTTGCCGCATTCTAACCGGCCCGTGAATGCTAGAGGAAGAATGATGGCATTGATGGCCGGGCCAGTGAGCAACGCTGCGTCAGGCGCTCTGCCGAGCCCGCTCCAATCATAGCTCCCTCTGTCCCTCTCACAGCCACAGAGGGAGAATCTATGATTCCTTTTTTAAATAAGAGACCAAATGGAGAGTCAGGGAGGCAAGGGCACCCAAGGTCCCTCGCCCCCTCGCCTTCTAAGTGACAGAGCTGGTGGTTGGTCACACATCTGCCTACTGGAAAGTTCCATGTTCTTCCTCCCACGTTGCACTGGGTGAATAAACCCCTCGTGAGACTCCTCATTCCAAAACACTGGATGTTTTTCTATCCCCTCAGGAGCCCCAGGCTCTAGGTCAGGTGTCCACCCTGAGCCCCACACATGTAGCAATTGCCTTGACCTTCGCCGTCCACTCATTTCTTGTTGGGCTTTGGGGATACGATTAGACAGTCCATCCTCAGCTGGTGGCACTGTTTTGGAGGGTAGCCTGGCTGGAGGAAGTGGGTCTCTGGGGAGGTAGACATTGATGTTGATAGCCCAGCTTTACTTCCTGTCCTACCTCTCCCTCTTGGCCCTTCTGGATGTGAGCAAGCCTCCTAACCGGCTGACTGCCCCGCAAGATGGAAACCAGAGTCAACCCTTCTTCCATTAAGTTGCTTCTCGTGATAAACTCCCATTCCTAGTCAGGTACCTTCACTGTTGCCTCTTACTTGGCCTCAATGCCACAGGGAGTCCTCAGGAACCCCCCTCGGTTCCTTGTAGGTGGTTCCATCCTGAATTAGGGCCACCTGAATCTCGTCTGAGCATCACTGTCAACCCCTTCTACCACCGCTCTCTCTATAGCACGGTGGGGGGGGGGGGGACACATAGCTGTGACAAAACACCTAGCGCAAGTGACTTCATGAAGGGAGGGTTTGCTGTGACTACAGTCATCACAGTGGAGAAGTCATGGTGGCCTGAGCCTGAGGTGGCTGGTCACATGGCACCCACAGTCAGGAAGCAGAGAGAGCTGAGTGCTGTACTCAGCTCACTTTTCCTTTTGTCCCTTTTATTCAGTCTCCTTTTACCTTGTGGGGATTAAGTTCCATTTATCAAGCGTGGTGGCAAGCACCTTTACCTGCTAAGCTGGCTCCCAATTTTCATTGATTACAGTTCATTTTAAGTACTGGGGCTTGGTGCACATGCCATGGCTTGTATGTAGCACTCAGAGGAGAACGTGTGGGAGTCTGTTTGCTTCGTCCACTATGTGAGTCCCAGGGATTGAGTTCAGGTGGTCAGGCTTGGGTTAACAAAGGCCTTTACCCACCAAGCCAAGCTATCATCCTGTCAGTGAAGTTTAGTCATCCTGCCCATCTTCCTCAACGCACTAGCCAGTGCTATGTGGCCCCATACGATGTTGTCAGTAGATGTCCATGATGGTGTTTGGAGCTTGGGAAGTGGGCTGTATTTGTTTCGGGAGAAATTTAGGTCTAAGTCTATGAATAAACTCCATTCAGCCCCAAAGCACCCCGGAGCTGTGGCCTTTGGAGACAGCACATAATTATAATGCTTTTAGATCTGATATATATTATATCTGAATTGGATATTAAAGCTAATAGAGTTCTCGCCTGCTGTGTGAACGGTATGGGCAGTTTAGTCAAGGTTTGCTGGGTACCCTAGATAAATCAGGAAGACTTGGGCTGGCGCCCAGCCTGTGGCCTCAAATGGAAAGTTTAATGGTTTAAGTTTTATTAGTTGCAGATATCTTTCGGCCCAGAGAATTTTCCAGTCGATCTGAACGTGGCTAGGTTGTCGCTCAATCTGTCTCGTCCCTGAAGTGAAAGCTGAAGGACAGTTTGGAACTTCCATTTAATTTATGATTTTTCCATATTGGCTCTCCGGCTCTCTGGCTCTCGACCGTCCTAGGTCGGACCTTCCCCAACTAACGTGCAACCGTGGGATTAAATGGAGTCATCCTGAATATGAATCACTTGACCTAGGTCCTGCCATACAGCAGGCACTCAATAAATGCTGGTTGTCCGTATTAACACTGCGCGCTCAGGTCTTTATCCCCATGGAAATGGCGAAGAATAGCAGGCCGCCAAGAAGAGACTTGATACCCTATGAGCATATACAGATGGAAGAGGTCCCCCTCAGTCACAGTCATAGGGGAGGGGAATAAGGGGAAAATGGGAGGGAGGGGGGAATGGGAGGATACAAGGGATGGGATAACAATTGAGATGTAATATGAATAAACTAATAAAAATAATAAATAAATAAATAATCAAATGAAAAAAATAAGGAATACATCATCTCTGTAGGGACTTTAGAGACTTCCATGGACTGCTTCTCACCCATGCCGACTCTAGGAAGGCACGGTGTTTAAAATGAGCATCACATTTGCCTTAGAAGGGGACGGAATGGTAGATGGGGAGCGTGGCTTAAGATTGATAGGAACTGGCTTCTGAAGGCTGCTCAGCACTAGCTGTAGGACTCTGAACATGTTCGGGGTGCTTTGTAAGCTGTGGACACAGTTTCCCAGGGTGGGGCGGTGCTTATTCCCAGGGTAGGGGTGCTGTTTAGGGAGGCTGTGGGTCTGCCTTGCAGAAGTGGGTCAACAGGAGCAGCCCTGAAGGTCAAAGCCCATCCCATTTCTTTCTGCATCCTGGTTGACCAATGGAGGGCAGGTTTTCCAGCCACATACTCTGCCGTGACTGAGACCCTCAGAAACTGGGAGGCAGAGTCTTCCTTGACAGGGACTGTGCCACAGCACTCTAGATGTGGCAGGTACACAGGCAGGGAGGCCTGCCATAGTCTGGGACATGCGTGGTGATGGAGGCTCTGTATCAGCCCCCAAGCCCACAGTCAAAGCTCTGTGCACAAGGCTTTCCAGTTGTCCCGTGAGGCAGCTGTGACGGTGATGATTCTCAGGGGGGCTGTTATTGGCCCAGGGACTCACTGCGGCCACATCTCAGATCGGCTCTCAAACTGCCATCTGTAAGTGGAGATGGTGTTAGCACCTTCCCTGTCACACCAAGGATTCTTTTTTGTTTCCCATTTGTGTTGAAGGTGATGTTAGGAATCGGCCTTGGTCAGCCGTTTGCCTTATTCCAGCGGAGTCTCTCAGTCCAACCCAGAGCTCGCCCTGTGGCTAGCAGTACTCTGGGGCTCTCCTGTTCTCGCCTTAGTAAGTTGGAATAACAGGCAAGGTCTACTCTTCTTGGTCACCAGGGAGCTCATCACTTTCTAATGCCAGTCATAGCCTGCAACTGTACTAGCACTCAAGCCCAAGTTCCCATTGCCTGAAAACCCCAAAGTCTGGACTGTTCTATTTTTCCAGAAGGTTCTCTCTTGTTCAGTCATTTGCTTTCCATTTCCCCGGGAGATTCTTAAGCATAGAAAACTTGCCTACATTGTCCATTATATTTATAACCCTGATTCTTGAAGCCATGTTTGGCACAAGAATGGAGCCCCGTGTGCGGCTTTGTACCTACCACTGCTGTAACAGATCGCCCCAAATCCAATAGCTTAAAGCCCACATCGAGTGTTAACCTTATAGCTCAGAAGAGCTGCAGTGGGCCTCATGGGGTCAAACCTGACCCAGAGAGAAGGATATATTTTCTTTCCCATTGCAGTTTCTGAGGACGGAGCTTAAATGGGTTGGAATTCATCTGGTCTTCTGTTCATCCGAGATGGAGGTAGGAGGCACTGACAGGTGGAGCCTCAGTGTCCCCACCAGTAAAATGAGCTGTTGTTTGTTGAGCCTTATCAGTGTGACCCATCTTGCTCTTTATCTGCCCTTGGACAAGTGGGATGGCTCCTTGGTGTCTTGCTGGTGAAAGGAGAGGAGTGACTGGTGGCTGATAGGCTGCCAACATCTGCACGTTGCACATGTGCTGTCACATGTGCCTCCAGTGGGGTAGTGGGCGTGGTGTGTGAACGCTGTGAGGATGTGTGGGGACCTCGGATTACAATGATGCTGAGTGACCCTCACCCAAAAGCCCTGATTATTTCCTTCCCCTGACTCCTCTTTCCCCTTCCCTGTCCTTCCCTTCCCCCCCTTTCTTGTTTCTTTTTCACTAGGGAAGAACCCAGGGCCCCCGACTCACCAAGCAAGCCCCCATCGCTGAATCTCATCCCCAGCCCCCTCTTTCACTTATTGAGGCTGGGTCTGCCTAAGTCACCAAGGCTGGCCCTGAGCTCACACCTTAGCCCAGGCTGGCATTAAGCTCTCTCTCTCTTTTTTTTTTTTTTTAAGTCCAAGCTGACCTTGAACTATTTCTGTAGCTCAGGCTGGCCTTGAGCATACTTCTTAGCTCAGGCTGGCCTTGAACCCATTTCATAGCTCAGGCTGTCCCTGAGCTCACTCCTTAGTCCAAGAGGGCCTGGAAGTCATTCCGTACGTAGCTCATGCTGTCCCTGAGATCACTCCTCAGCCCAGGCTAGCTTTGAGTTTATAAGCCCCACCTTCCCCAGTAGCTAGGATTATAGGCACACCACACCCAGCTTATTATTTTCCCCATTTCTGATTTTCTACTTATTTCTTTTCCTTTGCATCCTCCTCGTCCTCTGCTTTCTTATCCTCCAGTCTTGTCTGGTATCTTTTCATACTCCCCACGTTTTTTTTTTTTTTCTTTTCCTCTCACAGCTGATTTCAGACTCTGCAGATCAGAGCTTGAAGCATTATAACAAACTTATATATCATGTAAGTGAGACACAGAGGCACCTGCCCTGAGTCCCAGCGCGTGGGGGGTGGAAGCAGAAAGGCTTTATGAGTTCAATGCTAGTCTGGGCTACCTGAGACTGTCTCAAAAACCTGAGCAGACCAAACCAAAACTTTATATAATGCGGACACTTTTATTAGCACTGTCCTTTTGTGAGGTGTTCTGTTTGACCCTCCGACTTCCGAGGTGATGATGTCAAAGGCCGGGCTCCTGGCTTGTGCTCGATTTTGGAGCTGTTTCCTAAAGGGCTTCCACACTCCCACCTAGCGATGAGGATCATCTTCCTCCCAGCTTCCTCTTTCCATCTCAGGCGTCGTCAATTATTCTTCCCCTGAGATGAAGGCAGCACTGTCTTGTTATCAGAAAATTAGGGTGGGAAAGAGGCTTGCACTGGCTGTGGAGACATCTTAATAGACGCTTTGGTTGTTAAGCAGAAGTTTCTAGATGGGCTTAATTGCCATAAATGTTATTTGCCTTCCCTGCTATGATAAGGCCTCCATTCCCCAGGATCTTTTTTTTCTTTCTTTCTTTCTTTCCCTTCCCTCTTCCCTTTCAACAGTTTCCCTTTGCTCTGAGGCTCACATTGGCAAGTTTAATGAAACCCAAACAAAGGAAGCAGAGAGAGAGGCTCTTGGAGTTCAAGTCTCACGCCCACAGACGAAGAAGCTGAGCCCCGGGAGTGAGGGCTGTAGACTAATGAGGCTTCGCTGTTTAATGCAGTTGACAGGATGCACCCCTCCAGCCCAGACTGGGAAATGAAAGCCAGCCCCAGAAGAGCTTAATTGAGTCTGCCCTGAGCAAAGGGGCCGGATGGGGACTAAGTACACCACGGAGCTAATGGGAGATGCTCAGAGGCCAGGATTACTTGCTATGTCCGCCCTAGCCCCAGCCCATACTCCCAGCCTGCTCAGGGCAGGCAGTTGCTGAACCGGCCAGATCAGGGGTCTCAACTTTGGTGCTAATGATGCTCTGGGTGCTTTAACTTGTTGAGTGTTGAGTGCAGAGAGGTATGTCCACCTATGTACTACGGGATGCTAAATAGGGATGTCTCACTTATCATTATGGGGCTTTACCCCACTAGCTGCCAGGAGCAAACTCCCATGGCCAGTGTGACACCCCAAGAATGTCCTCAGATATCTCCAAATACCCTAAAGGGAGGGAAAGCTCCTCAGTTAAGGACCTTGAGAATACTACTTAGGAGTGTGTGCTGTGGGTGTACACGTGTGAGTGTTATCTGGTATGTGTGTGTGTATATGTGGATATGTGTGTGTGTATATGTGGATATGTGTGTGTGTATATGTGGATATGTGTGTGTATGTGTGAGTGTGTATGTGTGTGTATCTGTATGTGTGTATGTGTGAGTGTGTATGTGTATATGTATGTGTATGTGTATATGTGTGAGTGTGTATGTATGTGTATGTGTGTATGTGTGTGTGTGTGTGTATCTGTATGTGTGTATGTGTGTGTGAGTATGTATTTGGTGTGTGTGTGTATGTGTGTGTATCTGTATGTGTGTATGTGTGAGTGTGTATGTATGTGTATGTATGTGTGTGTGTATGTGTGAGTGTGTATGTGTATATGTGTGTGTATGTGTGTGTATATGTGTGTGAGTGTGTATGTATGTGTATGTGTGTGTGAGTATGTATTTGTGTGTGTGTGTGTGTATGTGTGTATGCATGTGTGTGTGCCTCCCCAGTGCTGAAGTGATAGACACATGTTTCTTACCATTCCCAGCGTGTTGCGTGGGTGCTGAGGACCTGCACCTTCACCTTGCATCGCAGACACTTTACCCCGGTAGTCCCTTTAGAGAGGATTTTTGGACAATTACATTTGCTTCTGCTGGTACCTGGCTGTGCATGCAGCCTTGACCAGGTCAGCGCGCCTCCTTGAACTCCTTTGTCTTTATTTGTACAACGAGAGTGACTATGGCACTAGGTCCAAGGAGGCATAGCTTCCGGCTATTAAGTACACAGAGGATTTCTTGGTACATACTAAGTGTCCAATAAACTGTTTCTGTTATAATAATCTTGGGTAAATTAAACACATGTTAAGAATATACTCAGCCCAAAGCACTGTGCTCTGAGATTAATGCAAAGATGAAGATTCAGTTCTTGCTTTTGTAGACGAAGTAAATATATATAACTTGTTAGGGCTGCCGCCTGCCTCACTCAGGGCAGACATTACTAATGAATCTCACTGCTCTTCCTCTCAGTCTTCAACTCGGCTCTGGTTAGGAACTACTAATTGCCAGGGAGTGGACTCTTCATTCAATACTTCCTGTTTTATAGAGGGCTCGCAGGAGGCTGCCTCCCTTTCCTGTCCAGCCTTTCAGAGTTAACCTCCCATGTCTGATGTCAGTCTGAAAAAGGGATTGACGTGGAGAAATATTTGTAAAGAACATTCTTTTCTTTCCTATCTCCCTCAGAAACAGAACTCAGTAGTAAAACGGGCTTCGAGCTTTAGTTAAACACTCTGCAGGCCGTGGGTCTTACGGATCTGTCACGCTACCTCTTTCTTCAGCATTTGGGGCTTAGAAAATCATCAGCTCATGCCAAAAAAAAAGGGCCCCAGCTTTTCAAGGGCAGCACAGAGGTTTCTGGAAACAGCTTTCAGATGGCTGTGACCATCACTAGACAGGAGGGAGAACAGGCTGGGGTTAAGTGCTTCCCAATGCGTTCTGACATGCTCAGCTCTCCCAATGAGAGCAACGCTCCTAACAATGGCTGTGAAAAATGAGGGCTGCATCTGCAGCCCTGAAGCCCCAGCAGGCTCCATCCATCTGTCTGAGGAGTGGGTGCTGGCGCGGGGCTGGCCACTTGCCTCTCTCCTTTCTGTCTAAGGCAGCTGCTGTTTTATGTCCTGCTTCCCGCAAGGTCTTCCAGGAGGCTGCTGATGGGGTTAGGATAGGGCTTGTGATCAAGGTTTCAGAAGATAGCGAACTTGGCCATTTGCGACTGTCTGGTTTGCTTAGGTCTGGCCTAAGGCATGGGGGTCGGGGGGGGGGGCAGGTAGAGGGAGAAAGGGAGAGAGGGAAAGAGAGAGAGGGGAGGGAAAAGCAGTCTGTATGCTTTGTTGTTTTTTTCTCATTCTTACTTGTCTGTCCATCTATCCATGCACCTATTCCCCCATCCATCCATCCCTCTATCCATCCATCCACCCACCTGTGTACCCATCCATCCATCCATCCATCCATCCATCCCTCCATCCACCCACCTGTGTACCCATCCATCCATCCATCCATCCATCCATCCCTCCATCCCTCCATCCACCCACCTGTGTACCCATCCATCCATCTACCCTCCAACATTATCCATCCATACACTTAGCAGTCCACCTGTCCACCTGTCCTCCATCACACATCCTTCATCTATGTACCCACTCACCTACCCGTCCATCTATCCTTACTTCAGTCCATTGATCTAGGCATACACACACACACACACACACACACACACACACACACACACACACACACACACCTGTTCATTCATTCATTCGTTCATTCATTCGTTTGCTCTAGTATGAGTTTAGATCTCACACAGCTAGATGCCCTGAAAGTCATTATCTGCAACATACAAAGGGCTTCGCTTTTGTTTGTGTGTTTGTTATATGCAGCTCTGGCTGGCCTCAAGCTCACCATCATCCTCCTGCCTCAGCCCTTACCCACGCCACCAAGTGCTGGGGTTACAAACACGTATCACCAGGCTGGACATCAAGTCTGCTTTTGAAAGAGATATTTGAATAACCAAAAGAAAAGTACACAACCTGAAATGTTGAGTAAGTCATCACATGGGCCATAAGGCAGGCGTTGTAGAGGAAGGAGTGTGGGATTCCCCGAGGTTGCATCTGGAGTCAACTGGCAGGACCACAGGCTTGGGGTCCCTCATGCTGGGATTCCCAGCTAGCTCCTGTACTGAGTATGAGATGCAGGGTCTCAAGCAAGTGACTCCCTTTCTCCAAGCCTTAGCTCCCCCACCCCCCATGTGTTCAGATTCGGGGCTGGCACGGCACGCTCGGCACAGGCTAAGAACTGTTAAGCCCAGGTCTGCTCAGTTGCATTCTTTCCACAGCACCTGTCCCTCTTTCTCTCTCTCCTCTGATTAGTTGATTGTGTATGTATGTGGGCACATGCGTCCCCCACTCATGCAAGGCCAACTTGCAAGAGACATTTCCCTCCTTCCATCATATGCGACCTGGGCATCAACTCTGGTCCTCAGGCTTGGCACTGAGAGCTTTTATCCATCCACTGAGCCGTCCTACCACATCACACACACAGCTTCTTCCTCTTTTCCTCTTTTTGTTTATTACTATGTGGCGCGGAATGACACTGAACTCATGGTCCTCTTGCCGTAGCTTGTGGACTAGAATGACTGGTGTCTTATCTTGACTGACATATTTGAAGGCATTTACCGCCTGACCTGCCTAAGGGAACCTCCTGTGACCTGGCAACGCTCTGCAGGCTGATGCAACCGGGAACTTTTTGAGGCCGGCGGGGGTTGGGGGTGGGGTGGGGGGCTTCTTTTTATTTCCAGGGCCCAGACAGAGCAGGCTCAGCCTTTGACCTTCCTGTCTGTTCTTGTCCCCACAGACACGCTCTCTGTCCCTCGATGGTCACCACAGATCCCACGCAGAGACCTTGGCAACTCCATCAAGCACAGGTAGGTAGGAGGCTGTGCCTCTGTGGCTGGGATTGGGGTGGCTCATGCCTGTGGGTGCCAGGAATGTGGCCACCCCCAGCTCCTACACCACCATGCTCTTCTGCATGTGCAGGACTGAGGTGTCTGCGTCGCAGCCTTGCCCTTATCAAATCCACACTGGGCAGTTAAAACAAGAGGCTTTATAGTTAGGTTGACCTGAGTTCTAATCCCTCCTGATAAAGCTTTGCAGCCTCAAGAAATGACTTAACCTCTCTGGGCCCCATTTTTATTTTAATGCCGTTTTTTATCGTTAAAAAGCACACAACAAAATGAGAGAAATAAAGAAAGACTCTGGGATACCATAATTTAAAACCTTTATAGAAATAACATTAAGCTGTACATCCATGAAACAAGTCTCACGGGCTACAGAGAGGGTGACATAGAGCCATAGTTAGACATCGAGCTTTTTTTTTTTACAAGACGTTAAGTCAAATTCCGTAAGTTGATACATCTGCTTAGAAATGAGATGATGTATTAAGGGCTGTACACACACATGGATGATATCATAAAGCGCTTCAGGCTCCACACTGGGGCTCTCTACTCAGGAAATCCAAGATGGCCAGCTAAACTCATTGCTGGAGGTTAGCCCAGAGCAGCAGACCAGCAGATGTGTGGGAGGCCTTCCCTAGGGTCCTCCATGGCTTGGAATTTGTTTCCAAAAACATTCTCAAATTCATCTTTCTACACGTTGCCTCATAGACTCAGGGGAGAGGAGGAGGAGTCAGGTGAGGATGGTGAAGCTCACTGACAAGAGGAAACTGAGGCCTTGGCAGATAAGGGAGGGTCCTGAAAGCTAATAATGCTCAGGCGCTATGATCTGAGATGGCGCTGGTGAACTTCTGTAGTGAGGAGCCAGCTGGACTTCTTGTTTGCTCCTTCATGGAGCCTTCCCTCCAACATGCAGAATGCTGGTGTCAGCACTGCGGGACACAGGCCTGTGGCCATGGGGAGCTGGCCAGTTAGCAGAGGGTCTGCCGACACACCGTGACAGTCCCCAGGGCTATGTCAGAGGGCTAAGGGGTTGAAACACCAGGTACCAACACAGACACGCATCCTCAGCCTGGGGCAAGGCTGGACTGAGCACTCCCGGGTGACAGCTCATCAACAGCTCTTAAAGAAAACTGTCAAAACTCGGGAAGAGCTTGGTGCGGCCAGGCTGAGCAATGACCTGAGGCTGAGCTGTGGACCGAAGGGGAGGAGAGACGAGGGCCCTGTGAGATGCTTGCTGGCTCAGCCCCACCCCTGAGTGGGCCACAGCCCCTCACTCAGCTCCCTCCTGGCTTGGCCATGCCTGTGGGTCACTAGCCACTTCTCTGGCTTAGCTATCTGTCTAGTTTGATCACACTTGTGGCTCAGCCAACACCTCTGGTTGGCCTCCACCCCTGGGCTTTCTCACCGCTGCACTGGAAACCAGTGCTGCCCCAGCTTCAGAGACTGATGTCAAGGAGAGTGAAGCCGGCTGGGCTGACCGTCTTGGGCCCCAGAGCTGGCTTCCTGATGAGGTGAGGGCCTCCTGACGCCTGTTAACTCTTCGGTCTCCCCCTGCATTTCTCCCCTGACTAGATGTCAAGAAGGAGACTGCCCCCCCATCCTGGTAAAGAAATGACATTAATGTCCCATTCTGGTGTGTTGCGGGGTGTAGTAACACCCTAGTGGTCTTAGCACACTGAAGGATGAGGCAGAGGGTCAAGAGTTGAAGGGTTAGCTTGGGATTCATAACAAAAACCTGACACACACACACACACACACACACACACACACACACACACACACACCAGCAGCAGCAGCAGCAGCAGCAGCAAATCTCACTCATCATTAGAATTATCACAGCAAGATCCAGGCAATAGAGAACACGCACCCAGGGGACAGGATAAGGCTGAGAGGAAAGAAAACCATCACCTGCAGGCCCTCACGCCCTCCCCTTCCCATTCCTGTGGGTCTTTTGCCGTCCCCTCCTCTGAGCCACCCACCCCAGCTTGCAGAATAGACCTGCTTAAACCCTGCTAAGACCCAAAGGGGCTTAGCCAAGCCCAAGTCCAAAGCTGGAGAGGGAGCATCGGCAAGCCAGCATCTCCGCTGTGAATATTGCTATTTGCTTAGCTGTGGCAGCTCCACGCTCTCTCTCGCCTGCTGTGTTTGGCGGACTGACCCAGATCCTGCAAGAGGGGATAGCGGAGGGGAGCGGCCTTCCCCCTTCAAAGTTCCCTGTCTCTGAGTTATATAACTTGCGTCCAAGTTTCCCCTTTGACACTCGGAGGAGGCAGTGGAGATTAGATACAACTATTGCCGACGGTGGCACAAATTGAAAATTAAAATTAACTGTGACCCGGGACCCTTTGGTGCTTTTGCTGAGTCCAGCCCCACCTCTGTCTCCTATCTCAAGGCAGGAAGCACAGCACAGGAGGAGTGATCTGTGAGTTAATCTAATGACTTCCAGCTCGAATTGGTGACCAGGATGTGTGGGGATTTCCACACTGTATTTGCAGCAAGTGGCAGTGACTGTCAGGAGGAAGAGCTGATAGTCTGAAAAGGCTTCCATTTGTCATGGGTTGCGGGGGAGGGGGATGCGGAGGACTCTCCCCTGCTACTGAATTTGGTGGCCCGTTGCTCACTTACAGAACTGAACTTGCCACGCAGTAGGCTATCTGCAGTGTTTGTCGAGTGAATAAATGATTTTAATGCATGTTCGAGGTAATGACTGTCACAGCCCAATTAATTCATTGAGCGTTACCTATGTGCCGGGTGCTCAGACCCTTTCAACATGCTGTCACGATTACCCCCATGCTACAGGCCAAGGAAACTGAGGCTTCGTGGTTTAAGCAACTTGATTAAACTTAATTATCACCTGTCTCGGAACAAGCAGGGCTGGAATTCAGGGTTTATAGGGTTTCCTGTTCTAGGGGTACACCCTGCTAGCGATGGACCTGTGGCTCCTGCCTCACCTCAGACATTTCCTGTTTCTTTCTCCCAGGTTTTCCACCAAGTACTGGATGTCTCAGACGTGCACGGTCTGCGGGAAAGGAATGCTTTTTGGCCTCAAGTGTAAAAACTGCAAGTGAGTGGTTTCCCTCGAAAGGGATGTTTTACGATGTGGGTGCCAGTCAGCGTGGAGGGGGGTGGGTGGGGTGGAGGGGTGGGGGGGGGTGGGCTTCTGTGCACTCCGGGGATTGTGAGTTCTCAGCTCTGGGGAGAGACAATTGCTTTGTTTTTCAGAAAGGTCCTTGTGAAGCTGGGTGTTAGTAGGGTATCAATGAGAACAGTTTTGAGAAAATCCAGAGATGGGAGGAGATGGGAGGAAGGCCCCACTGTGTGCTGGGGCTGCCAGGGCATCCCATGCTCAGAGCCTCTATTATGATTTCGAGTATAAAGGGTCTCATGTGATGATTAGATGCTCGGTTCCCGGCTGATGTTTTGGGAAGCTAGGGATCCTTTTGGACACGTGCTATAGGAATAAGAGCTAATCGTCCTAGGCCAGCTCCCTTTCTGCCCCCAGACTCTTCTTCCTTAATGCGGATGCTCCCACCACCAGGCTTTCCCACCGTCGTGGACTGGGTCCCCTGAGCTCTCATTGCTCCGGGTGTTCCACCACAGAAAAAGTAACTAGGGCAGTGTCAAAGAGCAGTCATCAGCAAACTTTTCTTCTAGTTGCTCTGCAAATAAACATTTTAAGGCTCCATGGTCCTCCAGGGCCTCCGTGTGTTCCTTGCAGCTGCTCAAAACAGGTCCTGTGTCTTGAAAACAGCCACAGACAATTTGGAAATAGTTTTAACAGTGGATTTGGTCTGGTACAACCTTTTTTTTTTTTTTTTTTTTAATTTATGAAGACAGTCGACAACATGGCTCCAGCCCTGCGGTTGGCCGATCCCTTTGAGAGTTTGTAGAGTCCTCTCTCCTCTGTTCTCTCACCATGTGCCGTCTATGAAGGTGTGCTAGAATTCCTCCCATTTTATATCTGTAAAAGCCGTGCCTCAACTTGGAAGAGTCACAGCTGAGAAAGGGAGAGGGAAGACTTGAATTCAAGCGCCGTGATGCCTGCTTTTCTTTCTATGGCTTCATGCTGGATGCTAATTCTGGTTGGGAGATGGGACCCCCCATCCCCCGACCCCCACTCCCCACCCTCCCACCCCACCCTCCAGACCACCTCCCTTTCCCCATGTCCATTCTTAGTTGATGTCAAGAAGGTGGTAAGAGAAAACATTGACACCAGCCATAGGTTCTGGAGACAGATGAAAAACCAGGTTCAGGGTTCAAATCCTACCCCTGCCACTTAGAAGTTGTGTGACCATGGGCAAGTCACCTCACGTGTCTGTCCCTCTTATGTCCCTTTGTGTATATCTGTACACATTTTTCTGGAAGCCTTATATCTGTACATATTTGTTAACTACCTTCTCAGATTCAACAATCACAATGGAAAAGACTGGGGTTGATGTGTGTCTCTTTGATAGGAGACACTCAGTCTTTTAATCTTTGTCTCTCTGTCTCTGTCTCTGTCTTTCTCTCTCTCTGTGTCTCTGTCTCTGTCTTTCTCTCCTGGGCATGTTCAGGCATCTTGCAAAATGGCTGTCTGGTGACTTCACCTGAGTAAGTCATCCAGGATGAGCTCCCTGCTAACTGGCCTGTGAGGAGGATTAATTCTTTCCAGCCCCTGAGGATCCTTTAGCTCCATGGTCTAAGGGTGGCTGGGACAGGAATTGCTACATATTAGCATTCTGAGCTGCTGTCCTCAGTGGTCCCAGCTTCTCAGGTGGCCCTCAGCTCTCTGACTCTGTGATACACAGGGCAGGTGCTTAGGCCTCTAAAGTCAGAGGCTTCCTCATGTTCCCAGTACACCTGCTGCCTTCAGAGACCCATCTTGATTGTATCAGCTCATGCTGTGTTTTGTGGGGGAAAATGGCTTTCACATCCTCACACCTGCTGCGTGGAGGCTTTGAAGTCAAGTAATTAGGTGACAGGGACGCAGCCAGGAGTCAGCGAGGCTGAACACTTCTCAAGCCTTTTCAATTTTCAGCACTAGAGGTGGGACCCAGAGGCAGCGTTTCTTCCCTGCCTTCCGTTCTAGGAGTAATGAGCAAAGACCGAGACTCTGCCAAGGGTTGGGAGAGGGGGCTGAGGACAAGAGAGAGGGCCAGCCTCGCAGAGTTGAGGTGCAGAAGCCACCAACAATAAGTGTGGGTCCCCTCTCTGCTTGAACTCTTAAGAGGCCTTGAATCTTGGTCTTTTTCTCCTCGGGAGCGTGGACATGGTACTGGCGCCCACTGCTGGACTACCGGGAGGTGTCATTGAAGTGCCCTCACCTCACACTGTTATCCAGGGACATTTCCCCACCACCTCTCACTATACCTTGTGCAAAATCGCTTCTGGTACATGGAGAGGCAGGATCAGAATTAGAACTCAGACAAACTCTGGTTACACGGTGCCCATTTTCTTCACCAATGTCCTCAATCCTTCAACGGTAATAGTTGCTGCCGCAGCTGCTGGTGTCCTAGCATGCTTTTGTCCCAACCATATACCTCTGTCTGCTACTACAGAAACAAGAGCCGGCTGCAGGGTATCCACATGCACCGAGGCTGTCGGTTGAAACCCACGCTTACCCAGTGGAGACAGTCTTCCAGGGAGCGTTGATTAAAGTGAGAGGGTGGGCATTTATTTGCATGTGTTTTCAAGGGTTGAAAAAAAATGTGGACATACTGAATGGGCTGATAGGAGGCTGGGTGAGGGACAGGCAATATTCAGGGTCCGTGGTCACGGAGCTAAGAGGACACTCGGCAGAGAAGTGAGTCTGGGTGGAAGCAAAGGGCAGGAATGAAGAACAGTGGCAAGTGACCCTTCAGAGAGGTGGCCCTGAGACGGAGGAGGTTGGGGATCACTTCTCAAAGAAGTGGGCAAGACAGTTCCATTAGTCATCCAACTGGAATTTACCAGTTGGGTACCTAATATTACAGGTCGACAAACCATTACCTGTAGTGCTTGGGGCCAAACGTGTTTTTAGGGTTGAGATGTATTCTGAATTTGGAATATTAAGGCAAGCAGTTGCGTATATGAGATGCCTTGGGGATGAGAGCCAAGTGTAAGCCCTAAGCTTCACTTGGGTAGTGTTTTTGGTGAGCTCACAATTTAACTCTGAAGTTAGGCATGGGGTGCTCCACCTGTGGTCCTGTGGGTGCTCAGAAAGTTTCAAACTGGATTCTAGGGTTTTGGATTAAAGGTGCTTAACGTTAAAACATTAACACGATGTACCCAGGCACTGGAAGCAATGGCAGGGGATCAAATGGACAAAGCCCCTGGACTGGTGGGATTTACATGCTGGTGGGGTGGGAGACAGGTAGATGGTGAGTAAAGTAAATTTGGCTAAAAAGATAGTGTAAATGGGCATTGTCGGCTACTATAAAGAGCAAGCCAGACACGGTGCTATGCATGGAGACTTGCCATCCCAGTGCTCAGGAGGGTCTGGAGCAGTCTGAGCTACATAGTGAGACTTTGTTGAAAGAGTCAAAGAAAGAAGGAGGGAGAGAGAAATGGAGGTAAGGAAGAAAGAGGAGGAAAAATGAGCGAAGGGAGAGAGGGAGGAAGGAAGGAAGGGCTGGGGAGGGAAATAGGACAGGCCATGATAAGAGGCTACAGGATTAATTCAAGGAGTCTGGGAAGCTCAAGCTCTCCTCTTATCCTGGCCTTATCCATCATCATCTGCCCAGAAATTCATACAGTATGTATGTATGTGTGACACACGATCAGAAGCCTGGGCTGCACGGCAGGCGTGTGTGCCTTCGACTCCGGATGCCACCACAAGCTGGCCATGTGATCACTTCTGTGCCTCTACCTCCTTTTCTCTACAATGATTTCATACCACTGTTTACCTCAATAGACAGTTACTGTCGACTGTTAGCTTGACAGGGACCTGGAATCTCTAGGGAACTTATCTCCGGAGGGTTTGCAAAGATGGCTTTCTAGATTATGTCGGCTGATGTGGAAGGACCCGCCCTAAGTGTTGGATGCACTGCCCGTGGGCAGGGGTTGTAAATGGAATTAAAAAAACAAGAGAAAGCGAGCTGAGCACCAGCATCCATTTCTCTCTGCTCCTTGACTGTGGGCACCACACCCTCCTTGCTCTCCTGCCTCCCTGACTTCCCAACATGATGGACCGTATCCCTTCCAACTGTGAGCCAAAGCAAACCGTTTCCCCCTTAGGTTTGCCTTTTCTGGGTATTTTGTCACAGCAGTGAGAGAAGTCACTACTAAAACTGTTACAAAGAGAAAGACAAGGTAATTGCTGGCTAGAGAGCTCGCCCCTCCCTTACCTGGCCCACGACGAGTGCTAATTAGTGAAAGCTAACACCATTCCTGGCTTGATAAATTAATGTTGGGATGTCCCTCCACCCAGGAAGCCAGAACTGTATCCTTCATGCCTAGCCCCCTCCCCCCCTCCCCAGCTCTCCTCTTAAGTGCCCACTTCCTCCGGAATTATCATCAGCTGCCTTGTTGGGAGGCTGAATACGGAGATTAATGGTCTAATAGGAAATTAAGGCTCGGAAAAGCAATTTCCAGTTATCTAAATTGAGGCATTTTCATCTAATCGGTTCAGGAGTGTGGAAGGGAGCTGCTTGCAGAGTGGCCGGATGTCAGCACTGTCCCCGCATTGTCTCCTCAGTGTGTGCACTCAGCAGCCAGGGTTTGCTCCTGCAGCGGGGGGGTGCTGTAGGGTTCCCCGGCTTTTGGTTCAGTGTTTTCTGTGTCCCAACCTCCCCACAGCTCCTCCCGTGGGGGTCTGAAGCCCTGAGGTCTCATTTATTTGAAATCTTTCTGGCTTCTCCTTCCTTTTTGTTTTTTTTTTTAAATAACTTTTTATTGATCCTTTATGAATTTTCACATCCTGTACCCCAATCTCGCTCATTTCCCTGTCCCTTTCTATCTGCCGTCTCCCCCAAGAGAAAATAAAAAACTAAAAATAAAAGAAAACAATAAGAACAAAACAACAGCAACAGTAGAATTTTGAGTGGAAGCTGCGCTGTGTCCGGGTGTGGCCGATACACAGCACATCCTCCGGTCCACACATCTTTACTTGCAGATGTTCATTGCAATGAGTCACTGACCTGGTTCAAGGCCTCTGGCTTCTGCTGCATTGTCAATACTAGATCCTCACCGGGAATCCTGCTGTTGCTCTGTGTCATGGAGATCCTGCAGCTTTGGATCTGTAGGACCGGCCATTCATTGATAGGGTAGATGTTAGGGCGGGCAAACTAAAACTGTGGATCTAGGCCCAGATGGTAGCTGAGTTGAGCCCACCAGCTCACCCACACCCGTGCCTCCTGGGCCAGGTCTCCAGTACTGCCCCAGCTAGTTCACCCAGTGCCATAGCTGGCAAGGGGCGGGGCCCGCTCTCCCTCTCTCATGCCCTCTGCCTGGCTCACCCATACCCATGGCACCAGAGCCAGCTCTACTGTGCTGCCCAGGAAAGGTGTGGCTGGCGGATAGGAAACTCTCTCGAGTGATTCTGCTGTTGTGGGGCAGGGACACATACTCTGTGGGGCTGTCACACCCTCAAGGTGGCTCTTTTTTTTTTTTTTTTTTTTTTTAACCACTGAGTAGGTCTGGGCAGCCTAGAACTCAGCTATGTAGCCCAGGGTGCCTTGAAACTTATGATCATCCTCCTGCCTCAAGCTCCCTAGTGCTAAGATTACAGCCACCATACTTGACTTTATCCGATTTCTTGTAGGGAAATAGCAATCTATGTGTGGTGATTCTGTGTGACACCCCCGCCCCCACTCGTAGGTGTGAAATCTGAAAAGGTCTGTACATGTTTCCAGATAGGGAGACAGCGTTACCACTCTTGCCGAGAAACAGGTTTGTGATATAAATCACCCATTCCCAACCTTGCAGCCTGCGCTGCCCACTTTCAGCGTGTTAGCTGCCAATCACTTGCCCAGCACAACCACGGATCCATTACCAGAGCTTCACCTTCAGGTTCCATGATGACGTATGGGAGTTTCCAACCCCACGATCGCAGCATGATTATAGGTGCAATATTGCCCTGCTTAGCCTGTGACATGCCCTGTTTTAGCCAAAGCCCCAAATGCTGAAACAAATGCCTTGGTCAGCCCTGAGTTAGACACCTTTGCCACAGAGGCAGGTTGGTACTAGCCAAGGCACTGATGTGTTCTAGTTGAGGTCATTATCGGCTTCCGTAGACGTGGACCCTCTGATGGATTCTCTTGTAAGAGGAGCAGCATCCTCATGGGGACGCCTACCGTGGCTAAGCAAGTGTTCCACCTTTCCCAGGATCATTGGATAGCTGCCCTCTCTGAATCCTTTGCCTGCCCATGGCTGCACGGGCTGACTCTGCATTCCTTCCACATTTGCAGTCACTCATTTGCACTTAGAGAAGTCTCATGATCCTTTTCCAATTTTGCTGCATTACAGGATTTGTTCACTGCTTTTTCAATTTCTCCTCTCCTTACCGTGTGTGCTCCTGCATCGATGCACAACATCTTGTTTGAAAAGTTATTCGTTTACAAAATGGCTGTTAGCCACCAGTGATCAGGAAAGTGAAGGTAGCCAGGTTGGTGCAGGAGCTAATTGCTCCACCCTTACCAAACTGGGGACCCATGGGTGCAGCTGCTGCAGCTGCCGTGGAGTTCCTGGCGGCCCTGGAGGCTGCCCACCAGGCAGGATGTTGGCAGCATATAATTATGAGCGTGCGTTGTGGAGATCACCCGCTTGAAGCTCGAACTCGTTTTTTCCACGAATAGAAACATTTCACTTCTTGCAAAAACCATCCTGGGAATTAATTGTCTCTTATGTGCAATAGTGTTTATTATCATGGGGGGAGGGGAAGTTGACTCCTGTTATAGTTATATGTAAGAGAGAGATTTACATAATTCTTCTAGAAACTGAGGTGGGAATTAGGTAAGGTCATGGTAATAATAATGGTGATAATGGTGATGATGGTAGTGATGCTGATGGTGATGGTGATGATGATCATGATGATGGTAATGATGATGATGGTGGTGATGATGATGGTGGTGGTAAGGATGATGATGATGGTGGTGGTGGTGGTAGGGATGATGATGATGATGGTGGTTGTGGTAAGGATGAGGATATTAGGCACTGAAGCCTCATTGCATTGCAAGCATTTTGCTAAACACTTTAGAAGTGTGCTTCCATTTTATCCGTGTTACAAACTTGCAAGGCAGGTGGGGACCACTATCACCCCCATATTACAGATGAGGAAACAGAGGCCTGAGAAGTTCCTCGTGATGGGTGTATCTGCCACTCAAACACAGATGCCCTTAATTCAGCTCCTTGGACACGTAATCATTTTTGGGGGGTGGGGAGTGGGAGGGGCAACCATGACTGCTGCTTCCTGTTCTGCCTGCCTTGATCTCTGCAGAGCAGAGTGTGAGAACCTGGACTCTGCTGTAACCCTGGACCAGAGCTTTCCCCTCTGTCTGTCTGGCCTGCCGCACTCTCCCCTTGAGATGTCCTTCTTGGAAGTTGAAGATGCCTGAAGGCCTTTGACCTGTGATGGTCACCACCAGTGGCAGGGAGCCAGAGTGCATCTAAGGTAGCTTTCTTGTCTTTCTGGGAACAAGCTTTGACAGTTTCAGGGTCAAAAGTTAAGTTCTGGATGTTGAGGTACTGAGAATGAGGGAGAATATGAGGAAGGGCGGAAAGGTAGGTAGGCAGGCCCTCCAAAGCCATGCTGGGAGCCTAAATTGGACTCTCTAGGTGTAGGGGAGCCCATGGAGGAGTTACAGGACGGTGGCACACTCAGACAGATATCTGAGAAGCCTCAAGTCAGAGAACCTGCTGATGTCAAGTGGGAGTCGACCCGAGAAGTATCTACATTCAGAATAGCTGAAGCATCCGGGAAGAAATACTAACTTTCTACCATCCGCCACGTTGACATCTTTTTCAAGGAGCCCACTTGGAAAGGTGATTTAATATGCAAAAAAAAAAAAAAAAAAAAAAAAAAAGGGAAAGATGTGCAACTCAGCTTAACCTTATTTGGGCTGGCAGGCGGGAAAGCACATGAGGAGTATCTCCCATGCCTGGGCTCTACCGCCTTGCCCTGATGCTCAGCAGTGAAGATCCAGTGCTAGCGTGCAGAGGGATGGCTGACAGGGCTGACAGAGCTAGCCAGATGCTGAGATAACAGCCCTGGAAAGTAGAGCAGGTGGGACCCCAACTGGGCTCAGGCCTATGTGTTCCCACTGTGCCCCACTTGCAGAGCATTGTCTGCCCAGCTGGAAATGCACACTGTTACCCCAATCAGATCACCCCATGCCTGTCTGTGGGAGAGAGCTAGTGTACCAATAGTGTGATCAGCTGACCGCTTCCTGCAAAGCAGGCTTCGGGGCTCCCCAGGAGTATCTGTTGGGGTTGGAGACTTGTCTCAGCACCCAAGATAAGTAGAGAATCATTGTCTGAGAGGATTACCAGGTGGAATGTGGAGCCTCCAGTTCTGTACCGTGCTCTCTTCCAACATAAAATAGGGTCAGAAGCGTATTACGAACAACCCTGGGTTCAAATCCTAACCCCATTGCTTCCTGATTGTGCTAATGTGGCCAAGTTGCCGACCCAGTTTGAACCTCAGTGTCTTCTGCTGTAAGGCAAGGAGAGACAAACCTTCTGCCTCGCAAGGTCTCAGAACTAAGAATGGAAGGAAGGTGCCGAGGACAGACACTTGACATAGAGTAGGTCTCCAAGAAGGGGCCCACTTTCCTGTTTACTATGGGAGCAACCATAATTATTGATTCTTTGCTGCGAGACTTTTGCTGGCTGCAAAGTTTGGCTGGCCAAAGAACTGAGAGCCCTAAGGAGAACATGGGAGTGGGAGGGACATGGGCTTTCCTTGCCTAGGGGATGACCCAGGGCTCTCTCTATGCATATGTCCAAAGCCCCAACCTGTTCAGTGCAGCCAGCAATGGCTGTCTTCCTTCTAAGCCCAACTCATGGGATCACCTTACTTGCAGTAACAAGCTTGCCTCTTAAATGACCCACTTACTCTGGAACTGGGTTTGTCCATGGTTTAGAAATGGGATACCAAACAAGACAACATGGTATTTAATGAGATTCTAAATATCTCATTATTCGCCTTGTATCTCTTCAGCCCTTGATGAATTTAGTCTGGGGGGGGGTTCCTTTTACCAGGAGGAAAGAGGATGGGAGGATCCAGCTGACTCCCCAGACCCCCCCACCGCTCCCCCACACCAGAGTCAGGCTGACCTGAGTGGGCATCAGCTCTCTGCTTTTCTTAATGATGTGACCAAAGGAACATTAACTGACACAGTGCCTGAGCAGGGTCGCGCAGGCGCCAGGAGACAGTGTATCTATGCACACATACTCTGGGTCTATACAGAGTGCCGCCCTGCCCTGTGAGAGCGTGGCATCTTGGAGATGCGTTACATAAAGCTTCCTTTGAAGATGGCTAACTTTTTTATTTTTTGCAATTCCACGGCTTAATAGGATAAACTTCAGTTATGAGGGAAAGTTACTTGTGTGGAACATTTCGTTCCCCCAAAGGAGCTGCTGGCAGTGAGAGATATTATCTTCATCAGAAGACCAAATCTGAGTTAGCCTGGTCATGTGACTCTTACTACCTGGGCAGCCGAGGTAGGCAAATGGCTATTTCTACACCTGCCTGAGCTGCACAGTGAGTTTCAAGGCAGCCCTTGCAATTTAGTGAGACTCTGTGTTAAAAAAAAAAAATTAAGTAAAAGTAAGAAGAGGGCTGGGGGCAAAGCTAAGTGGTAGAGTGCTTGCCTGGCTGTGCAGAGGCCTCCATTCAGTCCCCAAGACAAAGTAGGTGACCTGCATGACACCGCAGAGGCGGTAGAAGACAAGGACAGGACAGAATAGTGAAGTGAGAGCTTTGGCCACAGCTCTGGGCTCAAGGGAGGAGAGGGATGCAAGGAGGAAAGAGAGGTAAGCAAATCCCCCTAGGTTTTCCCCTCCCCCAGCCCCTAAAAGAGCAGACTCTAACAACCCAAAGAAAGACCCCCTGGCATCGTCCACATCCATAAATGATGCAGGAGAGAAGAGGGACAGCTGGGTCACAGAGGCAATGGCAAAGGCTCCCATCTGTGGTTCTCACTCTCTGCTCTGTGTGGGAAGTTTACGGAGAAGCAGAAGGGTAGGTAGGAGTGGTTGTGGTCCTACTACGTGGCCAGCCCTTGCCCTTGCAAACTAGCCAGTTAAACGCCTGGTCTTGAATCATAGAGACCTGTAGTTTTTGTTTGTTTTGTTTTGTTTTGTTTTAAAGATTTATTTATTATGTATACAATGTTCTGCCTGCGTGTCTGCAGGCCAGAAGATGGCACCAGATCTCATTATAGATGGTTGTGAACCACCATGTGGTTGCTGGGAATTGAACTTAGAACCTCTGGAAGACAGTCAGTGTTCTTAACCTCTGAGCCATCTCTCCAGCCCCGAGACCTGTGTTTTAACAACTGATCTACCTTCTGTGATATTCTGTGCCAGGCATTTACTTCTGATTCCCTGTCTGTAACATGGGGATAGTGATAGAGGGCTCTCAGAGGAACACCCAAGATACAGGACGAGCCAGAAACCCTGATGTGAGAACTACATTGTAGACATGTATCAAAGTGTCACAGCACGAGCCATCAATAGACATGATTAACACGCAGCCATGAAAAATAGGCATGTGTTTAAATAAGAATAGAGCAGGTTAGGGACAATTGACTTTGGTAATCAGGAGTCTTTTGAAAGCGTAGGCAGAGCTTGAATTGGGAGGACAAGGATAGTCAGAAGCCACTAAAAGGTCCGTATGACTGGCAGATTCACAAACCATGACCCTCAAAGCAACAAGCACTGTGGTGGCTTACTTTTAATTGTCAACTTGACTGGATTCAGAGCCAGCCTGGAAACACACTGTCTCTGGATGTATCTCTGCAGAAGTTTCCAGAAAGGTTTAAGTGAGGTGGGAAGACCCACTCTGAGTGTTGATGCTTCCATCCTGTGGGATGGGGTTGTGGAGTGAATGGATACAAAGGCGTAAGTGATCTGGGGCCTGGCATTCGCCTCTCTCCATGGAGACTGCGGATGTCACATGACATCCGTCTCAGGCTCCTACCGCCATGCCTTCCCCAGAATGATGGACTGTGCCCTTAGGACAGAGCCAGCATCAACTCTCCCTCCTCACACTGCCCATGTCAGGTATTTTGTCCCTCGAGAAGGGGAGTAATTGCAGGGATGGATCATGGGGCATGAAGTGATGCTATTCTGGTAGTTTACTTGGTCACCTTAGTCTCATCATTGGCCCTAAGTGGTAGGTACAGACTGAGAAAGCAAGGTTCAGTCAGAGTCACAGGGCCAGTGAGCGGCTCAGCTCTTATGTGCTAGGTCTCCTGATCGTCTGTTCTGGGAGACAGGAACCTGAGTCAAAATGCTCTTCTTTGAGACGTGCCCACGATGTCCCTGGGCTCATATTGATATCAAGTTCATAAAATTTCCACTACTCTGATTGACCCTTTCTCTGATGGCCCTTCCAAATTCTATGATCTAAGGGGAAGAGCTGTGTCCAAGTGTAGGATCAAACCCTTATGACTCCACAGGTTTTCAGAAGCTAAGCTGGAAGCAGTGTGCACCAGCAAACCAGTGGGTGAAGTCCTGTGGCTGAAGGGAGAGATAGCCCACATGGGAACAAATAAATGATGCAGGCATGGGACACCATCACAAAGTACGACAGAAATGAAATCCAGAGCAACAGAGTTGTGACTGGGGAGTCCCTGGTAGGTGCCATGGGGAGTAATACTAGAGTTGAACTCTCTGAGCTCCAGTTGAGCAAAACTGGAGGAAGGATGGGTGCAGCTGCTGCAGCTGCCGTGGAGTTCCTGGAGGCCCGGGAGGCTGCCCACCAGGCAGGATGTTGTCAGGATATAATTATGAGCATGCGTTTCAGAGATCACCCGCTTGAAGCCTGAACTTGCTTTTCCACGAATAGAAACACTTCACTTCTTGCAAAAACCATCCTGGGAATTAATCGTCCCTTGTGTGCATCTTTTCACTGTTACAAGTAAATCGTTGGGCCTGATTATGCTGTGTGTGAGGGCTGATCATGATTCTCCCAGAAGCTGACGTGGGAATTGGATGCCTTGATGATTTGAGGAAGGGGTGGTGGGGGATGGTGGAGATGATGGACATGGAAGGGATGATGGATGCTGGTGGCCCTCATGATAGGGATAACGGGGATGATAATGGTGATAGTGATGATGGTGGTGGTGGTGGTGGTGGTGGAGATGGTGGCATCGGTGATAATGATTTGGCAATGATGGTGGTAATAATGATGGTAATGGTGGCTATGGCCATGTTGGTGGTGATTGATGTTGGTGATGGAAGCGATGGACATGATGGAAGTGATAGTCATGATGGAGGTGATGATGGTGATAGAGATGATGATGTTGGTGATGGTGGTGATGGCCATGATGATGATTGAGAGGATGCTGATGATGGAGATGATGGTGGTACTGACAGTGGTGATGCTGTGATGGTGGTGATGACAGTGATCACCATGATGATGGTGGTGATTGAGGTGATGATGGTGATGGTCATGATGTTAGTGATGGTGGTGATGATGGTGATGGCCATCATGATGATGATGGAGATGATGGTGATGGTGATGGCCATGATGATGGTGATGGCCATGATGATGGAGATGATGGTAATATTACATACTGAAAGTCACCCCATTTCATGTAACACTTTTCAAGCATGGTTTCATTTAATCCTTTCAAAGTAGTAAACTCAGAATGCATCCCAGGTTGTCCTCAAACTTGCAGTGATCCCAGCCTTCTGAGTGCTGGGCTTGCCAGTGTATGCCACCATGCCTGGCTTTCTTGTCTTTTTGGCTAAAGTGTACTGTGTTCTCTTGCCAATGGTGGGGAGCAACTTAAGGGAAGAAAGATTCGTTTTGGTTATGGTTTCTGGGTTTCATTCATCATGGCAAGAAAGATGTGGTGGTGAGAGCATACAGAGTGGCATGTTCATGTGACAAGACCCACAAAGTAGAAAAGCAGTCTGGACCCAGGGTGGGCATGGTCTTTCAAGCCCACCCCTTAGTGACCCACTTCCATCAGCCAGGCCCCACCTCTTAAAGGTACCACAGCCTTCCAACTAGCACCCCAGTAGGGGACCAAATATTCAAAATGTCCCCCATGAGCCTCTCAGAAACAGTTCAGGCTCAAAACACAGCACTAAGTTTATTTAAAGTTGAAAATTCCTCTCTATTGTGAATGGAGAAACATTATCCTTTGCTATTCACATAAGGCAGCCTGGAAACAGATGGGAGACTGTGATCAGATCTCTTGTGGTGATGTCCATTGTCTGCCTGCATCTGGGACTGGGTGAGCATTTGAAGACCTTCCCCCACAGTATGGTCATATGGAAAGGAAGAGTGTGATTTCTTGATTGTTTGGAACTACCTGGGTTCTCCTAGCCTGTCCTCTGCACGCTTGAGGGCTCCGGGTTTAAAGTCTCCATATCATAGGTGAACCCAGGTCTTCCCTCAGAGCCAGGAAAGATGGTGAAAAAAAAAGGCGGGGGGGGGGGGGGGGAACAAGCATAGGTGTGTACAACCGGCTAACCAGTGGTTCCCCGGCATCATGCACATTTGGGTCACTTTGGGGCTTGTTCTAGTCTATCCTCAGAGATGCCAATTCTGCAGAGAACCCAGAGAAGTTTCCAGAATGTACCAATGTTGTTTGAGTGGGAAACATCATGTTGAGAACCACTAGACTAGATCTGTGTCCATAGAGAAGACAGTTAAGAGTTTCATAGGAAGAAACATACTCTAACCCCTGGGTGGTGGGTGGGACTTTCTGTTCAGTCCCAAGATGCTGGGAGCGAAAGGGCAGCTACCTGGCAAAAAATGTTGACTACTGGAAATTTGTCTGGGACCCACAAAAGGTCAGGGGAATCCAGAGGGTCTGCACAGAGCCTGTACAGTATCTTGCATAGAGTGTCTATATTGTTTGCATTAAGTGCAATAAGCTGCAGTAACTTGGGGGAGGGGAGAAAATCAGATGATGTGGTGGGGAAGCAAGGTGACATCTCAGGTCTGTCTAAAAGAAACTCACTTGTCTTCTGTGCTCTTGATGCCTGCTAGTGATTGCATCCTAAATGGAAGTTCTGGTTTGATGTTTCCCATGAGCTTTAGGTGTTAGGATAGATGAGAGACAACACGTGGGATAGTGGCTGAGGGCTTTGTCCAGGGCATGCCAGTTCATTTCAGTTTTCCTACCCAGAAAACAGGAATGATAACAGTAGCTATTTTTTTTTTTTTACAATTGTCAGATTCAAACAAGATAGTGTATAGAAAATGTTTAGTGTAGTGGCAGGTGAACCAGTCTTCAAGTACTTAGTAATGATGACTAAGATTGGGGTGTTGCTTTTGATGATGATGATGATGGTGATGGTGGTGATAGTGATGATGGTGATGATGGTGGTGATGATGATAATGGTGGTGATAGTGATGATGGTGATGGTGGTGGTGGTGGTGAATATAGACCATTATCCTAAGCACATTGTAGCGTAAGAAGTTAACATGGATCTTGTTAGTAAAACAATTGCTGCTTACTCTTGGACCACCCAGGGTGGAACTGGAAGAGTTGCAGTTGGCAGCCTCTCTGCAGAGTTATCACCTGGGTTGCCATGGGTCAGCTTTTGCGATTGCTGCTTCCACTTGTCTCACATATTGCTGTCCATGGTATCTGGAGTTTTCCAGCCCACTAGGGCATCTCATTTGTCCATCTGCTTATTCCTCCACCCACCCATCCATCTATATATCTGCCATCCATCCTCCCATCCTTTCCTCCATCCATCTGTCCATCTACCAGCTTGCCATCCATCTATATGTATATCCATCCACTCCATCACTGAGCCATCCATCCATCCATCTGCTAGCTCATTCATCCACCTGTCCTACCATCTACTCATCCACATTTATATCCATCCTATCCATTTATTCATCACTTACCCATCTGTTAGTCAATGCAGCAGTCCTTCCATCCACCAACCATCCGTCCATTTACAAGTTCATCTCTTTGCCTGTCCATGCATCCATATTTATATCTATCCATACTACATCCATTTCAGCCCATCCATAGACTTCATCCACCCACCTACTCTATTAATCTATTCACCTATCCATCCATCTGTCCACCTGTCCATCCATCCATCTGTCTACCAAGCCATCCATCTATCCATCCACCCACCTATCCATCCATCTGTCCACCTGTCCATCCATCCACCAAGCCATTCATCCGTGCAGTTAACTCATCCATCTTCCTTTATCTCTGTCTTTCAGGTTAAAGTGCCACAACAAATGCACCAAAGAAGCCCCACCCTGTCATCTCCTGATCATCCATCGAGGAGGTAAATATTTAACACTTGTTATCCTGTGGTTGGCTCCAGAGCTCTTGCATCCCAGGCAGCCCTGCCCCCCACCCCAGCACAATTCCAAATAACTCCCAACCCCTTAGATTCTTGCCTACTCAATTTCTTTTCTCCCAATACCATCTTCCTTCCTGCTGTGTTCCTTACCCATTATCCTCTGCTCCGTCATTCTTATTTCTTGCTTCTCACTGGTACCTTCTAATATTTTGGTGCCTACTGCCCCCTGCTCCTCGCTTTGCCTCTGGTCCTAAGTTCCTCTTCTTTTCTTCGTTCAACTCTATTGCTCTTCCTTTACACTCAAGTTGCCGGCTGGGGCTCACATAGTTGGTCTTGCAGACGTGGCCTCAGGGAGGAGTCTGGCTTGGGGCATCTGTTGTTATAGGCCATCTCCATCTCATGCTCTATGGTCCTAGAGGTACCTGGGCCAACTTGACCAAGCTGGCAGCCTTTCACAGTATACAGCCAGACCCATTCAGCTGGGAAGAAAAGTGTTGCACTGTCTTCCACGGACTTGGTAGGAGACAATAACTCTTCATACGGTCTCATAGCCCAGCTTGCAAAATAATTCCTTAATTTCTTGTTATGTGGCTTCATGTCTCCTAGACTCCCATGATTCTTTTTTTTTTTAATTAATTCATTCATATTACATCTCAATTGTTATCCCATCCCCTGTATCCTCCCATTCCTCCCTCCCTCCCATTTTCCCCTTACTCCCCTCCCTTATGACTGTGACTGAGGGGGACCTCCTCCCCCTATATATGATCATAGGGTATCAGGTCTCTTCTTGGTAGCCTGCTATCCTTCCTTTGAGTGCCACCAGGCCTTCCCATCAAGGAGTCGTCTGAGCCCCATGATTCTTAAGCCCATGCTGTCGGATTAGTAGCCATTAGTCACATTCGACTATGTAATTTGAGATTAACGAGAACGACCTAAAAACACAAGTTCTGTTACTCAGTGCCACCAGCCGTTCCTCGGGGCTCAGGAGCCACGTGTGGCCGTTGCACCGGATGGTGGCATGGGGGTAGGACAATGCCATCACTGCAGAGACCTCTCCTGATGATGTTGTTACTTCTCGTGAGATCGGAAGTCTGCTCCTAAGATGCTGGTCAGTGCAAATGGCCAGATGTTGCGGCCTGAAGAGCTCAGGCCGTGAGCTTCCTGCTGCCGCTCTTTCTCTCAATTAAAAAGGATCAGTGTTATGGTTTTTACAACCTCTAACCTATGGTCCTGTCTCCCCCATTATCCTTGTCATGTAGGCTATCCCAGACTAAATCGCACAATGTGAACCTTCCTGCCGCCTCCGGAAGGAAGTAAAAGTCAGATATTTTCCTTTTTTTAGGAATTTTTCCGAAGGCTCCATCTCTGCTCCCCGTCCTCACCTTGTCACCCTGTGTGTGGTGGTCATATATGTCTCTTCTCCTTTAAGTATGCTTGCTTTCTATCTTGTTCTCTCTCTCTCTGTCCTTCCCTCCCTCCCTTTTTCCTCTCTCCCTCATTCTTTCTGTACAGTATTTTTTTTATTAATCATTTGAACGCATTCACTTCCCCAACTCCTTTCATCACACCCTCTCATCCCTCCCCACCCAACTTTGAGATATTTTTTTTTCTTCTTTTCTTTTTCTTTCCCCTTTGAGTCCAGTTTGCGTTGCCCAGACAGTCTTAGCGTTGGAGCCTCTTGTGGTGTGGTGCCAATCTATCAGGGGTTCCCGCCATTAAAGAAATGAAGCTTCTCCCTGGGCTTTCAAGGGAAGCCAATCCTGTCCTTCCCTTTCAGCCCTGATCATTTTGTCTGTTTTTAATGCTTACTCACTCTCCCCCACCCCCACCCCCCAGTCATGGCTTCCATGGTTCGAGACTACCCTCTCCCAATAAAGCTCCTTCCTACAGGGTAATTTTACATTAGCTCCTTCCTCAAAGCAACATCCACTCTCCTCTTTACTCTGCCTAACCAAAGCGTGGCCCAGGCATGTGTGCACATGTGTTTGAACTTGACACCTCCTGGGCCCACCCGGGAAATGCTGAACAGGAATCTACTTTTTTGAGTTGGATCTGGTGGGTTCATATGCACACCCAAGGCAGGAACAAGAGTTGTACAAAACCCACACACATTGAGGCCAAACATCCTCAATGAGAGACTCTGGGCAAGTGAGGCCTGGCGGACCCGAAAGTCCAGGCAGATGCTGTCCAGGGAGGGTAGCAGCACAAAATTAGGTAGACAGACTTCCTGAGTACCTGCCGGCAGCGCCCCCAT
Organism: Acomys minous; assembly: GCF_964271855.1. Classification (NCBI taxonomy): domain Eukaryota; kingdom Metazoa; phylum Chordata; class Mammalia; order Rodentia; family Muridae; genus Acomys; species Acomys minous. The sequence continues at coordinate 91,064,384 of NC_140498.1, read as the reverse complement.
CTCTAGGTTGGAGGGAGCCTCAGACCTGCCAGAGACCAAGCTTAAGACACAGAGACTTGCTAAACCAAGGCTGACTCTGCCTTAGCCACCCTCTCATCTCCCCTGGCTCAAACATGACCTGGGAGTGTCCACCCAGCCTCAGAGTGAACCTAAGAAAAGCGAAAGGCAAGAATTGGGTTTCCGGGCCGGAGAGATGGCTCAGAAGTTAAGAGCACTGGCTGTTCTTCCAAAGGTCCTGAGTTCAATTCCCAGTACCTACATGGTGGCTCACAACCATCTATAATGAGATCTGGTGCCTTCTGAGGTGCAGGCAGAATACCATATAAATTATAAATAAATAAATCTCAAGATGGAAGAATTGGGTTTCCACCAAAGCAGGCTGAGAACTCACAGGCGGTTGCGTTTTTATGTTTCCCCACCTCAGATCTCCATGAAGAGAGAGGTTTCCGCAGTCTCTGGCCCTCCTCTCTCCTGCCTCTTCCACCCCACATCCTTGATACACCAAGCATGGCTATTTTGGAACCTGAGTTCACACAGCTCCTGTGCCCCTGTCTGAGGCCAACATCACTGGGGAATTTGCCTCCCACCGAGTCTTGCTCCTTAGTGGGTGCCTTGAAGGCTAACTCCCCCAGGAAGTCAAGACCCAGACTGCAGGAGGGTGAGCCTCCCTCAGAGTCTGGTATTTGGAGAAGGCCTCCTTCCTCCCACCCACCTTCAAGGCAAACTTCCCTGGGCTTCTGGAGGGCTGGTGTCTTCCGAGTAAATCAAAGAGAACTTTCCTGGAAGAGTCCACTGGCTTCTTGCATTTCCCCCACCTCCCTGTTGGTGGGAAGTTGAAAATAGAGTCTGTTTCCATGGTAATGGCAGCTCAGGCTAAGCAGGGAAATTAAATCCCTGGGTCAGTGCAAAGCTTTAATTCCACAGTCCCCAACTAAACTAACAAGGAAGGGTGGTAGGCAGGCAAGCCTGAACTGGGGCGTACTCACCACAGTCCTACACTGTGTTCCCCACGAGTAAGAGAAATAACGAGATGATGGCACTGGAGGCTGGAGTGCTCCGTCCCCACCAGGAAGCAGCTATTTAGCCTCATTGGCTTGTGTATCCAGCTTTGGCTCTGGGTGTAATACACAGGGGAAGGCTGAGGGAGCTGGGCCATTACTGTGGGACTCCGGAGTTATTTGGGACAAGTGTGGTCCAATGTGTGACGGTTTCCTTAGTCCCGATAAACTCCGTATGTAACAAAAGACATCCTAACACACAGTTAGAAGCGGAGGGACAGGTGTCCATCATGACTTGTGTGCTGGTTGTCAGGCCTCGAGGAATCAGGGATCTCTTGTGTTGCAAGTTAAGTTCAAGGCTGAAGTGAAAGACTCAAGCAGTGTGTGGCAGCAACAGCAACAGCAACATGGGAAAAAAACAAAAGATAGTTGTCAAAAAACACTTGTTGGGGGGGGGAATAAATGATTAAAAAAGGAAATGTCTGAAAAAATACGTGGCTGCTGGGGTGGTGGTGGCTCGGTTGGTGAATTAGTTTCTGCCATTCTGCCATGCAAGCACAAGGACCTGAGTTGAGCCCCCCCCCCCCCCCCCCGCCAGAAGTCATGTCAAAATGCTAGGATGACAGGGCACACCTGTAACCCCAGTGCTGGGGGTGAGGGTCTAGGCAAGCTAATCCCTGAAGCTCATTGGCGAGCTAGCCTAGCTCAAGCTATGCGCTGCAGGTTGAGTGGCAGACCCCATCTGAAAAACAGAAGTAGATCTGATGTGAACCTCAGGCCACCACACTCACATCCATGTGCACACCCATATGACACATCTACACTGACAAGTACATATGTTAGTATACCTTGCATGAATGCGTGCGCGCGCGTACACACACACACACACACACACACACACACACACACACACACACACACACACACACGGGGTCTCAGGGCTGGAGAGATGGTTCAGTGGTTAAGAGCACTGGCTGCTCTTCCAGAAGACCCAGGTTCAATTCCCAGCAACCACATGGCCACTCACAACTGTCTGGAACTCCTGTTCCAAAGGATCTGGCACCTTTACACACACATACATGCAGGCAAAACACAAATGCACATAAAAATAAATCTTACAAATAAAGGCAGGGGCTCATGTAGCCCAGGATGGACATGAGCTCCCTAGCCAAGGAAGCCCTTGAGTGTCTAATCCTATCCTCCACTTCCTGAATATTGGGATGGCAGGTGTGCTATGTAGACAATACAAGACGTGTAAAAATCCACAGAGGACACCTAGACCATTTGTCATGGTGATGTATGGCTATCATTTCTAGTGTGGCTGGTAGGTTTCAAGGTGGGATGTGAACTGAGCTCTTCTGACACGATCAAAGCCGATATGATGTTTAGACTCTCTCTCTCTGCTGTTTTCACCCCTACGGACCCAGCAAGGTTAGTGCGAACGGAGTCAGTCCCCTGTGACATGAACAACCCTGTGCGGAAGCCAGCCCGCTATTCAGATCTGCACATCAGCCAGACGCTCCCCAAAACCAACAAAATCAACAAGGTAAGAGTGTGGCTTTCATGGAGTTAGGGGTCTGGCGGGGAGAAGGGGGAAGATGCAGCGGCAGGGCCAGATGGTAGGTGAGAATGGGGAGAGGGTTGAGCAGGGGCACGACGCTCGTACGCCTGGGCTCTCCTGGTCCAGGGTGGTTTATGTACACTAAAGCAGGGAGTAGGGGAAAACATCCCATGACTGGTACTGAGGGCAGAATGCATCTGGTTTAGAAATAGGCCCCTGGGAATGAAAATGGATGCGTGAGGGGAGAGAGGCAGAGCACTGGGATGGGAGGAGGCAACAAAAGGGAGTTTCTGTGGTACTCCAGACCCTGGCTGTACTTGCTGGGATGCCTCCACATCTGCCCCATCTGCCAGAGCAGCTGTGTACATGCTAGTGGGCTTTCTGAGCACCTGCTGAGCTAAGGGATGGTGATCTTTGGTGGGGAATTGGATGGGGTGGGTAGCTATCCGTTGGGGGGCTCTGAACATCAGAAAGATTGGTTTCTTCCCTCTGGTGGATGATGGCTCTCTGCTCACCTTTCTTTCTGGCGTGTTCACTCTATGTTGCCAATTGCACGTATGCCGGGAGGTGGTTTCTCAGGCCCGCGAAGCCTCCGGGTATTACATTGAAGATGGATAAAATGTGGTGTCAACTCAGAGTTGGGGGAGGCCACAGATGTAGGTGCCAGATGAGCATATGGTGACTGTTGACTTCCCCCTTGCCAAAGTGTGGCCTTGCTTCCCTGTTCTGGCCATTGAGAGGAAGACCCCCTCCCTGTCCTCTTTCCTTCCAATAGCCAGAGTGCATCTCAGTGGGTGTTGCTCCAAGGTTGTCATTCTGCCTCAAACCCACCTACTGGTTTTATGGAAGCAAGTCTAATTAATGTACTTATTTTTCTATTTTTTTTGCATGTGTGCACATGGTTTCATATATTTGTGGGCGCTCACGCGTGAGTGCATGCGCACATGTGTGTAGAAGTCTCAAGTGATGTTTGGAACATCCTTGATGCCTTTTAGACGTTCTTCCTCGAGGGAGGGCTTCTTAGCAAACCCAGATCTCGACACTAGGGCTCTTGCAAGCCAGCTTGCTCTGGGATGTCCCTGTCTTTGTCCTCTGGGGATGAGATTACAGGCAGGACCCACTACTGACCTAGCACGCAGATGGGTTCTGGGCATCTGAACTCTGGTCCTCTCATTTGTACGGCAAGCACCGTTAACCACTGAGTCATCCCCTTGGTTCAAATGTTTGGGTGTTTTTGTTTGTTTGTTTTTAAGACAGGCTGATATTGTATAACTCAGGCTGGTCATGAACTTGCGATCCTCCTGCCTCAGCCTTTTGAGTGCAAGGTTTGAAGATGTGTGCCATCACAGCTCAAGTCACATTGTTTAGAGTGGGCCTGAAGGCTGCATGTCATTGGTCCCACCCTCTGTCTCTGATTTCCCATGTTCTCCTCCAATGCCCTGCTGCTTCTGCCCCCCACCCTGCCCCACACACAGCTATCAGCTGTTGTTTTTATTGCTAGTTTTTGGAGCAGTCACATTCTGGCTCCTTGTCACAGCAACCCAGTATTCAAAAGAGTCTGTGTTCTGGGTCAGGGCAAACTGGCAGCCGGCCTCGTTGGCTGTGAAACTATAGGCAAGTGACTTAATATCCAAGGATGAAGTTTTCCGCTATTTAAAATGGCCACACTCTGCCTGTCTACTGCTACACAACAAATGGACCCCAGATCGGAAGTCTGTAATAACCAGTTCTCTGCTAAGGGCCATAGAACCAGAGGGGAGAGTGATTTTGCCTTTGCCCTGGGAGACCCAGAGACTCTATTGGGAAGACCCTGGTAACTGGTGGGTAGTGACATCTAGAACCAGGCCAAGTTCAGCCCGCTGCCTGCTTTTGTGTGACTCAAGCCACACCCACACTATCCCTTGCTACTTTTACACTGTGGTAATATAGCAAGGTTGATGAGTCACAGGAAGGCCTATGTGGCTGAAAACCCAAAATATTTACCGTCAACTGTTTCACCGTTTTATGGGCTTCTTCACTCTCATGTCTGGTGCCTGCATTGGGAGGGGCCAAAGTCTATGCCTGGCAGAGAGGTCAGCCAGAACAACTGCCTGATGCCTGGGGTTTCCTCCCAATATGGCTGCCTCACGGTACCTGTGTTCTTCGGGGTGGCTCATGGGACTTTGGCAGTATCATTTCCACAGTTCTTTACTAAGGAGACAACTGTATGTTGTAGGGCTTGAGGTTAAGCAAGGTAGACTCCAGTTGTCACTAAGAAGAGGCTTGGGGGTCCCTGCTTTACCATGCTCACAGGGGCCCGATAACGCCTGGAGAGCTGTCCCTGGAGGCGGCATTAAATAAACAGCCTTTGAAAACGTGTTGTGTGCTTTCTGGTGCATAGTAGATGTTCCTGGGAATTGCAACAAGTGTTTCCGTTGATCACGGGGCTTCAAGCACAATGTCACGCTGGGGTCCCTTTACTTTGGTTGTTTCTGGAAGTGTCAAGGCTGATGTCAGTGGAGGGGCATTTGGCCAGTGTGTGCAAGTCTCTGGCTTCCATCTGTAGAGGCAAGGGAGGGAAGGAAGGAAAGAGAGAAGGAAGGAAGGAAGGAAGGAAGGAAGGGAAAAAAAAAACAAAGGAAAGGGACACCTCCCCCCTTGCCAAGACAGCTGAAGGCCTCAGCTGACGTGTTCCTCTAGAAGTGACTGTGCATATGTTAGAACCCATCTTTTCTCTGTGACATCGTCAGGGGCCAGGAGCTCAAAGCCACTCTGAGACCTTTCCGTCTGGCTTTACCAGCACTGGAGCCTCTTGATGTCAGATGGTACAAAACCAGGGGTCAGACGGGTGAGCCACAGTGACATTGCTCTGCTTGTCTGCCAGCAGGGATACTCAGGAAGGGTGGACAAGCTCTCCCATCGGGGTGGGATATTATTTTTTTTTTTTTGCCTTTTTTTTTTTTTGCCTTGTTCTTGTCTCATTGGCTTCACACGGATTCTTGTTGTCGGCCGTGATGTGGCTACTGAACAGATTTCACAGCCAATTTACTCTAAGGAGTTCCTGCTCCCGTTTTTGTCCAGCCTCCTGTCTGGCCCTATCCATCCGGGTTCACAGAAGCCCTGCTTCCTCACCTGGCCGGTCGTCAGAAGGTGGATTTTGGAGTGAAAAGGCCTGGGTTTGTAGCACACAGCTCCTTAACTTGTTGTGGTGCTGTGAGTAGGCCAGTTCAAAGTCTGTTTGCCTTAGTTTTCCCCTCTGTACAATGGGCAAGGTGCTGAGGGGCATTGTTGGAATGGTGGGGAGTGGTGGGTGTGTAGTACATATAAAGGATTTAGTCCAACAGTAGGTGCTCAGGGATGGAGGAGGGGGAGGAGAAACAGGAGCGAGGATAGAGGGAAGGAGAAGGGAAAGGTAGAGGAAGAAAAAGAGAAGATGAAAGAAAGTGGGAACGAGAAAGGAATAAATGATGAGAAAGAACAGGTGAAGACAGAAGAGGAAGTGATGGAAGGCGATAGAAGGAATAGAAAAGATAGTGAGGGGTGGGAGAGGTAGAGAAAGACAGGATAAGGAGAGAAGTGAGCCAAGGGATATCTGGAATATCTACCACTTCCTTTGGGGACGAGTCTCCAACCCTTGTCCCCTACATCAGGACATCAGAACAAGCCATCCTCAGCGGCAGCAGAGGCCGTGCCTCTTCATGCTGTGGTCAGGGTCTTGGAAGATCCGGCATGCTGGCTTGTTGCAGTTGTAAGGAACAGAACCCTACCTAGCCAGCTCATCAGTGGGTTGCTGTAAGGATGGCCAAGAGGCAGGAAGGCAACAGCAGGTCTACCCTTGAGGAGCTGGGCCCTCTGAACGTAGACCTGAGAGATGGCCTCAACTCAGGTGGGCTCCCTGACCCCCGTGACACCAGGGCTTTGTTTTAAAGATCTGTTGTTTTAATTGTGTGGAGGTGGGTATGTGTATATAAGTGCAGGTGCTTGAGGAGGCCAGAAGAGGGCGTTGGATTCCCTGGAGCTGGAGCTATAAGCATTGGTAACCTTGTATCCTCCAGAAGAGCCGTATGCACACTTTACCACTTTACCATCTCTCTAGCCCTAGACACTGTTGTTCTAAAGACAGTATGAAAAGGCCAAGCAGCTACAAGATTTTTAAAAAATACTTTTTTGAAAAGAAAAGAACAAATAAACTGAAAACAGAATAAATTCTACCCAATTTCAAAACCAAATAAACAGCCATGGTAATCAAAACCAAAAAAGGAAACTCCAGAAGGCAAATAAACCCAGGAGGGGGTGCCCACTATGGCTGGCTGTTGAACCAACTTGATGCCCCATAACCATGTACCTGAGAGAATAAGAAATCATGGCACACCAAGCGCTGGCAAGGATATGAAGAAAACTGCTCACTGTAGAATGCAGATGTACAACAGTGCAGCCCTCCCAGAGAACTACCTATGTTCACACACACACACACACACACACACACACACACACACACACACCTCTTTATAAATATTTACAGTGGCTTTATCCTCATACACACAAAATAACCCCAGCCAGGAAGCAACTTAGATGTCCCTCACTGGGTGATAATTCCACAAATTGTGGTACATCTATATACTATTGCTCAGCATTGCTGAAGTGATTATGTTAGTAAAGGTGCCCTCTGGAGGCTGGGAAGGAAGGTCCATGCCTCTTGCCGCTTCTAGTGGCTTCGGCAGTCCTTGACTTCTGGTGGCATCACCGAAGTGTCTTCATGCTCTCATGAGGACATGCACGCATCCTTAGAGTCAGGACCCAAGGCTGTCCTTGTTACATCCACAGTGGCCCTTGTTCTAACTGGGACTTTAGTGTAAACTTCTGGGTGACATGTCTCTTGGGAGAGCACATTCAACCCACCAACCTGCTTTTTTAAAGTTCATCCGACAAGGCCCTTCCTTTGGAGCTGGTCTGAGGGCAAGACAGACAATGCGGTCCCCAGATGCATGCTGGGGAGGATGCTCAAAGCTCAAGCCCACGCTCTCTGGAACTGTCAGGCTGTTGATTCTTTAATAAACACTTGGGAGGAGAAGTGTCAGAGTGGGGACAGTTCTCTGGGCACCTCAGCATGGGGCCCCTCCAGATCAAAGAGGCACGGAGTCCGTGGCTGACACCTCCGCAGATTTCATTACGTGGTGACCTTTCCTGCCTGGAGTTCACACACCAACAGCAACATGGCTACGGAAGCCTTCCTCCACATCTAGGAGCAACCCCTTTAAACTGACCTGCTAGGGTGGCTTGTCTCTCTGTGTGTGCGTGTGTTGGAGGCCACAGGTTGACCAGTTGTCTTTCTCTGTCACTTCCTATCTTATATTTTCAGACAGGCTCTCTCACTGAACTAAGCTAGACTCTGGAAGGATCTAACAGCTGCAGAAGGGGCAGCCATTGCTGAGGGAGCTGGCTTAGGAGCCCCTTCGTGCCCAGCTCCTCCTGTCTGCTGTCTCTGCTTCCCCACCTGTCCCTGACCCCTGCCCTGTTTTTTCTTTCCACAGGACCACATCCCTGTCCCTTACCAGCCAGACTCCAGCAGCAACCCCTCATCAACGACGTCCTCCACGCCCTCCTCACCAGCACCCCCCCTCCCTCCCAGCGCCACGCCGCCTTCTCCTCTACACCCTTCCCCACAGTGCACGAGACAGAAAAAGAACTTCAACCTGCCAGGTACTTTTAGACAGGTGGGGGGGAGGGAATTGGGTCATTGCGGAAGCCAAGCAGGATGGGGCCAGCCATTGTCTGAAAGCAGTGGGTTAATGCTCAGAGAGAGTCAGAGAGGTGTGTGGACGTGTGTTTACCATACGTGGGGCAGCTGTCATATAACACCCCATTTCATCTTTAGAGGAAATGTAAAGTAAGAGTCATCAGCTCTACTTGACAAATGAAGAAACTGAGGCACAGGGGCTGGTAGAGACGTGTCATTTGTTTAGCATCGAACTGATATCTTTACCTGGCCAAGTCACCAGGCAGATCCATCTGCTGTGGAGTTGGCAGTTGTTGTCCAGTGAGACAAATTGGTTGAGATTGGTGGCAGGGTGCTGTGCTGAGGATCACAGGGACACATGCTAGGGCTTCTCATGACCTAACCCAGGTGCCAGACAGACCTGGCTCAGAAAGGAATGTGTGAGGTCCTGAAGTCAGGATTCACGTCTGTTTATCCTGCTCCAGCTGTGTGACCTCTGACCCCAGTCTCTCATCTCAGCCCTCGGGAGAATGGTGGAAAAGCCACTTGCGAGACACTGTGACTTCTCATCCTTCATTGTCACTAGACGGGAGAAGGAGCTTTCTGTGCCTTCAAGTGGACCAGACCTAAGACACTCACTGCCTCCTTCAGGGACCAAACAAGCCCATAGGGCCCAAGAGGCCTGAGTCTGTCGCTTCCATCACTGTGCTGCCCGAGAAAGGGCTGGAGAGGTGGCTCAGCAGGGAAAGGCCTCACAGCACCAGCGTGAGGACCTGAGTTTAGTAATGTTTAACAAAAAGAAAAGCCTGGTACAGAGACACACGTTCGGATTCCCAGAGCTGGGGACATGGAGACAGATGGATCATGGAGAGTCACTGGCATCCAGCCCAGCCAAATTGTTAAGGTCTAGGTGAAGTGACACACCCAAGGTGGACAGAACCTGAGGACTGACACCCAAGGCTGGCCTCTGGCTACTACATACATGTGCACACGCGCACTTGCACGCACTTGCACACATAAATAAATACTGTTGGATTCATCTTCTGAGGAAGCTAGTTTGCCATCTGACATTTAGAATGGGATTAGCCATGCCACTTGTAGGAGTCTCTATTCAGACGCTCACACAAGAGCACCAGGATCTATGTGTAAGGACACTGGTTACCGCAACAGTGAGGAACTGAGACTGAGGCCAAGGACATGGCTGAACGTACTGGAATGATGCTCTGCCACCCTTTGAGGGGACTCAGTACTCTGCCAAGACGTTCATCATGGGTTTCAATTAGAAATAAGTGATTTGCAAAATAATTGATATGCTGTCATTTTGTTTATTGTGAGTTAATTTTCACGTATTTATGCATTACAAGTATAAAATCTGCCAGGACTTCTTGGCTGTCGCCAGTGAGCAGAGAGGTTTCGGCTTTCTCCTTTGTAGGGCTGAGGTTGGAACCTAGGGTCTTCTGTGTGTGTGTGTGCCAAGCACTGCATGACTGAGTGTCATCCCTGTGCCTACTTGTGTAGTTCATAAGGAACACACAAGAGTGGCTCCCCCCTCCCCCTACCCCCCGAGTGGCTGCACCACTTGACACCAAGAGCACATGAACACTCAGGATTTTTTTTTTTGAGAAAATCTCTCAGTATGTGTCCCAGACTTACATCAAACTCACCATCCCCCTGCCTCTGCTTCTGGAGTGCTGTGCGCCACCACACCCAATGAGCAGGGGGCTTCCGTCTTACCTACTTCTGTCATGTGCGTAGTGGGGAGTGAGTGTGAATACAAACGATGGACTGTGATGCTGAAATGGGAAACAAAATACAGACTCCCCAAAATGCAGGCAGGTCCTTCCCAGAGTGGCAGGCATCTGGCTCCCTCTCGAACACTCTTGATCCTGAGAGTCTGGAGATGAGGAACAGAGCTAGGAGTATGGCTGACTGTAAGAGGTTGAGCCCTCTGACGGCTGTGAAAGCTCATGCTCAGATATAACAATATCGTTGTTACGATTGGTTAATCTAGAACACTCAGGGGTGTCCGAAAGGGGGCGGGAGGTTAACAGTCAATCTAACTTACCCGGTGACCTCAGAGTACAAGGAGAATGAGATGTTAGCCAACAAAGTGTGATGTGTGCTGACTGGGCACTGGCGACCACCTCTGGCCCATTGCATTGACCACTGTTTCCCATCCCTGCCTGAGCCCTTCCTTTCCTGTGCACAAACCCAGTATAGGTCAGAAGGGAGTAAGCTCTGGGCACAGCTAAATCTGGTTTGGGACCCCAGCCTTGTTTTGAGTGGCTGTGGTGTCCCCACGGCAGATGGCATAAAGGGGGTTCCAGATGTAGCCTCCAAGTATCTCAGTTTCTTTAGAACCATCCTAGTACACAACACACACACACACACACACACACACACACACACACACACTCATGCACTTACATAGATACACACACATGCACACACATACATTCACTAATGAGCTTGCACACACACACATACACACTCACTCATGCATGCACTTGCACATGCCCACACACTCATGCTCTTACATGAATGCACACCACTCCGGGAAATATGAAATTCTGGCACCTTAAAAAGGGAGAAACAAGAAATAAAGCCACCTCTGATGGATACAGCAAGGTTTCTATTTCCTTTTCAGTTTCATAGGTCTCTACAGTGTAGGGTTAGTAAGCCACTGGCTGCTCTCTGGCATCCTCCTTTTTTTCCCTCTCAACTGCTCCTTCCCACCTTGCCCTCTAGTGCCTACACTATTAGAAAAAAAAAAGGCACCCTTCCTCCAGCAAACACCCACAGGCATCCTGTGTGCTCCCTAGGACTCTCACTTCTCTTCCTGACCCTCAGAGGGCATCCATTGATAGCTTTCGTTGACAAGCACCCATTGAGCATCTACTGTGTACCAGACACTAAATGCAGAACCACGGACAACCTGATACAGCTCTGTTTTAGCGCCCGAGTGCCGCTATAACAAGTGATCCCAAACTGAACAGCTCAAGCAGCACAAAGGTACCTTTTATTTCCCAGGTTAGAAGCCCAGAGCAGGTTTGACAGGGGAGAAAACTTGATGGCTCAGTGAGCCCAGGCTACCATGCCTGCGATGGGTTGGGGCCATTTTCTTGTCCCCCTCCCCGGCTTCTGAAAGCTGCCTACCTTCCTATGTTTGCACCTGTTCATTACTCCACCTGGGCCTCCATCATCACCTGTCTTCATTGATTATCTTTGACCTCTGACCTCCCTCTCACAATGACCTTTGTAATCACAATGGGGGTCATCCACCAAGCTCAGGCTAGCCCCTTATCAAGAGCCCCTTTAAGCCCGTATGCAAAGTCCCCTTTGCTGAGGCCATTCTGTCACTGTTCTTCAAGATGAGGATATGAGCAGCATTATTCAGAGCGAACACCAAGGGCTTGCTGTGCTCTTGAGGCTGCTGGTCTTGAACCTGTGGTCCTGCTTCTTGGAAGAGCTTGATCGTCATTCCACCTTTACTGCAGGTTAAGAGTCCCTCAGTGCAGTTGGAGCTGGGGGGTGGGAGGGTGGCTGAAGTCAGCTGGACCCCTGAGATGCAGTAGTTTCCAATTTTGTAATTTTAGCCTTTTGTTGACAAGATGGCTGGGGGGGGGGCTTGTATTCAGCTGTGTAGCCAACAAGGCTCCTGGATTTGTGAGCTGCCTCTCTTTTAGACAGCTGTGTTTTGTGACCTGGAGGAAATTATTGCCTAGTCTTACACCTATGTTCTAGAGTCAAAATAACCCCACTGGCATTACAAGGATATCCCAGACTAGGAAATGGGCTAAGTCAAGAGTGTTTTGCTCTTTAATCTTTGATAAAAAGAGGCAATTTTAGTCAGTCATCAACTGTTTCCCACCTATGTGTGTGGGGACTCCGGGCACCTGAGACACTGGGATTTACTCTCTGTCCTAAAGGAGCTTGTAAATCAACTCCTGCCTCAAGGGGAGCGGTTCATTTGTATCCTCTACCTCCAACAAGCAGTCTAGCGCTTGAAGCAATATGGCTGTCTCTTGGTTCTGAATCATTCTTGTCTGTTAGTTAAGAGAGCTGAGAGTCCATTTTCCATCACTTGCTAATGCATTCATCCTGCGGATCCAGGGCTCCTGGATCTTCATGAGTATCACAGTCCACGGATGCTCATGTCCTTGTACAACACGCATGTGGCCTCCACACACCGTCCCACATGCTAAACCATCTCCACTGGGTAGCACTGGGTAACCGAGTGCTGGGTAGATGCCACATAAATAGTTCTAGTGTGTTCCTCAAGGACTCACAGCAAGAAAAAAAAATATGCATGTGATTGGTACAGGTGGAGTTGGTGAAAGAATTTTTCTGTCCTGGATCAGTTGAATCTGCAGTTGAAGAATAACTTACTCATTGACTCAGAACTTACTCATGCACTAATACTGCCCGCACTGTGTCTGTGTACACTGAGACATGGAAAGGTTTGCTTGGATTTTACAAGAGGCAGACATGTGCAGAGCAAACACGCAGTGTATCTAGACTCCAGACTCAGGCCTGGGTTCTCACAGTAGGGTGTCAAGTGACAGCCAGCAGTGCCCATCTCGGAAGGCACCGGAGTCACTTCTGGTATTGGATTCTGTAAACCTAGCTTGTATATGACCTCATCTCTGCCAGCCATGCTTGTTGGGGGTGGGGATAAACTGTCTGATCTGTCCACACTTTGTGCACTGTTCCCCAAAGGAGCAAGTGACAAATTCGAAATCTTGGTCTTTGGTGCATGAACCAGAGGTAAAGTAAGTTGTTAAGAGAATCAGCAAGCGAGGTACAGGAAACATCTTTTGTATAGTTATTCTTGTTAACATAGAGATTAATCCATGTTTATGGTACATGGGCAAGTCCTGTTCTCTGAAAGAGTGAATAGAAGGGACAAAGATGCTCACACCGTAATCCTCAAGTCTGTCCCTGGTATGACAAAAGGACCGTGGTGGCTCGGATTAAATCAAAGATTTTTAAGGGCCCAGATTATTTTGGATTATGCTAAATTCAATCCAATAAGGAGCAGACAAGAAGGTCAGCAGGAGCCGGGCGTGGTGGCGCACGCCTTTAATCCCAGCACTCGGGAGGCAGAGGCAGGTGGATCGCTGTGAGTTCGAGGCCAGCCTGGTCTACAAAGTGAGTCCAGGATGGCCAAGGCTACACAGAGAAACCCTGTCTCGAAAAACCAAAAAAAAAAAAAAAAAAAAAAAAAAAGAAGGTCAGCAGGAAGTGATGTCAGAACAAGTAGCCAAGACTGGAGAGAGTTGCTAGGGAGCCAAGCAGAGCTGGAGTCAGATTCTCTGTTGAGCACGCTTTACTGGGGAAGACAAGCTGCCTTCCCCAAAGATGTTGGGTTGGATTGGATTGGATTGGATTGGATTGGGTTCTCCAGGGAGTCCAAATCATATACCATGTTTGTGTCTCTTTAAGACTCACTTTGCTGCCAGGCATGGTGGCACACGCCTTTAATCCCAGCACTTGGGAGGCAGAGGCAGGTGGATCGCTGTGAGTTCGAGGCCAGCCTGGTCTACAAAAGTGAGTCCAGAATAGCCAGGATTGTTACACAAAGAAACCCTATCTTGAAAAAAAAAAGACTCACTTTGCTAATCCAGCCTCCAGATTGAATAAGGCTCTGTTAGTGCTGTTGAGAATCATAGCATTTATTGTCTCTTTATTATAGGGAAAAGAGAAAAAATTCAGTACACAGATTGATGCTGAAAATTTGTGTAAAGGATCTGTAAAAGCAAAGATTATTTTGGAGTATGGCTTCATGGTGTGTGAGTGTGTGTGTGTGTGTGTGTGTGTGTGTGTGTGTGTGTTCATGTGTGCTCATGTGTGCACATGCTCACATAAGCCTCTGAGAGGGTGTGGTCTGGCTTTATGGAGTGTCAATAGTCCTATATGATCCTACTCTCTTATAATTCAGGGGTCTACCAAAGCATGGACACTCTTGGGTTGTCAGAAAATGGCTGTGTAGTGATGATAGGCACGAGGTTTGGTACCCAGCAAAGGCAGCATTCAGTGGCGCTCACACTGCTGTTCTCTGTCTTTTGCAAGCTTCCCACTACTACAAATTCAAGCAGCAGTTCATCTTCCCAGGTGAGTGTTCTGGGGATCAGGGATGTGGGGGCTGATGGAGAGAGGTCAAGGGATGTGGGGGGCTGGAGGAGAGAGGTCAAGGGATGTGGGGGCTGATGGAGAGAGGTCAAGGGATGTGGGGGCTGATGGAGAGAGGTCAAGGGATGTGGGGGCTGATGGAGAGAGGTCAAGGGATGTGGGGGCTGATGGAGAGAGGTCAAGGGATATGGGGGCTGATGGAGAGAGGTCCAAGGGATGTAGGGGCTGATGGAGAGAGGTCCAAGGGATGTGGGGGCTGATGGAGAGAGGTCAAGGGATGTGGGGGCTGATGGAGAGAGGTCAAGGGATGTGGGGGCTGATGGAGAGAAGTCCAGGGGATGTGGAGGCTGGTGGAGAGAGGTCAAAGGATGTGGGAGCTGATGGAGAGAGGTCAAGGGATGTGGGGGCTGATGGAGAGAGGTCAAGGGATGTGGGGGCTGATGGAGAGAGGTCAAGGGATGTGAGAGCTGATGGAGAGAGGTCAAGGGATGTGGGGGCTGATGGAGAGAGGTCCAAGGGATGTGGGGGCTGATGGAGAGAGGTCAGGGGATGTGGGGGCTGGTGGAGAGAGGTCAAGGGATGTGGGGGCTGATGGAGAGAAGTCCAAGGGATGTGGGGGCTGATGGAGAGAGGTCAAGGGATGTGGGGGCTGATGGAGAGAAGTCCAAGGGATGTGGGAGCTGATGGAGAGAGGTCAAGGGATGTGGGGGCTGATGGAGAGAGGTCCAAGGGATGTGGGGGCTGATGGAGAGAGGTCAAGGGATGTGGGGGCTGATGGAGAGAGGTCCAAGGGATGTGGGGGCTGATGGAGAGAGGTCAGGGGATGTGGGGGCTGGTGGAGAGAGGTCAAGGGATGTGGGGGCTGATGGAGAGAAGTCCAAGGGATGTGGGGGCTGATGGAGAGAGGTCAAGGGATGTGGGGGCTGATGGAGAGAGGTCAAGGGATGTGGGGGCTGGTGGAGAGAGGTCAAGGGATGTGGGGGCTGATGGAGAGAGGTCAAGGGATGTGAGAGCTGATGGAGAGAGGTCAAGGGATGTAGGAGCTGATGGAGAGAGGTCAAGGGATGTGGGCGCTGATGGAGAGAGGTCAAGGGATGTGGGGGCTGATGGAGAGAGGTCAAGGGATGTGAGAGCTGATGGAGAGAGGTCAAGGGATGTGGGGGCTGATGGAGAGAGGTCAAGGGATGTGGGGGCTGATGGAGAGAGGTCAAGGGATGTGGGGGCTGATGGAGAGAGGTCAAGGGATGTGGGGGCTGATGGAGAGAGGTCAAGGGATGTGGGGGCTGATGGAGAGAGGTCAAGGGATGTGGGGGCTGGAGGAGAGAGGTCCAAGGGATGTGGGGGCTGATGGAGAGAGGTCAGGGGATGTGGGGGCTGGTGGAGAGAGGTCAAGGGATGTGGGGGCTGATGGAGAGAAGTCCAAGGGATGTGGGGGCTGATGGAGAGAGGTCAAGGGATGTGGGGGCTGATGGAGAGAGGTCAAGGGATGTGGGGGCTGGTGGAGAGAGGTCAAGGGATGTGGGGGCTGATGGAGAGAGGTCAAGGGATGTGGGGGCTGGTGGAGAGAGGTCAAGGGATGTGGGGGCTGATGGAGAGAGGTCAAGGGATGTGGGGGCTGGTGGAGAGAGGTCAAGGGATGTGGGGGCTGATGGAGAGAGGTCAAGGGATGTGGGGGCTGATGGAGAGAGGTCAAGGGATGTGGGGGCTGATGGAGAGAGGTCAAGGGATGTGGGGGCTGATGGAGAGAGGTCAAGGGATGTGGGGGCTGATGGAGAGAGGTCAAGGGATGTGGGGGCTGGTGGAGAGAGGTCAAGGGATGTGGGGGCTGGTGGAGAGAGGTCAAGGGATGTGGGGGCTGGTGGAGAGAGGTCAAGGGATGTGGGGGCTGATGGAGAGAGGTCAAGGGATGTGGGGGCTGGTGGAGAGAGGTCAAGGGATATGGGGGCTGATGGAGAGAGGTCAAGGGATGTGGGGGCTGATGGAGAGAGGTCAAGGGATGTGGGAGCTGATGGAGAGAGGTCAAGGGATGTGGGGGCTGATGGAGAGAGGTCAAGGGATATGGGGGCTGATGGAGAGAGGTCAAGGGATGTGGGGGCTGATGGAGAGAGGTCAAGGGATGTGGGGGCTGATGGAGAGAGGTCAAGGGATGTGGGGGCTGATGGAGAGAGGTCAAGGGATGTGGGGGCTGATGGAGAGAGGTCAAGGGATGTGGGGGCTGATGGAGAGACGTCAAGGGATGTGGGAGCTGATGGAGAGAGGTCAAGGGATGTGGGGGCTGATGGAGAGAGGTCAAGGGATGTGGGGGCTGATGGAGAGAGGTCAAGGGATGTGGGAGCTGGTGGAGAGAGGTCAAGGGATGTGGGGGCTGATGGAGAGAGGTCAAGGGATGTGGGGGCTGGTGGAGAGAGGTCAAGGGATGTGGGGGCTGATGGAGAGAGGTCAAGGGATGTGGGGGCTGATGGAGAGAGGTCAAGGGATGTGGGGGCTGGTGGAGAGAGGTCAAGGGATGTGGGGGCTGATGGAGAGAGGTCAAGGGATGTGGGGGCTGATGGAGAGAGGTCAAGGGATGTGGGGGCTGGTGGAGAGAGGTCAAGGGATGTGGGGGCTGATGGAGAGAGGTCAAGGGATGTGGGGGCTGGTGGAGAGAGGTCAAGGGATGTGGGGGCTGATGGAGAGAGGTCAAGGGATGTGGGGGCTGATGGAGAGAGGTCAAGGGATGTGGGGGCTGGTGGAGAGAGGTCAAGGGATGTGGGGGCTGATGGAGAGAGGTCAAGGGATGTGGGGGCTGATGGAGAGAGGTCAAGGGATGTGGGGGCTGGTGGAGAGAGGTCAAGGGATGTGGGGGCTGATGGAGAGAGGTCAAGGGATGTGGGGGCTGATGGAGAGAGGTCAAGGGATGTGGGGGCTGGTGGAGAGAGGTCAAGGGATGTGGGGGCTGATGGAGAGAGGTCCAAGGGATGTAGGAGCTGATGGAGAGAGGTCAAGGGATGTGGGGGCTGGTGGAGAGAGGTCAAGGGATGTAGGGGCTGATGGAGAGAGGTCAAGGGATGTGGGGGCTGGAGGAGAGAGGTCAAGGGATGTGGGGGCTGGAGGAGAGAGGTCAAGGGATGTGGGGGCTGGTGGAGAGAGGTCAAGGGATGTGGGGGCTGATGGAGAGAGGTCAAGGGATGTGGGGGCTGGAGGAGAGAGGTCAAGGGATGTGGGGGCTGGTGGAGAGACATCATGAGCATTGAGGAGACGAGTGGGGTGTCCACACTCCAGCATAACATCTGGGCATGGAAAGGGGGAGAAGCTAGGGGTGGGAGAGCCCAAGGGCCCCATTAGACCCAAGAATATACTCAGCACAGTGGAGGCCCAGAGGCTCAGCCAGGCAAAGGGACTAGATTTGGAGATAGATATGAGCTGAGTGGTCCCCTTGACCCAAAGAGAACTGAGGAGTGAGAAGGATTCAGGGATGGGCAGTGGATGCTTAGGTATTCTGTCCAGCCCCCTTGGCAGCAAGGGCGTGGTATTCAGAATCTTTAGGCTGCTGGTCCATCACAGTAGACAAAGCTCAGGTAGGTGAAACAGGGGAAAAGAATGCTGGCCGATGTTGAAAACTATGACACAAGGTTTGGTTGCTGGCTGCTGTGTCTCCTGAGGGTTGGGGTGAGGGCTGTGGGTTCTAGGTTTGACCTCTAAGTATGTGACCTCTGCCTCGCAGATGTGGTGCCTGTACCAGAGACGCCCACCCGGGCGCCCCAAGTCATCCTGCATCCCGTCACCTCGAATACAATGTAAGTGCTCCCCAAGATTTAGTACCTTCAGCCTTCTTGTTCCTCTGCTGTCACTTTTTCTCAAGCCTTCTGAAGAGTAAAAGTCGGGGACAGAAAAACAGGGGGTGGATAGAAGGGGCCTGGCACCTCAAGCTGAGAGAGAAGCGACAAGAGGCCATGTTAGCTTCCTTGAGGCAGCTTGTCCTGTGGCGCTGGCCCTGTGTGGCACCTACAGTTCTACAAGTCACATCATTACCTCACAGTGTCCTCTTGATGATTCCAGACAACTGTCCCGGGCAATAGCTAGACTTTAGCTGATATCATGACCTCCCTTTTTTAAAAAAGTGTCACATAAGTTGGGCCTGGTGGCACCTGCCTGTCATCCTATATATTTGGGAGGTCAAAGCAAAGGGATTGCAAGTTTAAAGCTATCTTGGGCAACTTAGTGAGGCCCTGCCTCAAGATCTAAACATATGAAAAGGGCTCAGGATGTACTTCCATTGAAGGCTCCAGATTTAATCTCTAGTCCTGTGGGGAGAATCAAGGCAAAGCGAGAAGAAAGAAAGAAAGAAAGAAAGAAAGAAAGAAAGAAAGAAAGAAAGAAAGAAAGAAAGAAAGAAAGAAAGAAAGAAAACACTTTTCACCCAAGATCAACAAACTCCAGCCTGTCAGACAAATCCTACCTGTCACTTGTTTTTATAGGTAAAGTTTTATTGAAACACTGCCATGCTCATGTGTTTCCAGGGTCACAACTGGCTGCCTTTTCAGTACAGCAGGAGGGTTGAGAGGTGCTTAAGAAAGCATATGGCTCAAAAAAGCCAAAAATATTGAGACTTTGACCACTTGCAGAAAGAGCCCACTAGCCTCTGTTGTTTATACCACTATAAAATGAAAAGAGGCTAATTTGGGAGAATTTGGAATATTCTGTGAAAAGGGAAGGGAAACTCGCCCCTTGGTGTTCCACACTGCTAGAATGTTCTCATGTGCCTGCTCATCCTACTCACAAGCTTGAGATTCGTGGCAAAGGCAGTGATCATCCTTGCAGTCCTGTTTTATCTTTAATGCAGCGACGCTGATTTGTCCCATGTGACTCCAGGCTCTTCCTAGGCAGTGTCTTAATGACTACAGAGTGACATACTGATGTGGAACTCAGATCTCCCTGCTGTAGACAACGTGGTCAGGGATGCCTCAGTATATGCATCCCAGGATGACCCGTTGCTTAGACAACCAGAGAAGTTACCCTTCTTCCCTTTCGTGCTTGTGCCCAAAGCCTGGAGCATGCTGGGATGTGAGGAGGCTCACAACTCACATCCGGGGCCGCTTGCTCTTGATTCTTGCTTCCCTAATGGCTCCATCCCACTTGACCTGGATTAGGACTTTGTGAAGAGCCAACACAGTGCATCTCTAAAATCAAAGGAGCGGTGTCTGGCCAGCGGGTACTTCGCTGACCCAGAGATCTGGCTCATTTCTCCGCTGCTCACAAACCAGCTCCACAGTTTGTACAAGATGAACTCCGAGTCATCAGCGGCAGTCAGAGCTGCCGGGGTGGCCCGGGGAACTGCCTGCCATCTGCTTGAATGTGTGAGGAGTGGTGGGAAGGAAAGCTGCGGAGGGAAGCCACGGAATAGCCCGGCAGCTGGAGGCCCACATTGAAGCAGAAGGGGGTGGGCTGCCCTTGGGTGGTTAGGCATGGAGAGGGACTCCTGTGTCCCCACATACTTTCGTCCCACCTCCTAAGGCTAGCCCATAATAATTGATCAATGCATGTCACCTGCAAAAGCCCTCCCTCTCCTCTTTAGTTCTTCCACAGAGGTAGATTGACTCAGTGTATAGGACCATCAGCTCCCTGAGATCTGAGCCCCTCCCCCCACCCCCCATACACTAGGGAGGTAGGTGGGGTTGCTAAACTTCCACTGGAGAAATATGAAGGGTGCATGGTTTTCCTGGTGATGGCCTAGTCTTACCTGTTCTGAGTTTTGTATGCAGTCAGAAGCCAAGCTACTCTGTCCCCACAGCACTCCATAGACGCACACCCTGAAGTGTAGAAAGCTTCTTCAAAACACCTCCATAAGGGCTGGAGAGATGGCTCAGAGGTTAAGAGCACTGCCTGCTCTTCCAGAGGTCCTGAGTTCAATTCCCAGCAACCACATGGTGGCTCACAACCATTCACGACGTGATTTGATGCCCTCTTGTGGCCTGCAGGTGTCCATACAGGCAGAGCACTGTATACAAATAAATAGATAATTTTAAAAAACACCTCCATAAACTTATTGTACCCCACATCCCCATCACAAAACTATGCATTTGATGGTGCCTCCACACTCTTGATACTCAGTCAATTATACCACCAACACACAGTGCGCCCCTAACACCCTTAGTCCGTCCGCACAACTCAAGACAAACCCTACACACTACACATCCCATCACCCCTTGCGCCACTCACACACGGACACGTTTCTCCCCAGCACCCGTGCTTAGAATAGGACCTCAGCTTTCGATCTTTGCGCACGTGACAGCCACACCTGTGCCTTCCCACCCAGGAAAGCCCTTGTTTTCCTTCCACACATCTTGATTCCATATTGGCCAAGTTAAACTCCGGCGCCATTGTCTTGGTCACTATTTTATTGCTGTGAAGAGACACCGTCACTGGGGCAACTTTTTAAAAAAAAGCATTTAATCGGGGGCTTCCTTACAGTTTCAGAGGGTTAGTCCATTGTCTTCATGGCAGGAAACACGGCAGGCTGGAGAGGGAGCTAAGAGCTACATTCTGATCCACAGGCAACGAGAAGGGGGTGAGGGGAGAGGGAGAGGGAGAGGGAGAGGGAGAGGGAGAGAGACTGGGCTAGGCATGGACTTTTAAAACCGCAGAGCCTACCCTTAGTGACATAGTTCCTCCAACAAGGCCACATCTACTCCATTCAAATAGTGCATGCCAGTCCTTAGTGATTACTCTATGAACCTATGGGGTGGGGGGCCGCTCTTGTCTTGTTTTTGTTTTTCAAGACAAGGTTTCTCTGTGTAGCCTTGGCTGTCCTGGACTCACTTTGTAGACCAGGCTGGCCTCGAACTCACAGTGATCCACCTGCCTCTGCCTCCCTGAGGGCTGGGATTACAGGCGTGCGCTACCATGCTAAGCTGGAGGCCACTCTTAATCATAACACGACAACGTGGTCAGCGAAGCTCTCTTCTGGGAATTCTCACAACACTCCATTTGTTCAGTTCCCGGGTAGCTGCTGGCCCGTGTTGCTTTCAGCTCCCCCTGTTAGGTTTTTCAGCAGTAACTAGACTTCCCTTTGTACCAGGAGCCCTGCTGTCTCCAACTCCAGAGCCTCCTTTTAAAGACTGGTGCAGAGTTCTAGACAGATGAATTAATTAATTAAAAATAAACAAGCAGATAAATATGCATTGCTATTGAAATCCTAGTGGAGGGGTGGGGCTGAAGCAATGGTTCAGTAGCCATGAGCACTACCCCAGGCTCTTGCAGAGGACCAGAGTTTGGTGCCCAGCTGAGGTAGTGTGTTAAGTCTTATTTCTACCACTGTGGTAAACATCATGACTAAAAGCAACTTTGGGGAGGAAAGGGTTTATTATGTCAGCTCACAACTCTCAGGTCACACGATGACACTGAGGAAAGTCAGGACAGGAACTCAAACAGGGCAGGAACCCGAAGGCAGGAGCTGATGCAGAGACCATGGAGGGGTGCTGCTTACTAGCTTGCTCACCATGGCTTGTTCTGTTCTCTTTATTACACAACTCAGGACCATCATCTCAGGGGATGACACCACCCACAGTGGGCTGGGCCACATCACTCATTAATCAAGAAAATGCCCCCGCAGACATACCCATAGGCCAATTTGATAGAAACAGTTCTCAGTTGAGGCTCCTCAGATAACTCTAGCTTGTGTCAAGTTTTAAAACAAAACAAAAACAAACAAACAACAACAACCTAACACAGGCAGCTTGTGACCCCATGTAACTCCAACCCCAGGGGTCAGCTGGTCTCTGGCTTTGTTAGGGACCACATGTGTGTGCACACCCCCACACAGACACATGATTAAAAGTAAAACTAAATCTTTTTTTTTTTTTAAAGACTCTCCTAGGAAAGCCGGGCGTGGTGGCGCACGCCTTTAATCCCAGCACTCAGGAGGCAGAGGCAGGCGGATCGCTGTGAGTTTGAGGCCAGCCTGGTCTACAAAGCGAGTCCAGGACAGCCAAGGCTACACAGAGAAACCCTGTCTCAAAAAACCAAAAAAAAAAAAAAAACTCTCCTAGGAGACTCTGAACCTGACGTTTGGAAAAGTGATTTATTCTTTCCCAATGTACATTTACACCTCGGAGGATTTGCTCACCTGTGACATTTTCGCCTATTTAAAAGGAGGCTGCAATACTAGTTAAAGCTGAAGCTAAAAAGAGAAGTGAGCCCCGAGCCAACCAGGAGTTAAAACAATGGCCTTGTGAGCTCTGTCTGCACCTGGCTGTGGATTGTTTTAGACCCAAGTGTTGAGATGACATGGGAGATGAAGGCTTCGTGGCCATGATGCACTGTCTTAGACTCCTGAGCATGGCTCACCTCAGTCCAGGGTTCTGAGGGTCACTGATGTTTTTGTTTTGTTTTGTTTTTCTTTTTCTCTCTCTTATTTACAGCTTGGAAGGAAATCCATTACTTCAAATTGAAGTGGAACCAACCTCCGAGGTGAGAATCGGAGTTGGGAAAGTGGCTTTCGCTAGAGGTTGGTGATGCAGGGGGCTGGGGTTGGGGAGGTGGTGGTACCAGTGGCTGCGTGATGGATGCTCTTGCTCTAGGACAATTAAGGAGTTGTAGCCCCTCCAGGCACCGTGCCTAATGGGCCGTTCGTTCTACTGTGTGCATCCCAGCAGAGCCAGTGGGATGGAAATTGGCCTGGGATTTGCATTTTTTTAGGTAAAAATTAGCTCAGGGCTGGGGGAACCAAAAAGAGGATGTGCCTCAGGAGCAGGTGGGAGCCCCAAGGATGCTGCCTTGGCAGTGCAGTGAGGAAGTTCTGGGCCTACTTCCATCTATGCAGACTGTTGATGGAGTAAAGAAATGTCCTGCGGAGTGGCCATCCTGTCATCTTGGCCCTACTGTGTGCCCTGAGCTGAAAGGAGGCCTAGAAGCAGGGACCCAGGAGAGAGGTCCAAATCTCCTTCTGAGACTGTACCAGTTACCTAGAACTGATCTTGGGAGCTGAAGTTTCCTGGCTTGATTTCTCTCCCTGTCGTGGACAGCCAGCTCATAGACTTGGGTGTCCAGTGAAGAGGCCACTTTCTGAGGTCATCTTAACCAGGGTCTCTAGGACTTCCCACTGGGTTTGACCCCTACATAGTCTCCCTTGATCGATCACAACCCTGAGTCATGTGGTTAAAACGCAGGTCTCCCTGCAGACCTGCGGATGGTTTGACTCAGTAGATCCAGGTGGGGCCTGAGAATCTGCATTTCACTCCAGCATCCCAGTTGGGTGCATGATGGAGGCAGCCAGGCTGGTGCTGGGAACCTCAGACCTCATTATCTTTCTTCAAACCCCCTGGAGAACATTTTTATCTTCCACTTTTTGGTGAGATAAGGGAAGCTCAGAGAGGGAGGGCCAAGTTCCCCAAGGTTCCACAGGCCAGAGGCCAGCTCACTAGCTCTGTGTGTTCAGCACATCATCATGGCTGTCCTGCTCTGGTGTCTCCCAGCCACCGGGAGACATGTGTGCTGTGGCGATCAGGACACTCTTGGGACACACA
Organism: Acomys minous; assembly: GCF_964271855.1. Lineage (NCBI taxonomy): Eukaryota > Metazoa > Chordata > Mammalia > Rodentia > Muridae > Acomys > Acomys minous. The sequence goes on along the minus strand of NC_140498.1, from coordinate 91,040,495 downwards.
CAGCTTGGAACTGTGACCTCTGCCAATCCCCGACTCAATCCCGAATTCCCTGGAGGAGGCTGAAAGACATCCCATGTGGATGGTTGTGCCATGTCACATGAAGAGGCACACAGCTCCTGTCATACACATACTGTCAGGCGAGCCAAAACCAGTATGGTAGAACAGGGATGACACCGGAGAGCAGGGATCCAGAAACCCGAATCTAAACTGTCCCCTCCCTTGCCTGTGATCCAGAGTGAGGACCTCCCACAGTGACCAACATCCCAGTATGCCCAGCATGGACAGGTGTCCTGGGACATGTCACTTTCAGTGTGCAAGCTACAAGGTCCAGCCAAGCTAGAATGGTTGGGTCCCCTTAGCTTTTCTCTCCTCTTAGCACAAGGCCGTGGGGGCCACCTTGACTCTTGTATATGCCCTCCATGGTGGTTTGATTCTAATTCAGACACCTGGGGACACAGCTGTGTCTACGTATGGACATGTGGATGCGTGTCCCGGTTTCCACAGCACACCCGGTACCCCACAACAGATTCCCTAGGGAGGGCGGAGCTGGGGCGGCCAGAGCTCTGAGCTCTCTCCCTTCCGGCCGTAGAACGAAGAGGGCCACGACGAAGCAGAAGAGTCTGAGGATGAGTTCGAGGAGATGAACCTGTCCCTCCTCTCAGCGCGGAGCTTCCCGCGCAAGGCCAGCCAGACCAGCATCTTCCTTCAGGAGTGGGACATCCCCTTTGAGCAGCTGGAAATCGGAGAGCTCATCGGGAAGGGCCGCTTCGGGCAGGTTTACCACGGGCGCTGGCATGGGGAGGTGGCCATCCGGTTGATTGACATCGAGAGGGACAATGAGGATCAGCTCAAGGCCTTCAAGCGGGAAGTGATGGCCTACCGGCAGACGAGACACGAGAACGTGGTCCTCTTCATGGGAGCCTGCATGAGCCCGCCCCACCTGGCCATCATCACCAGGTTAGTCCCTTCGGCTCCCTTGGGGCCTTCAGGGGGCTTTGTTCATGTTAACAGCGCCTTCAGGTCTGACAGCTGTGGTTCACTCACTGTCTTTTAAGGTCCCAGAAAAAAGAAAAAAACACCTTTAGGGCTTTAGGGATGTCTGCATTGGGAGCCAGACCCGACTCTCCCCAGCACAGGTGCCTCTCTGACACTTGTGTCTCCTTACGTAAAACGAGTGGATTGCTTTAAACATGTCAGCCAGCCTGGGGAACACACCCCGTGGGACATGTTAATCAGCCTTATAGGCCATACAGTTCCTGTCTTAGTAAGTTAGTTCTGCCACCTTGTCACCAAAGCAGCCATAGGCAGTATATGGATGGATTTGAACGACAGTGTTGCAATAAAACTTTATTTACAAACCCAAGTGGTGGGCCAGATCTGCCCCATAGTTTGATCTGAGATGCGGATGACTTCTAACTGTGGCTCTTGATGGTTTACAGACTGTTTGTGGAACTCTTCCACCACTGTTCTGAGTATCCTGCGCTCGTGGGCTTCAGGGGTTTGGGGGTGGGGTGGAGGGAGGGCAGCTAATAGAAATCAACTTTAAGAAAATGGTAGATGACACCTAATGTACACCCTTGGCCTTCTCACACATATAAATTCATATTTATGAGCACCTGCAAACATGTGAACACACATATATGTGGCAAAAACAAAAAACAAAACAACAACAACAAAAAAAAGTGGGGAGATAGGTCAGTCGATACCAGAGTCTGACCCTGGGGACGTAGATAAAAAGTGGCGGGGTGTGGTGATGTGTGATTATAATCCAAACTCAGAGTGCCCCAAGTCCCATGTGAGACCTCGTCTCTTAAGAACAAGGTAGACAGTGCCTGAGGAATGACAGCCAGGGTTGCCCTGTGGACCCCATGTACACATGCACATGCATGCATGCACACACAAATGCACACAAGTACACACACATACAAGAAAACAGCAAGTGGTCATGACCTTACCCAGTGACTGGAGACCGGCTTCTGAAAGGCAAAAAGCAACATTGGGTGCCTCTCAGCAGCTGTGAACCAATCAGCTGCGGGATCCTGGGTGTGGCCCAGGATGCCAAATGTCGCCTTCTGCTTCCAGGACACACAACACAAGCTGTAAAGTCTTGTATGAGTTAGTCCTCCATTGTGAAAGCTGTCGGCGCCATGCTCAGCGATGGTGGTGTATTTTCACTCTGCTCCCTTGAGTCTGTTTCTTAGACCTTGGCAGCCGGAGAACTGTCACGTCATCATTGATTATGCAAATGGTGGGAATTAGTAGGGCTCAAATGACAAGTGTCACTGAAGCTTGGGGACAGCCGATGATAGAGGCCTGTGGCTCTCCTTAAACCAGTGTGAAAACAGGGGCTCTCGTGTCTACCCGAGACAGAAGTGACTCTCAAGCCATCGATTCGGGGACCAGGCTGTTGTGATGAGGCTACAGATTCTTGAGACTGAGTAAAGAGCTAACTCCATAGCTCAGTGGCTTTTCCCCTACCCCTGTGGAAGTAGATAGCTCTGGATCGAGCCCCGTTCTGTGGCTGGACTCCACTGTGTGGCTGTGGTCAGTTGAGGACCTGGTCAGTTGTAGATGTTTCTCTTTACCCGTCTGCCGCTGCTGATTACTCTGTCACCTTCATGTGCCCTCCAGCTCAGGTCTCTCCCATGATGGCCTCTGGTTTGGGGTCAAAGGTTAAATGCGCAGGCGCTTTTCATGCCTCTTCTGGTCAGGGCACTGGCTGACATCCATTGGCCAGAGCATCTCCTATGGTCAACTGGATTCACGTTGTGGAGAAAGACGCTCTCTAAATGGCAGACTCTGTTGGGGAAGAACAGATGGTTGGTTTTTACAGGCCTCTTCAGTGACCTCCCCACCACCACTCCCACCTCCGCCCCTTTGTACTCAATGCTTCTCTCTCACTAGGAAGCAACATCTCCTTTCCCAGAAGTCAGAAACCCCTCACTTGCGATATACAAGTCTAGTGACCCCTGGATCTCAGAGACCCATTCCTCCTGTTCCCCCTCCCTCTTCCTGGAGAGTGGCTCATAGCACAACTTACAGATCCCGTTAGTAGCCTGGGAAAATGAGTGACCATTATGAAAATGTACCGCTCATCCCTCGAGCCCAGCTATGCTACAGCCATACCGTCTGTGACGGGACTCTGAGCACCCTCCCCATGTGCCATGACAACCCACAGATTTCACAAAGCCCCCAGCCTTTTCCTGGCACCACTGCAATAACAACAACAACAACAATAAAAATAGCAACTCATCTCCGGCGGCTTTGGGACATATAATTTGTCTCTGAAGGGTCTGGTATTTTGTGTGAGGATACCAGATGAGCCCTGAAGAAGTAGCATTTATTTCCTGGTTATCGCATTCTTACGTACTTATCACGTGGAGAGAGCTCAGTGTGTTTCCCATTTAGCGCCATCGACTTGTTGATCCTTAAGAGTACCCATCTGAATGCTCTACGTGCAAATCAGATAGCTGAGTAAATTGATTAATCATTTGCATTCTCATGATTGACTGTTTGAGGTTGATTGTTGGAGGCTAGCCAACTGCCTAGAACAATTCTGGGGGCCCTCGCTTTTATTTTTGCAGGGCGCATAAGACCAGATAATCATCTGGCATATTCTAGATAAATCCGCAGCGGCGTGTTCTAGCCAATTACTTAGTAATTATCGTAAGAGCTAACAAGTATTTCTGAGCTCAGTCTGCTTGTAAAGCCATATGCTTGGCTCTCGGGAAATGAACAATAACTAGCTAGTTCTTCAGTCACTATGGCTGCAGACAATTCGAATCTGGAGGGCTAAATTATTTCACGATTGGGTCATTATGGAATTACCACAAAGCAGTCGGCAGTCCGCACAATCGCTCGTTTTGAAAACTCCCAATGGCCCTGAAGGGCCAATACTGAAGGGTTTGATTGACAGGTGCCCCCAATCTTTCTGCCCAGCTGCGGGGGTTTTCTGAGCCTCAGTTTCTGCATCTGTGGGATGAGTGGGTTGAAGCAGGTGTTTGCCCCAACTCTGACAAAGGGCTTGAGATCTCTGGGAACGGAGGGGGGGGGGACTGTCTGCAATTCAGCTGGGAGCAGCTTGGAGCAGCGGCTTTCTGGGAGTGGTCTGTCTGGACCTCACATAGCCACTGAGGGAGCGAGGCCTTTCAGGTGCAGATTCTTGGAAGCTGTTGTGTCCCTATCAAGTTACCCCGACTTGGTCTGCTGTGTCCGACGGCACACCCCTGGCTCCCTCATAGTTATGAAGGCTCGAATGGCACTTAGTAGACTGATGTGGCGGTGCCATTTCCTTCTGCACCATGGCTTCTGGCCTCTTTCTCCATCTCAAGGCCAGCAGCAAGAAGGCACCTTTGTTCTCATGATTATGTCAACTGCTTTGGTCAGACTGCCTTTGACTTCCTGTGGGGTGGGACAGTTACATTTAGGGCCCCACCATATACATCTGTTAAAGTCCCCTTTTGCCATCTGAGGTAGCAGTTGGCCTCCCTAGGGCCTAGATCACTCTGGGGGCCATTCTTATAAGAAGTAACATTGGCTAAGATTGACTAGAGAGGAGGCAGTTATCGACAGAAAGGGGGGGGGCACAGCCAAAGTGGGGTGCAGCAGGTGTAAAGGCCCCGAGACAAGAAGGACAGTAGGGAGCAATGAAGGAGGGAGATGGGTAGGAGAAGTGACACAGGGTTCCAGGTGATGTCAGGGCCCCAAAGGCTCTGGGCAGGAGCATGGCATTTGAGAACCACGGCACGGCTTTACAGGGTTGTGTTCACTGCTCTGAGGATTTCCTGCAGCTTGGCCACTGTCTCTTCTTGCACTCAGCTGGTTGAGTCAATGTATCTCGACTCCCCATTTTGGGGTAGTAGTGGCCAGAGAAAAGCAACTTGGCTACCATCTTGGATGCTGACTCGATGTGTGTGTGTGTGTGTGTGTGTGTGTGTGTGTGTGTGTATTGTGTATGGATATATATATATATATATAGTATTTTATTAATTTATTCATATTGCATCTCAATTGTTAACCCATCCCTTGTATCCTCCCATTCCTCCCTCCCTCCCACTTTCCCCCTACTCCCCTCCCCTATGTCTGTGACTGAGGGGGACTTCCTCCTCCTGTATATGCTCATAGGGTATCAAGTCTCTTCTTGGTAGGCTGCTGACTTGATATTTTGCACCTATGTGGCCACCCAGGAAAAATGACCCATGGTTCCTTTGCCTTTAGGTCATCAGGACACCTTGCCAGGGATGGTGGGAAGAGGGAACAAAGTTTGGGGGTGCTTTGTAAACACTGATGGGGGGGGGACTCAGCTTGTGTCCCTGTAGGAGGAGTTTTAAAATCATCTCATTTGGCACCTGGGCCTGGAGCCCTGAGGAGACTTCTCAGTCCTGTGAGATTGACTTGGGACCAGGAAGTGGTGACATCTCAGGGGCCTTATTTGCAGCATTTAAATCCAGTAAGCAGCAGGGGCTCGTCTGCAGATGATTTGTGTCTAACCCCAAGTCTCCTCTGTTTCTGGAGCTTTCAAATGCAGCCACACCAAAGTGCCAAATCTGACAGACAGGCAAAGAGGGCCACAGCCTCCTACAGCCTTGTGTGGAGATGGTTTGCTTGGTTCTTGGATGAGATTTCAGCTTGCTTCCCCCCCCCCCCCCCCCCGGAACTTAAGGGTTTGTTTTCTTTCTTCAGACCAGGTTGAATGTCCTAAATATAACACGCAAGAATTGGGGGCGGGGCAGGGGGGTGCTGAGCCTTGAAGATTTTATACCCACCACCATCTAGTGGCCTTGGCTCCCTTAGTGCTTAGAAAGGCTGAACTGCTTTCCCTTTATGAATCTCAGCTGAAAGGTTTTTTTTGTTTTGTTTTGTTTTATTTTTTTGGTCTGTGGCTGCTTTTAATTGTGTGCCATGCAGGACTTTTGTGAAGGAAGGCGCTATAAATGTCCATCGTCATTAGCGCCATTAGACTAGCATTCTCTTGTGTATGTTTGCGTGTGCCTGGCTTTAAACAGTCACGTGACAAGCCGAGGGCTCTGCCCAGCTGAGGATCTTGCTTTCTTCTGGTCACTGCTCCCTCACATCTCCAAGACGCTGGACTCATGCGTGTGACATCTGTCATCACTTCAGATACGTTTCTTCTTACTGCCCAGGAGATAACTTGGTGGCTGTTGAAAATGCAGACCAGATAAAGAATAACTCCACACATAACACAGCCAGCCAGAGAGAACCACATGTGTGCCGTGGGGGCAGTTGGCCAAAATAAGTATAAATGCACACTTTATATTGGCCAGGATCATGGTGGCTATCAAGCAAGTAAGCCTCCAAAGAGGCAGTGCTGGGGGGGGGCGTGGTGTAGAATGGGGGTGGGGTGGGGTTGGGGGGGGCGGAGAACGGCTCACTAGGTAGTGTGAATACCTACGTTTGAGCTGCAGAATCCATGTAAAGTTGCCACATGTAAAAGTAATCCAAGTATTGGGGGGCAGAGAAGGGAGGATCCCAGGGATTCCAAGCCAAGCAGTCTAGACTCATTTGTGGGTGCCAGGCTAGTGAGCGACACTGTCTCGAAGGAAGTGGACAGCCTTTCTGAGCAGGACTCCTAAAGTTGATTTCTGCCCCCCCTCCCCCCCCCACATGCACATACATGTGCAACCCCCTCCCCCCCATCCCCAATATGCAGGCACCACCTGGGAATTTGAGATGTAAAAGCTATCCAGATGGTTTTCTTGTGTGTGTAGACACACTTTTGTTTCACCAAATACCAGGACGAGAGGTCCCTTCATCTAGTTGAGGGAAGAGAAAAAAGCATGAAGGCTCACGCTAGGAGATGCCATATGCCTACAAGCATCCCGTGTCCCCCCATGCATGCACCGTTGGCTCATACTGAAGCCCTTGGCCATATCCAGCGGCAAGAGAGGCTCGGAAATAACAGTGCTCCCAGGAAAAATGAAAGGGGTCTGATGAAAGGCCAGGGAGTCTCTAGGGCTGAGCCTTTGTATGTTAGCCCCACATGGTTCCTTGTTTCCGTGACTGTCACCACATGGCTAGTCCTCCAGGACCAACATGAACACTGCCGCCTCTCTTCCTTTCTAGAAAGTTCCGTTGACACGTGCCCCCAGGGACGTCTTGTGGTTCCTACTGAACAGCGCACCCACCTCACACTTCTCTTTGCTGTAGTTAATGTTTTCCCTCCCTTCCCACCTGTTAGAGCTTCGTCGTTTATAAAAATCGCTGTGATGTTTATATGTCTCAGAGAATAGGGATAAGAACTGGAAATCCCCGGGCCAGTCAGATGGCTCAGCGGGTAGAGTTGCCTGCTATTGACAAGCTGAGGTCCAGACCTACAGCCTGCATGGTAGAAAACCCACCTCCTCCCAAGTTTTCCTCCGGGGTCCACACACATATCCCCCCAGAGCTGGTGAGTCTCAGAGCAAGGCCAAGGCCATCCTAGATAACTTGGTGAAACTTTGTCTCACAAATACAAAAATAGAGAAAGAGAACTGGGGCTAGAAATGTACTATTTGGAAGGATCAACTCCTAGTACCACAAGAAGGAAGGAAGGAAGGAAGGAAGGAAGGAAGGAAGGAAGGAAGAGAGGAAGGGAAACAAAGGATCTTCTGTACAAAAACACAATAACGATTTCTGCAGCTAGCTTTGTGCCTGTGTGTGTGTAGCTGTTAGCCTTGGGTGGGTTATTTTTTTTCCACATTATACAGCGTGAAGGAAGAAAGCTCCATTTTGGTTCCTCCGTTCAGTTTCCGCCCATCATGGAGGGTAGGCTGTGCCCTATGCACAGGGTTGGGAAACTGAGCTGCAAAACTGCTCCCTCAGTGGTGGCAAACAGGAAGCAGAGAAAGGTAACAGGAAGTGGGGCGGGGCCAACCTTTAAAGCCCGCCCCAGTGGCCTACTTCCTCCCAGCCAGCCTCCCCACCCCCCACCCCCAATCCCCCGCCCAGCTCTTCAAGATTTCATAGCCTTTAAAATGGCACCACAAGCCAGGCACTGAGCAGGCCTTCAAACCGTAAGTGTTGAGAGGATTTCAGATTCAAACCACACATATGAGCACACTGATGATGCAGTCGTGACAAGGATTATAAGGATAATAACACCTGGGAGAAATAGAGTCTCTTTCTTGGCCCCGCAAACATCCAGTGCTTCGTGCTTATTGACCGACACGTGGGTGATGGCTGGGGTTTGAAGGCTCGGCTTCCTGTCTAACCTCTGCCCCTGGCTGGTCCCTTGGCTGGATAGCTTCTCTCCCCTCAGCTCCAGGCCACCCAGAGGGAGGTGTGGAATGACCGACGAGCTGTATCCACTGGTCTCGAGCTGAGCGGAGAGCTTGGAGCTAGAAATAACCTTGCGTGAGTCATCTGGGTGGACGTGGTGATTGAAGCCGTGGGTCTCGGGAGCTGAGGGCAACCAGGGAGGCGAGAAGGGTCACCTGAGGACAAAGGCTGGATGAAGCACCTGCCACTCCGGGCGGACTGAGGGACGTGAGGGCCCAGGAGACGGCTGTCTGGGTAGGGGGAGCAACCAGAGACGTGTCCCTGGGAAAGCACCCTAAAGTCATGGCCACTGTGCACCGTGCACTGTGCCCCACTTCCCATGCTGCCTTATGCTTTGTCCTTATTAGCACGTGTGTCACCATGGTCATAGTTATCTTGATTCTCTGTTGGTTTGCTGACCTTTTACCTCACCCCCCATCCCCCGCTCCAACCCCCATCCAGCTCCCCCACTTTAGAACAGCCCTGAGCCCAGGGCCTCAGCTGTTCTGTTCACCTTTGTATCTTCAGCCCCCAATACATCTATCAGGTCATTTCCATGTACTTGCCAGGTTGATGAATATCAATGAATATATATACGTGTATATATATGTATATATGCATATACATACATACATATATACACATACATATACACACATACATATACATACATACATATACACGCATACATATACACACATACATATACATACATATACATACATACATATACACACATACATATACACACATACACACACACACACACACACACACACACACACACACACACACACACACATATTCCCAGCCTATACCTCCTCTTGGCAAGTGTAGCAGGGACGGAGCTTTTGGTTTCGTTTCTGAGGAATGGCCATGTCTAAAAATAGGATATGGACTTGGGGGTTGGGTTGAGGGGTGGAGGAGAAATGATGGTCAGATGCTAGCAGTGTCAAAGTAATGCAATACCGGGCCAGGTGACTTGAAGACACTTACCGGCCAACACCCATTCTATGCAGATTTCTGTGCTTGAAGGTCTGACTGCTGAGAAGGATGGCCCCGTGGGGCTCATAAGTGCATTTTGCTGGCTGCGTCTCCAGTGTTGTTATGATCTGTGCTATGGGGACCCAGAGCCAGCCCACTTTTCAGCTAAGGGGCTGCCAAGTGGGTAGTAAAGCAGCATCACTGGGCTGTCAGGGTACTTGGCTTTGATCCCCAGCACCCACATAAGAGCTAGGAGTGGTAGCACGTGCCTCTGATCCCAGTGCTGGTGAGGCAGAGACATGGGGGGGGGGGGTGTCCAGGTTCAGTCTGGTCAGTCTGTGACCTCAAGGTGTAACAAGACACCCTGCCTCAAAAAACAAGATGGAGAACAGTTGAGGAAAGATATCTGACCTATGGACACACACACACACACACACACACACACACACACACACACAGAGAGAGAGAGAGAGAGAGAGAGAGAGAGACAGAGAGAGACAGAGAGAGAGAGAGACAGAGAGAGAGAGAGACAGAGAGAGAGAGACAGAGAGAGACAGAGAGAGACAGAGAGACAGAGACAGAGAGACAGAGAGACAGAGAGACAGACAGAGAGAGAGACAGAGAGAGAAAGACAAAGAAACAGAGAGACAGAGACAGAGACAGAGACATAGCAAAGCCCTAGAGACCCCAGGAGTCCTGGATAGAGGGCGTGGGAGAAGATGAGGGAACTAGTGACCCATCTTAAAGAACCTAGTGAGGGAGGCAGAGACGCTTGAATCTCTCTCTCTGAAGATGAAAGGGAAACCATCCGAGGATATCACCTGGGAGATGACACCGTCAAGTTGACTTATTAGAGAGCCCACTGGAGTTGACTTATTAGAGAAGCCTCATACTCCCTCAGCTGGGGAGCCCTCCCAGCAGGATGGTTGATGCACTCCTCCCAGCAACAGTCACTGTTGGTCCCAACTGGGAATTAGCAGGCCTGCTTGCAGGTTTGAGTGCCCTGGCTTCTGAAAACTAGTTGGCTTGCTTTGGTTTGGGGGTCAGTGGGGGCGCAGGCACGGGAGCAGCAGCGAGCTGGCATCTTCTGGAATCACAAGTGTTTTCAACAGCTTTCACTATTTCCCAGAGTTAAAAATAGCCCGATGCACTCCCATGTTTTGAAGGCAAGCGGACGCACCATCAGGCCCTTCACGTGTGTGTTCCAGAGCGCTTGGGGATGGTTTCCTTGGTGTTGCTGACAGGCAGTGTTTAAACAGTGATAGGGGAGTTTATGGTAGGGAGGGCTTCATGGAGAGAGGCAAAATTGGGAGGCTCCCTCCCTTCATCTGTTCGCTTGCCTGTAAATGGGGTTGAGGGTGGGGTGGGTGTGAATGGCACCTAATTCAGAGGACCTAGGGGACAACAAAAACCAGCCTCCGAATGAAGGTTGACAGCAGAGCAGGGAATTGGCTTTTAATTATAATTTTGCTCAAGGGCATCAAGGCAAGACCGGAAGCTGAGATTGTCTGATTGGAATCAAAGCCCTGGTCCAAATCTGTTTTCTCTGCTTTCAGAGCTCTTGAGCGCCCGGATTTGGCTTGATGTTTTCCCAACCCAGTTCCTATTGGCCTGGTCACTGCTCAGTTTTCTGCTTCGGCCCCATCTGACTGTGTTTACGATAATTAAGCCCATATATCAAATAATAAATAGGTATCGACTGTTTGTCATGGCGAGTATGAGGATGGATTGACCACTGCGATTCTGCTCCTCTGGATCAATGGGAGCCATGGGGATAGATAAATCCCGATCATGACTGACAAGAGGAAAATCGATAGTTGTATTAATATATGCGCCCAGACCATCGATCTTCCGGGTGGAAGTGGGACTTGGCTAGTTAGGGAAGGCAGAGACAGACGGTAGACAGACAGACAGACAGACAGTTAGACCGACCGGCTGGGGATTCTCAGATATGAAATAGCCACTCAGTGACTACTAGTGTACATAGAAAGGCAAGGAAGGGTGCTCTTTAAACAAAAACCATACTTAACATTTGGGTTTTTCCTTCCTTTGCTCAGAAATGCTTCCATAGGCAGCGTGGTTTTGTTATGAGAAGAAGGGAGAGAGGCGAGAACAGCATAAATTATCCGGGGTGTCACACCCCAAAGGTTCCAGTGACCCTTGATGTGAAAGTGATTGCTGGATACTATCAAGCTGGGAAACGGGGTCAAGAGAGTTGGGGTGAGGTTACTGAATGTGTGGTCATTCTGAGGCTGGCAGGGGACCATGCTCGGCTGGCCGCTAGGAGCCATCTGTGTCAGGACCTGGCCCCACATGTGAATGTGTGTCAGACTGCCCCTAGGGCAGTGGTCCTCAGCCTTCCTAATGCTGCAGCCCTTTAATACAGTTCTTCTTTTGGTGACACCCCACCATAAAATTATTTCATTGCTACTTCATAACTACGATTTTGCTGATGTTGTGAATCATAAGGCAAATGTCTGTGTTTTCTGATGGTCTTAGGTAACCCCTATGACGGGGTCATTTGACCCTCAAAAGGGTCTTGGCCCACAGCTTGAGAACCATTGCCCTAGGCAGTTTCTGAAAGCCAATTGCTGCCTGTACTTCTTTCCCTATCCAGAAGTCATGGTCCCTGTGATAAGACCTGCGAGGTTGCATTGGTGGGTGTGTGAATTGAAACAAGGTCTTGGAATCCTCCTGCTTCAGTCTCTTCAGTGCTAGGATGCACGAGTGTGTGTGTGTGTGTGTGTGTGTGTGTGTGTGTGTGTGTGTGTGTGTAGATCAGAGGACACCTTACTGAAGAAGTTGGTCCTCTCCTTCCAACACGAGCCCCAGGGACAGCAGACACCTTCACACAGAGAGCCATCGTGCCAGCCCCCAGGACCCTGTATTTTCAGCAGCATCCAAGTGTCCCCTCAAGTGATGAGGGTGCAGTTGGGTGGGGAACTTCACTTTGAGAAGCCATAGCCCCAGGGAAAAGACTCAGGCTCAGGCAGAAGAGAGCTTGAAAGTTGCAAAATAAATAAATAAAAATAAATAAATAAATAAATAAAAGAAAAAGGAAGTTGCTAGTTGCTAGATCACAGGACACTAGAGGGCTAAAGAAAACAGGGAAAGGTCTATCCGGGAGCTGGAAACAGTCCTGCATAGAAGTAGTCAGTGGTTCCAGGGCTTGGGATGATGGGAAGGGCAGATGAGGCACAATAAAAAAAAAAAAAAAAAATATATATATATATATATATATATATATATATATATATATATCCTTCGAGATACCATCAGCCTTAGCATCTGACTGGCCATTGGTGCCGCTGCACACCAACTTCCTGCCTCGTGTGACAGGGCAACATCTGACAGCTCCACCTGTGGCTCCAGGAGCAAACTATGTCCATTTCTAGGAGGGGGGGCCACAGGTCACCCAGGGGTGGAGCGCCTCACCCTCCCAACCAGGTGGGCAGGGAGGCTATCCCAGGGTAGTCAGGGAGTGTTATAGTGGGCGTAGGGCACATCTGGAAGGGCATTCCTGGGAACAGTTCCTGGAGGGGAGGCGCTGCAGTTTGTCACCATGCTGTGGCAGGGGCACTGAAAAGATGACGATGAGGCTGCCCTCCGGCGACTGAGAAATACTGACTGTAGAACCAATCTTTGATGCTCCACTACCACTGTCCTTACAAAACAAGGGAGGGAGTTCATAGCTTGACTCAGTTCTTTGAGACAGGAAGCAGAATGTGCCTGGAAAATGGATGTTTGATTATCCATTAATGAGACTATTTATTGTGGCCACTAGACACCAGGCACGGTACTGAGGATGATGCGGTTATTGCATCCTTAGGTTTCTTATAGTTATTCTACCAGCTTCAGAGAGGAAACAAGGCTCCTGGAAGGACATACGATGAGGATGCTGAACCATGGCGTGACCTTGACCTCTCCGTCTAGAGCCTAAGCCCTTGACTCCTAGGCCGTCCCACTTGCTGAGGCATCTCAAAGATAGAATCCTTTGTTTACCTCCAAGGCAGGTTCTGTGGCTCATGTCACTAGCCTCCTCTATAACTCTTGGATATAGAGTCAAATTCATGGGAACTTACCACCGTATAGAAAATTGAAATGCGTAGCAAGCTCTTAGCTACCTAAGCCAGGCCTCCACGTGTCCTCCAGTGGCCAGCCTCATGGGTCACCAGGAAACAGGTGGTGGTCATCCAGTCAACCCCATCTGGAGAAATATTTGTGGATAATTGTTTGTAAGCTTGTCTTCTATTGTGGTCTTTATTCAGCCTTCTTGGGCCTCAGTTTCCCTCTGTGTACAAGTGGAGATAGGAGCCCAACCCTCATAGATTGAGGTGAGGAGAAACCGGGCCCTAGTCTGAACCCCAGCGCTCATGACTGACCGCACACAAGGCCAGTTTCAGCATTCGTTCATCAGAGCCACTGTCACCAACATTGTGCCTTGGAGCCCGGAGAGTGGCAGAGATGCGCAGCCCCCATCCCATGCTGTCAGAGTGGATGCTGGAAAAGCAGCTAGACGTCTTAGCTGAGTGTTCTAGAACTGGTAACGTGCTGTGTGACCTCAGGTAAGTCACTTGGCTTCTCTGAGCGTCGGTGTTTCCATCTGCAGCGTGGAGAGGATGGTGTGTGTCTCTCTGAGTAGACAAGAGGAGTAAGAAAAACAACAGATTATCCCATCCCTTGTATCCTCCCATTCTTCCCTCCCTCCCATTTTCCCCTTATTCCCCTCCCCTATGACTGTTCCTGAGGGGTATTACCTCCCCCTGTATATATTCATAGGGTATCAAGTCTCTTCTTGGTAACCTGCTGTCCTTCCTCTGAGTGCCACCAGGTCTCCCCCTCCAGGGGACATGGTCAAAGGTGAGGCACCAGAGTATGTGAGAAAGTCATATCCCACTCTCCACTCTACTGTGGAGAGTGCTCTGTCCATTGTCTAGATCTGGGTAGGGGTTTAAGGTTTACCGCCTGTATTGTCCTTGGCTGGTGCCTTACCTTTGAGATGTAACAAGAATAAATTAATAAAGAAGAAAAAAAATGAAAAAAAGAAAAAAAAAGAAAAACAACAGAGCTGGGAACACTTGAAAGTGATGAGGACTCTGGAAATATGGAGCTTGTTTTTTTTTTTTTTTTCTATGTACTTCAATCAGCATATTTTGATTATACATAACAATAGATTTCACTACGGCTTTTGTATACAAGCATGTAACAAATTATTGTATTTGCCCCTGTTACTCCCTTCGTTTCCTCTTCCTTGGGTATCCATTTTAAGTAACATGGTACTGACATTAATGGTTAGGAAACAGTGGTCGTGTCCCCTTCCTCAACTCAATCTCTCCACGGAAGATTCTGCCTTTGTGCGGAGAATGAGTGAAGGGAAGCAGGAGCCCCTCTCCAGCTCTCCAGTCAGCGCCCCTCTTTGACGACAGTAGACAGACTCAGGGCTGAGAAGGCGCTCCCACTTTTAATCAAAAGGTTTGTCTCCGAGTTCTCTTCAAACAAGGATTCCGTTTCTTCTAGGTGTTCAAAAGCCTCAGAGAAATGCCGCAGAGGGGCGAGATCAGACCGCTTCAAAAGCAGAGGTGGGCCCCTGAACATCTGCACACCGTCCCCAGCTGTGCCCGTCCCTCCAAGGCAGTTATTAGCGTAGCCCTCGGGGGAATTAGAGCCCCAGATCAAGGACTCTCTGTGGGCTTGTTTGGAAGTGTTTGTAGACTATTGAGGGCTGTCATCTACTCTTGATCACCAGGGTCTGATTCCTCTCCAAGAGAGCCGGGCTGCCTCTGACAGCTCTCAGAACTGTAGGTAGCATGCTGCAGCCCCGAGTGCTGCCATTCTGCCTTGTCAATAAACACCGTTCCTGGGCTCTCTGGCCTCAAGGCTGTGCCACCTGCACACAGGAACATCGCTCTCTGTACCTTCCTTTCCTGCTTTCAACCATAGGACTGGCGCACCCTTGACATCCCACTACAGAAAGGAGGTGAACATAGGGCAGTGTACACGAAAGGTTGGGGTTCCCATCAGAGGTTGAAGCCAAGCAGAAGAGCGTGGGAAGAGTAGAGAGAGGTTCAGGGGTCGAGGTCTCCCCTTCTCCATTCTAGCTCTCAGTCTCTTTGTTCTGTGAAAGGATGCCCACTTTGTTCCTACCTGAGTTACCCACTTCCTGGTCTGACCGAAGCCGGGCCCCTGGAAGTGAACAGTTATTCACCCATCCACCTGCCCTTCTACCCATCCTCCTGTGTCCCCATCTTCACTTACCTACCTATCTACTCATTCTTCCACTGATCCTCCCACCCTCAGCCTCGATCCCCATCCGTTCATGTGCGCATTCTGTTTATCCACCCACCTGTGTGCCTATTGATCCGTCCATTTCTTCTATCTATTCTCTGTCCCAACAACTCTCTATCTAGGGTCCCTCCACTCACTTCTGTATTCTCCTAGACACTGATAATATACCTACACACCTACACCTAACTACCCATCCAGTATCTTTCCTCCTATTTCTGCATCTGTGTAACGACCTATCCTTCCATCTGCCTATTTACTCAGTTTCTGTCACCTACCTCTCCATCAATATAAATACAGACACCATTAATCTATCCATATAGCCATATACCTGTCCAACCATCAATCCAATATCTGCCCATCTCTCTCTATCTCTCTCCACTCAACAACCACCACACACACCCATCCAACCAACCATCCACCCATCCAACCATCCATCCATCCATCCATCCATCCATCCATCCATCCATCCATGCACCCATTCACCCAGCTCCTTTCCCACTAATTTAGTCTAGCCACCATGCAGTAGCCACTAGGTTTCTTTGTCCTATCAGGTACAACATGGTGTCATGAAGGAACCATTGGGATTTTTTTTTCTGGGCCATGATTCAGGCAAACAGCATGTAACACTTTAAGTAAACTCAAGGCCAAGCACTGTGGCTGTCTAGGAAAGACAGGCTGATGGGGCTCGAAGAATCATCTCCATGTTTTCTTCCCTTTGGCTTAAACTTAGTGGATGTTTTCACTGATGAGCAGGGTGAGGAAGTCCCTACCAGGACACCAAGGAGAGGAGAAGCCTTGTTTTAGCCCAATACCTGGAGTTGGGTAGATGAACAGAGGGTGATCTCGGGCAGTGGTGGCAGGGGATGAAGGAGCTGAGTTAGGGCCTCAGGTTGTTAGTGCTGTTTCTAATGGCGGTGGAGAGCTGGGTGCAGGCGGTGGGTGCAGACTACAAGTGAGGCTTCTTATTGCTGACTTCACGCCCCATTAACTCCCAACTCATAATAATTTCTCAGCGGCAGCTTGCAGTTTACTTGCTTGTTATTTATAGAGAATGTGTTTGCTAAGCAAATCAGTAGTTCAAACAAGATCGCAGCAGGGGGACCTTGAACCCACTCAAGAGACTCAGCCTGGGAGACAGTCTCAGCAAAGCTGTCTGTCTGAGGGCAGATGGGAATGCCGAGAGCAGATGGACAGCCAGCCCTTGGGCCTCTCACATACGCGCTTGGTCTCCAAATGGCCCCTTTAAGGAACATAGTTCAGCCTCCCACCTACCCTTTTTTGTCTGGACTTGACCCACTTGTCAACCTGAATCTGTGTTGACTTTCTTATATCATAGTATAAGGCTTTGATTGACCTGGCAAGAGCCTCTGTAGTGGTCAAGTGTAAAAGCCCTTCTCTAATGGGAGATGGATGGCTGTGGAAACTTGGCTTCTGGTCAGTCTTTTGAGGAAGACCTCTTAGTCTTGGAAGCCTGGTTCCCTCCTGGTGTTGGGCATCTGTCCTAATTTCAAACACTCCGACAAAAGCCAACATTGGGGAGGAAACGGTTTGGCTTCAATTCCAGGTCCTAAGTCCATCATTTCAGGGAAGTCAAGGCAGAAACGTGAGCAGTTGCTGCATCATATTCACAGCAAAGAGCAGAGAGAATAAAGACATCCCTGTCTTTATACAGTTCTAGAGACTCTGATTAGGGAATGGTGCCACCCACAGTGGGATAGACCCTCTTGAATCAGTTAACAGTCAAGACAATTCCTTACAGTCATGCCCACAGGCCAATCTGATCTAGAGAATCCTTCATCAGGACCCTCTTATATCAAGTTGTCCTTGAGCAGTCCTTCTGGCCTCTGTGTTGTTCACCATCTTCATCTGGTTCCCTTAGGCAAATTCCAAGTGATAGTGCTTTCCTACACAGCAGAAATGGCTTGTGGGAAACTTCTCATAGAAGACTGGGAGTGGGAACAGAAATGCTGGCTGGTATTTGAGGGCTTCTAGAGCCTATGCTAAGGGGTTGGGGGGGTTACTTGGGGTCATACTCAGCATCCCTGCAGGGGTAGTGGGACTGTCATTCCTGTTTGAAAGTGCCCAGGTGACTTCCTACAGCACCCAGGAAGGATGCAATAAGCCTAGACCTTTAACTTCTGCAAGAAGACCAGGGAAGGTGGGAGGAAAGGACCTTGATGGTCCCACTCTGCCCTATCAGGCACATACTACAGACAACCCTTTCCATTCCCTTCTTCTCAGGGAACCTTGGATTTGTCTGGGTATGCTCAAGAAGTCACAGCCTTCCTCTGAGCCTCGGTTTCCTCCCAGTGAAATAGGGACCGTGAGACTCCATCCCTGCTGGGTGAGATGGAGGATAAAAAAGGAGGATGTACGTGGCTGACATACAGCCATGGGTGTAAAGCAAGATCAGTGGGAACTGTGTTTCTTGGAGCCCTGGGGTTTTCCCTGAAGATTTGCCTTCCACAAACCCCAGCCTCCTCTCTTCTGCTTAGCTGTGTGTTCTTGGACAAGTTATCAAGTGACTAACCCTCTCTGCGCCCTGATGCTGCTCATCTATCAAGTAAAGAAAGCACAGTGTCCACCTCATTGAGGTGTCATTCATGATTAATTAACTGCTTTGGCGGGATATCAGGCACATCTAAAGATTAGTGGTGATTGTTGGTAAATTCCTTCTTCATTTATCTCTTGATTTTTCTCCTGGTACTGAAATCTGAGCTCTATAAAGTGAGCGCATGACTATCCACCTCTCTGGGTTTGGTCTACGAAGCAGAGCCTGGCTTTGTAGTTGATGCTTAAGTGCATATTTGCTATATGGATGGATGGATGGACACGCATGGATGGAAAAATGGTCAGATGGACAAACAGATGGACAGATGGATGGGTATATGGATGAATGAATGGATGGGTTGAGATACGGATGGATAAATAGATGGATAGATAGATGGGTTAATGGATACATGAATGGATAAATGAGTGAATGAATGAATGAATTAATATGCAAATGAAGAATCTTGGCTGTCAGGTAGCACATCGCTCTCCTAAACATTCTAGAGTCTGGCTGCTTCTCTAAAACACCCGTCTCTGCACCTCTGATGTGACATGTGAACTGAGACAACCCTACTGTCTGTCTGTCTGTCTGTCCACCAGAAATCATGGTGGCCTTTCTCCCTCCCTCAGAAGAATCTGTCGTACCCTAACTTGATGCTCTCATCTCACACAGACTGGAAGTCAGGCCTCCATTTTTCTCTGGTTTTAGGGTATTGCCCTGGAAGTTGTTTCATGCCCCTCTGGTCACCCTCTTTAATGCTGTAGATCTTGGTACACCTCAGAGGGGTCAGAGCAATAGGCGGGTGTCAGATCACTCTGCTATGGAAAACTCTAGAAGGGTGAGGGTAGTGTGATCCCTTTTGTGGGTCAAGAAGGTTCCTGGTGTAAGTTGGAGAGTGAGAAGGAAAAGTAAGATGCCCAGGAAGAAGCTACTGGATCCAGCCTCTTAAAAAAAACCAAAACACCCTAGGGGCTGAGGAGAAGGCTCAGTTGATAAAGTATTACCCTACCAAGCATGAAGACATGAATTTGATTCTTAGAATCCGTGTAAAAATTCAGGCACTGTGGTGCAATCATGCCTATATCCCCGTGTGGAGGAGATGGGAGGCAGAGTCAGGTAAGTCCCTGGAAGCTCACAGGCCAGCTAGCTAAGGCTTCTCAGTGTAGTTCCAAGCCAATGAAAGGGCAAAGGGGGAAATGCACCTGTGTTGTGTTATTGTAGTTACAGTTCCCCATCTTATTGTCATGGGATGCACCTGGGATCCCAGGGGATGCACCAAAGCTCAGGGGTGCAGAGCCCTGTCATCCAGTGCTTTGTCTGCCTTAATGCAGAACTTCCTGTGCGTGTTGTCTCTAGCATTTGCGTTTTGAGATGTGACATCAAAAATTACATAGGCGTTGGAGAGATGGCTCAGCAGGTAAATGTCCTAGCTGGGCAAGCCTGAGGATCCAAGTTCAATTCCCGGGACCCACATGATAGAAGCAGAGAACCAATACTGCAGAGTTGTCCTCTGACCTCCACACACAAGCCATGGCACATAAAACTAACACAAACTCCCTTTTGTTCTTTGCAATGCCACAGATAGGAGATTCATTCTTACCATACGTCTTAGCAACCCCCACGCAAGATGCTGAATCCAAATAATCTCGCCTTTTGACTTAAGGAAGGGCTTTCATGCCTTCTCTCTGGCGTCCCCACTCTTGCACTTTGGGGCCTTTGCTAAATAAAATAAGTGCCACTGGATCACCACTCCCAAGGTACAGTGGTCACTGATCTGGTCACCAAGGAGCTCCTGGGTGAGAAATGGGTGGGTAGCATACATACCATGGATACATTGATCAAAGGAATGATTCATATCCTGAGCAGAATGGGGTCATGGAAGAGTAATGTGATGTCAGATTTCATCATGTTCCCATAATGGCCTGCAGCTGAAAAATATATGCATTGTTTATTTCTGGAATTTTCCACTCCTCAACTTCACGCCGTAACTCAAGCTCAAGTAGCCGAAACCACCGAGAGCAAAGCTGGAGGGAGGAGGTGTGGGGAGCACCATCTCCTTGTTCTTAACAGCTGCGTCTTCCTTCTCTGAGCCAAGCAGCAACACCCTTGATGGGTTGTCTAATTTAATTTTTCAGAAGGATGAAGGGATTCGCTGAGCCCTGCTTGTGCATGAAACAGAGGCTCCCACAGGTAAAGCAGCATCTACAATGGAGTCAGGAGTCACCGGGTTACTGCTCCCCACCCCTAACCCGCTCCCCTGGATTCCTTACAAGCATAGTATCATTGCCCTATTATTACAGGCAGGGGGAACTGAGGCTCAGAAAAGTTAGGTGAAGGTGACCTGCCATGGACCACTCCCTGCACAAGGGGACTGTGCCCACATCACTCTGTGGGTCAAGAATTCTCCCCTCTGGACATCCCTCTCAGGAAAAAGACTGGTGTCTGCTTTTCTTCTTGGAAGAGCCCCCAACACAGACCCTCTCCTATGCTCCTAGGTGTGCTAGTTGCCGGGAGGCCAGGGCAGTCTCGTGGATGGTACGAATCAAGTTTCTATGACTAAAACGAAGAGATTTCTTAATCTCCGAGGCAAACTGATCTCACAGCGCACACACAGCAGAACAAGAACTCCAGCCTGAAGCTGGTAACTCAGGGAAAGAAAACATACCAGTGTTTGCTGAGTGAGAAGACAGACGATATTGGCTCAGGAGAAAAATGTCATTTTTCAGTCAGCCAAGAAGAATGTTAACATATAACCTAGAAAACCAATAATAATAATAATTAAAAAAAAAACCCAGTCTAATTTTTTACAGGCTGTCTACCTGAAATAATTCATGAAATTGCATCCAAGAGCCCTGACATTTCGCTCCTAATTTTGATAGGGAAGATATTTTCCAAGGCCTGACTTGTATACTGACTTTGCAGATTTCTTCCCGGCTGCAGGTGGTCAGAATGGGTGTCTCCAATCAAATTGTTCAAAAATGACATTGTTAACCAATGTGTGTGTGTGTGTGTGTGTGTGTGTGTGTGTGTGTGTATTCATCTGCTCCTCCAGCCATCCCACTGCTCCTTCAAGGAAAGGAGCTGGTTCTGGGGTCACAGTGCCTTCTGAGACAAGCCTATTCCCAGAAGCCTCTCAGCTAGGGCAAAGGCCGATAGAAGAAACTTGCAGAAACTGGGGTGTCAAATAGGAGGTTTGGGGTAAAGAGTGAACAGAAAACAACGAGGTGAGATAGCATTAGGGTTTGAACGCGAAATGTTCTCTGGAGGGTAAGGAACTTGGAAGACATGGAGCTGCCTGGCCCCATGCTGGCCAGAAGAGGCAGGCCTTGAGGCTCATAGCCTGATCCTGCTTCCTGCTCTGTTTACCGATTGTCAAAGAGGAAACCAATTACCTCTATGCCTGCCTGCCACCCCTGTGAGCCGCCCCCACCACCATACCTTCCCCCACCATGGTGATCCGCCCCCTCCAACCAAGAGCCAAATCAATCCCCCCTCCCTCAAGCTGCTTCTGTTGGGTTTTGGTCACAGCCAAGTAAAAGAACTAATCCCAATGGAACTGCTGTGGAAGAGCGAGGTGGCGTTACTCTCGGCCGTGGTAGACCGCCATGACCGGGGCAGTTCGTCTGGGCTTCAGTTATTTGGGTTTATGGATCCAGGTTAAGAATCAGTCATGTCAAGCCGGGCGTGGTGGCGCATGCCTTTAATCCCAGCACTCAGGAGGCAGAGACAGAGGCAGGCAGATCGCCGTGAGTCCGAGACCAGCGTGGTCTACAAAGTGAGTCTAGGACAGTCAAGGCTACCCAGGGAAACCCTGTCTCGAAGAAAGAAAAAAAAGAATCAATCATGTCAAGGAAACTTGGCATCAGGTGCAGAGGCTGGAGAGGGAAGCTGGTGGTATACATGACCCACAAGCAAGAAGCAGAGAGCAAGCTAGAGCGACACTGGCCTGGAAACTCTCACAGGCGACTTTCAGTGACAAACTTACTCCAGCAAAGCCACTATTCTTAAACCTACCCAGACAGCATCCCAACCGAGTAACAAGTGTTCAAATGCACAAGACTGTGTGTGTGTGTGTGTGTGTGTGTGTGTGTGTGTGTGTGTGTGTGTGTGTTTCAAACCACCATAGCAAACGAGCAAGAAGGTGCAGAATGGCCAGTGCTGTGTGAAGATTCACGTCTACAGATTCAACCAAGGATGGAAAAAATAGGTAGGAATGGGTTCTAGAAAGTTCCAAAGGCAAACATTTGAATTGCCTGCACACTAAATAGTACGTCCATTTGAGTGGAATGGCTGGTCATAACACATCTGATGCGCCCCCATCTAATGATCTTCAGGGGTCCCCCAAGTCCTGCCAGTTCCCCAGGTTACATTTGGTTTTGTTTTTGTTTTTTGTTTTTTTTTTTGTCTCTGAGTGAAGTTAAGTTGGCCATGTTTGTGTCTGAACGGGACACGTAGGGGCTTTTGTGTTTTCTTCTCCCTAAATGCCATGGTGTAAGAGATACTTATAGGATGTTCACGCTACAGATGTTCAGGCTCCATGTACTACAGATGTTGTTAATGTAAACCATCTAGAGGTGATTTAAAGGGCCACAGGGCCACGTGCACTTGTTGTACACTGATGCTGTGCTAAGTGAGCTTCCGCAGAGTTTGGCATTGCAGAGTGAGATTAATGGGAGCAGAGGGACAGCTGTGGTTCACTTAGAGCTAAATGGTGCCACCTGGGAGGTTTATAATAAAACACTGAAACCCTGAGTGATGTCATAAGAGCGGATAGTGCTTGGGGACCGGGGAGATGGCTCAGTCAATAAAATGTTTGCCACACAAGCACAAGGGCCTATGTTTGGATCTCAGAGCTGGGGAGGTGGAGGCAGGAGGTTACCTGTAGCTTTTGACCAGCTGTTCAAGCTAAATTATGGAGCTCCCGGGCTAGTGAGAGGTGCCTCAAAAAGGCAGTATGGAAAGCAAGTGAGGAAGATGCCTGATGGTGACCTTTGCTGTCCACGTGTATGAGCTCCCATGTGTGCACACCCATGCACGCACACCCATGCACACCAACAAGGACAGAAAAGTATCTACTTCTAGCTATGCTTTGCACACGCTATACAGTGCTCACAGCTGTCCTGACACATGACTGGGAACACTGACCCCTCCCCCTTTTTACACACCAGGCTCCGAAAAGCATCACCCCCCCCCCCACCAGAATTCCTTCCCAGAAGCAGAACTCCACTCCAGCAGCTGGCAGTGATCTCACAAAAGCCACAGAAGCAGAACACCCGGGTCTGGATTGCGGGAGGTTAGGGATGAAGGGGAAGGAGTGACACCCATTACCTGAGGGTCAGACCCTGTACTTTCACTTCCTCCATGAGGCCAACCACACCCAGCCACCTGACTGTGACTCACATGATATAGTAACCTCCATGACAGTGGGTGGGGCAATCTGGGAACTTAGGGCTGTGGTCCTAAGTGATGTAAAATGAGTGTCCTCATTGGCTCTGCCCTGTCTTGTATTTCCCCTGGCCCAGGCTGGAGTACCTTCCTCTACCAATCACCACGCAGCAGCCAAATTCACATGTAACTTGGCCAGCAAAAGCGACTGTGCATTGCTTAGGATCCCTGTATCTTGAACCTCAGTGTTTCATAGATAGAATCTGGAGTGTTTGTGGAATTTGCCAGTCTGGTGTGGGGGTGGGGAAGAGCAACCAGGCAAACATCAGAAAAAGAATTCTCTTAGCATCCTGGAGTGGAGAGCTTAAGGGGAAGCCCGCATGAACTTGACTTGTGATTTCAAGTCCCTGAGAAATTGGCAAAAGCTTACATTTTGTCCCCGCATCTTCTAAATTGGGTTTTGGGGGACTGACAGGACTTTCGATGGAAACAGATTAACAAGGTGAAGCTCGGTGGGTAATGGAAATATTCGTAATAGGGATTACAAGGAGTGTATTTTCATCTTGCTTGTGGGGACGTGACAGTCTTTCGGGGCACAGCACCCGGTTGTCTCTAATCTCTCTGGACACTTATCTTCTGTTTTTAAATGGTGGCGAGGGGAGGGCACACCCCCACTGTGACTGGCTTGCTATCTGGGACAAGCTAGAGAAAGCTATTAACCAAAAAAAAAAAAAAAAAAACCAACATGAAATTGAATCACACCACGCAGAAGAGATTCCCATTTGCCTGCAGTTCTTCCAGAGCCGCCCCGTGGCCCGGTTTTGCGAGGATGGAGATGCCTATGGGCATTGGGAGGAGGGTACCATGTTTCTTAAACAACAGGAAAAATACAAACCCATGCCAAGGGGATTTAGTTTCTCTAGCAATCCTTCTTAGAGAGCTTGACCCAATCACGGCATCGTTGTTGACCTGGCTCCTGTTCATTCTCCACCGTTTCGCACGGCCTCAGTTATCTTCGTGTTTTGAGCCACTATCATAGCCAGTATTTACTGAGAGCTTTCTATGTTCCGATCTCTTTGCATGTCTATTAGAATGATAATACATTTATTGTTTTATTTTTGTATCTGTGTGGAGGTCAGAAGACAACCTATCGAGATCTGTTCTCTCCTTCCACAGTGTAGGCGGGGCTGGGGTCCCCGCTGGTTAAACTTGGCTCATTTGGGCGCAACAGCAAATGCCTTTACACGCTGAGCTATCATCTCTGGCCTTTTTCCTGTCTTTTAGTCAGGGTAGGATCCGTGTCAGCTGCAAAGACAAACAACCATGAAGCTGCCATTTCACGTGTGGTTGCTCTTGTCTGTGTAACCTTGTCATCACAGATTGTCCCTAGTCCTGGTGACACAAAATGAAGAACAGACTGGAGGTTAGGCGGTGGGCTTTAAAGGTTCCCCCAATCTGGAAGTCACAGGGCTCAGCTTTGAGTGCCTGGAGCCTGGAAGAGTCGGAGAGAAAGGTACAGGACTTGGTGGAGATTGGTGCTGCTCCATCCATGTAAGAGTTTCCCAGCTAACTCCTCCCAGGTGACCATTTGTTTTAAGTAACTTTTCTAAATGCTTATGGTATAACAAAACAAAACAAAGCAAAACTCAACACTGAGTCTGGGACCTGGCTGTGCCCGTCTCCAAATTCCAAGTCCCTTAGTTGGGACTGCCTTCCCCGAGAAACCCTGTCTATTCTCCACCCTCTTTTCTGTTTCTCCTGAACGTGAATGCTCCCCTGGCTCCCCTGGCTCCCAATGTTTTCCCACTTCTACTGGGGTTGTGAGTTTGTTTTCCCTCCAGATCCAGCATGGCTCTGCCATCCCAGCCCTTGTAGCCTCTAGGTCCTCTGCTATCTACATCCAAAGCGTTGAGAGACAGAACAGAGGTGTTCTTTGCTGTGAAGGAAGCAGAACAGAGCCTGCACAGTGTCAGGGAGACCCTTCCGGCTCTGACAGTGCTGTGACAATGTCTTATCCCGCCATGTCCGCCCACGCCCCCTTCGCAAGCACAGGGAGTCTCAGTAAATGCAACGAGGAAGAAGCAAGTCTTTGATTTCTGACTTCCCTTTGCTTGGGTTTACTAAGCAACCTATATAGCGTTCACATCCCACACTTTGTTCATTTGGCACGTACACTTTACTATATAGCTCAGTGACTTTTTGTGCATTTATAGAATTGTAAAATGTAAATCGAAAACATTTGGAAACCGTAAGAAAGCGGCACTCTGTCCATTGACAGCCACCATAACTCCTACCCCACTGCCCCACTTCCTTCGGCACTCTACCTGTTGACAGCCTTCCCACCTTCCGACCTCCCTGCTGCCAACAGCGACCTTGGCTTCTAGTTTGCGAAGGACTGTTTTGGGGGGCCAGTGTGGACACAGAGTATTCTCCAGAGGTAAGAGTTCTTGACTTGCCATGAAGGTATCCTGTGTAGCTATCCGTGCCTCGAGTCATGAGCACACACCTACACATGTAAGGACATGAGGGACCTCTGCGTGGGTAGATCTTTGCATCGGACATGCGAGAACATGCTAACATAAGCATAGTAGTCAGCTTAGCATCACTGTAACACAGGATCCTTAGGAAAATACAGAGAAACGCTTGTTTGGGTTCAAGTCCAAGATGGGGCAGCTCTTGGTCTGGGCCTCTGATGAGGCCAAGTGTGTCATGTAGTATGGTAAGAGCACAAACCAGGGGTAGTTATCGCATCCTGTCTCGATGCTGTGACAAAATACCCTGAGATAAAAGCAAACTAAAGAAGGAAGGTTAAAAAAAAAAAAAAGAACCCCCCCCCCAAAAAAAAGCTGGGGGTGGTGATACACGCCTTTAATCCTAGCACTTGGGAGGCAAAAGCAGGCAGATCACTGTGAGTTCAAGGCTAGCCTGGTCTACATAATGAGTCCAGGACAGCCACGGCTACACAGAGAAACCCTGTCTCAAAAAAACAAAACAAACAAAAAAACAAAACAAAACAAAACAAAAACTAAAAACAAACAAAGAAACAAGAAGGAAGGTTTTTATTTTTGCCCTCAGTTCCAAGTTGCATCTCTGTCCAGGAGGTAGAGAGGTGTGGATGCTGGTACTCAGCTCACCCTTCTCCTTATTACTGAATTCAGGATCCAGTCTGTGAATGGGGTTGACCACATTAAAGTGCCCTCCCATCTCAGTTAACCCAACCGAGGAACTCCCACGCAGGCATGCCCAGAGGCTTCTCTCTAGTTAATTCTAGACCCTGTCCAGACAATATTAATTATAACATGCCCTAATAGTCACTAGTCCATACCTCTAACAGGTCCCCAAGACCTCGTAATACCACCACCTGAGGGAACAAGGCTTTACATAATTTGGGGGACACTATCAAAAACTGCAGTAATAACAAACACAGACACACCTGCACCTTTTCATCTGGGTGGCTTGGCTCTTGTGGCCCCACCTAAGCCAGTTACCTGGAAGGAAAGCCTTTTAAGGCCACTTTGGCTTTCCCTCTCTTTGACGGACACTTACCCAGCTTATTTTGTGCCTAGTTACTCCCCAGGAAGGCTCCATGTGAGTGTGGTGTGGGTTCAGGGCAGGGGATGGCAGAGGTCGGGGAAGCAGGAGATGTAAACTTGAGTTGTGTGTTCCTATCTGGCTGGGTGGCCATGGGCAGCCGTGGAATGTCGGTTCTTTATCTGGATTTTCTGCACTGGCCCCTCTCTGCTCCTTCCTCCCTCAGAGCTCAGTCTCACCCTAAGCGCAGTGGCACCGTGACACTTGGTGGGCCATCTTATGCACTATCCGGTCTGCTCTCAGACTCAATGTCCCCAAGGCTAGCATGGTGCCTGACAGGGAAAGGTAGGGGCTCTACGGGGTGGGAGTCCAACATTTGCATGGATGTGTGAGTGGCTGAGTGAATGAAGGAGTAAAGGGATAGAAAACCCATTGGGCCTTGACCCTCCCTCGCTACAGAGAAGAGTGGGCGAGCTTTAACTCAACAACAGTCCAGAGTCATCTGTGAGAAGAAGGCTGGATTGAGGCTTTCATGTCTGGGGGTGGGGGTGTCTCAATTATTAACAGGTGTGGGAGTGCCCAGCATACTGGGCGGCACCATTCCCTAGGCAAGTGGGCACGGGCTGTATAAGGAAGCTAGCTGAGCCTATGAGCAAGTCAGCAAGAAGCATCCTCAATGGTTCCTGCTGCACTTCTCAGTGAGGGTCCCACGTGTGGTCAGTGCTGACTAGAAAAGGCAACAGGCCTGCCTTCAGGTTCATGTTTGAGTTCCTGCCCTGTCTCTCCTCAGTGGCACACTGTGATCTGGAAGTGTAATATGAATAAACCCTTTCATCTACTAAATGCTTTTGCTTAGAGCATTTTATCACAGTCACAGAAACTAGAAAGCGCTCACATTCCTCATCCTCAGAGCATCATTTCTGAGAGAGAGAGAGAGAGAGAGAGAGAGAGAGAGGGAGAGAGAGATGGGAGGAAGGGGGATGGTCACAATTCTTTCCAGTGAATGACAGGCAGCACAGAGTTTTGTCATAGTTTTTGCTGCGTCAGTGTAACTTTGTCACCATTGCATGGAAGCAACCATAGACACCCGAGAGTCCTGTGTGATTGTGATCTGGACTTTGTTAAGGACAAAAGACACTTGAATCTCACCTGATTGTCACAAAATATCTACCTTTTGTATCATTTTCAAGTATTAAAGATATAAGCACCACTGGCCTACAAAAGCAGGCGCTGAGAAAGATACGCCCCTCAGGCTGGGTTGGCAGTTCCTAACAGGTCCCAGTGTCTTCACTTTTCCAAGCCCCCTGTACACCACTGGCCTGGAACAGTGTGAGCAGAGGGCCAGGGGGCTCTGGGCAAAGTGGGCCCAGTCTCTGGCCCCTGTCCTAATGCTGAAGGATCCCGAGTAAGTAATTTGCCCCTCTCACCTCCACATGCATGCATGCTATAGTGTGTATCACACACACATAATAAATTTAATTTTTTAAATTAAAAATTAATAATAATAGGGGCTGGGGATGTAGCTCAATGTCAGAACGCATGCCTAGCATGCATAAGAAACTGAGTTCAGCCTGTAATCACATACACACACACACACACACAGAGACACACGCACACCATACAATATAATATACATATATACACATACTTGCATATAATCACATATACATGCATACATACACACTCATACATACTCAAATAAACACACATATATACACACAGAGACACATATACATACACACAACACACAGACACACGCATATGTATATATACACCATACACACATACATATATACATGCACACATACATAAATACATAAACACACACATAGACACTCATGAACACAGACAGACAGACAGACAGACAGACAGACAGACACACACACACACACACACACACACACACAGAGCTATGCCTGTCATTTTCATTAGGGACTGAACTTTTCCAGGGAAGACACACTGTTTGGCTTTCTGGGATGCACTGCGTGTTTACCGTGTGCCCGGCATTTGCAAAAGCAGCTCAGCAGATAGGAACAGCAGACACGCCTGAGCGGCCGGGAGCAGGGGCTCGGCTCAGGCAGGGCTCTGTGCTCTGAGCCCCCATTTCCCATCATCTCACTGTTTTCCAGCCTTGCTGCAGAATAAACCCACGTGTCTGGCTTCACTTCCATCTGACTCAGAGTTACTCCACCCCCCTCTCCCCTTCCCCCCCCTCCCTCCTCCTTTCCCCCCTTTTTTCTCATTTTACAAAAGTAACATGAGTTTATTGGAGAGAAATTAGAAAGGAGAGATAAGCAGAGGGGAAACGTGTAAAGCCCTAGGTCCCAGCACTCGGAGATAACTCCGCCAATACCCTGCGATCCGTCCTCTTTGTGGCTTTTCAATGCATATAAATTAGGTGAGAGATGTATACTTTTTTTTTTTTAAACAGCAGTTCAGTTTACTGTTGAGATGGAAAAGAAGTGTGACTGGCCAACAACAGGTGCTCGTGGGGTTTCGGTATCCAGCCTTGCGAGGCCACCGAGTCAGCCTCTGTTTGGTCCTTTGTCATCTGTGGCACCTGATGGGGCGGGGGACAGGAAGCATCCCTGTGCTCAGTTCATGAGGCAGATCCCATGCTAAGACAGAGTCTGGTGTTACACCCCGCTCTCCCAGCCCTGATGGGCACAGGACCTTGTGGCTTGGGGGGGGGGGTTGGGGGGGGGGACAGATAAGAGAGACAGGCGTAGAAGGCAACGGCCACTTCCGGTTCAAGGCGCTTCACGTCTGTGGTTGTCGCAGTGGCTGGGGCAGTAACTACCACAGGAAGGTCATCTCCCCTGAGCCCAGTGGAAGAACTGGGTTCCCAAGGTGATGCTCTTTAAAGCAGGGGTGCAGCAGAAACTCTCAGTTCTGTGGCCTGTCAAAGAAGCCTCCAAATAACGGAGACTGTCACTTTATCACATTCCATCTCCAGTGAGTGCCGAGGAAAGGGTGTTCACACTGAGCAAGCACTTCCCGCCCTCAGTCAACAACTGGCGCGTCCCTGCACCTCAGCGGAGCGGCACGGAAAGTGACTGTGGTGCAGGTGTGTTCCACCCCCACCCCCAGTTCACAGAGATTTCTGATAGTTTGCTTGAGATCTCACACCCTGGAAACTCAGGACGATTTCATCATGGCTTCTCCTCCTGAAGTGTGTGCTCTGAACTAGGTGGGCTTGCTGCCTCAGTTTCCTCAGTCATAGCACCTCAGAAAGCAAGGGAAACCAAGTCTCAAAGCAAGGAAGGGAGGGAGGGAATAAGGAAGGGAGGGAGGGAGCGAAGGAGGGAGGGCAGGGAGGAAGAGAAGAAAAAGAATGCAAAAATAAAATAATTTAAAGATGAGGTAAAGTGGATAATTGTGAGGAACAACACCAGGAGTTACCTGCAGCCTCTACATGCGTGTACGCACATGTGCTTCTGCTCCCACGCATGTAAGACGCAGGATTAGATGAGTTGATTTAGCTAATGAAAGTTGCTTGGAACTCAGGCCAGAGTTTGACAGGAGGAAGGAGGCAGCCGTGAGTTATCAAATGGCAAGTTCCAGGCTTGGGGCGATGGCCCAGAGGATACAGTGCTTGCCACACAAGCGGAAGGACCCAAGATCCATAGGAGCTGCGTGAAAATCATGTGCATGCCTCGACCTCCAATGCCGGGTAGGCAGAGACCGGGGATCCCTGCAGCCCATTGGCTAGCCAGGTCAGTGAGCAGCCATGCCTCAGGACATAAGGTGGAGAGTGATCGAGACTGATACGTACCATAAGTCTCTGGCTCCGTGTGCTTTAATGCCTCACAACATCTGGCCCCTACACTTGGCCCCAAGGCCAAGGCCAAGGCCAAGGCCAAGGCCCTGTCTCCTCGGATCTAGCCTCAGCTCACTTCGACACCATTTTTCTTGCCCAGCTTGTCCATGAGCCTACCCCAACCAAGTGTTCCCTTAATGTAACTCCGTAATTCTTTATTTCCTAGGAACATGCTGGGTTAAGAAGGTGACAGATCTCTGGCACTTCCCATTTTTATAAACAGCTAACCTGGCAACTTTTAAAGAAAAAAAAAATATATATATATATATATATATATATATATATATATGAACTCCCCAGAGTCCCAAGGTTTAATATCTTCAGTGTTAGATTCATGGAGGACTTGGAAGTCGAAGATTGCCTGAGGCCAGAATTTGATGGGGTGTGCAACTTGTCGCTCGGAATATGATTTATTACCTCCGGGAGGAGGGGTGAGAAAGAGCATGGGAGAGCATGGGACAATTAAGTGGGGACTCGAATGTTGCAAAGTTGAGGAGAGATGCTGAGCCGAGTGAACAGCAGACATTTGTAAATCGCCCTGACAGCCGGAGTGCTTTAAAAATAACAATTGATTTAAAAAAAAAAAAAAGCCAACTGCCTTGGGAACTCAAGGAAATCAGAACCTGGGACTGTTTGCACCTAGCTATGGCTTGGAGAAAAGTCAAACAGTGGGAGGACAAAGCTCTCTGGAGTCCGGCCTTGACTGGGTTTACTCAAGCATGCTGTATGCTGTCCTGTCTGGGGGCCTTTGCGCTGGCTGGCCCAGCAGCTGGGACTCTCTCTCCCAGATTTCTTCCATGCCTGACTTCTTCCCTGAGCCAAGCCTAACCCTGCCCAGAGAGGCCTCTTCCGCAAGGCAAACTCTGCCTCCTGAGTCATATCCTTAGCCCCCGTGGTAATAATTTTTATCAATGACTCGGAGTTACCATTCAAGCACTCCACGCCCTGGCCAGAGACTGCCGACATGGTCTTGCTTTGGTATCACAAATCAGCACTAACTGCTCACTGCATTAGTGCCTCACAACTGCTGTGATGAGTAGTTGGAAACTTAGTGTTTAAAAGAATAAAAAAAAAAACATTTTGGAAGTCAGATATCCAAATGGGACTCTCTGACTCAAAATCCCAGTGTGGGCTGGGCTGTGTTTTCCTAGGGGCTCCTGGGAAGGATCCTCTCCCTGCCTCTCTGGCTTCTTGCCCTGCAGTTGCCTTCCAGCATCTTCTGAGCCAGTACTGGCGGTCTAGATTCGTGATGCGTGGCTCTGGCCTGCTCCCCTGTCAGAGCTGCCTCTGCTTGTCCATTCTCTTCCCATTGAGGCCACCAGATGATCAGGAATCGTCCCATCAACCTCACCTTGAATCAGTTCTGCTGTGCCCTTTTGCGCCATGGATGGCACTCAGCGGGACACTGGTTTGGGGGGATCATTGTGTCAGCTTTGAGAGGTGGCTGCCGCTCCCCCCAAAAAGACCAGCATTGTCCTAACCTCCCCCATCATTCACACCTGCTCTGTGACTGTTGGACTTGCTGGCGAGGGAGGAGACAGGTATAGAAAGCAGAGATGAATCTGTTTCGTGGCTACTGCCTAAGTCAGGTGAGACCGTTTGAACAGAGACCCTTAAATGCTGACCCTGCTGGGTGGGCTCGACTCATTCCTGACAAGCACAAGGCGGCCTGGCTCACAACACAGATTTTCCACTCCAGGGCCATCTGTGTTATAAAGCTTGCTGCACTTCTTGGGTTAAAAGTTCCAGGTTGCCCCTGGGGCGGAGACCAGAGGCCAGGCTGGGAGAGGTCGGGTGGCCTGTAGAGAAGGCAAAACCTAGTCTTGTGCCTCTTTTTAGAGAACTATTTGCTACTCAGAGAGATACCAAGAGGGGTGTGCGTAGATACATACATGCACATGTGTGCACATGCATGT
The DNA here is from genome assembly GCF_964271855.1 of Acomys minous. Lineage (NCBI taxonomy): Eukaryota > Metazoa > Chordata > Mammalia > Rodentia > Muridae > Acomys > Acomys minous. Next base: position 91,007,767 of record NC_140498.1, on the reverse strand, counting down.
ACACATACTGCCTCAGAAACTAAAGAAGAATCAGTTAAGCCCAAGAGCCACTGGAGCATCTTCTCCTGACCTCCCAGACTAACTGCTCCAAAGCAGAGCACGCGCCATTAATCTTCATTGCCTCAGATGACGGTGGTAAAGATGCCATAGCTGACACTTACTGAAGATCTGTGTGTACCAGCGTCTCTGAAGAAGATGCTATGGTGCGAGCAGTGGGCTCCTGGAGCATAAGTGTCATCCAAGGACCCTGGGTCCCATTGCCAGCTATGAATGAAGGAGAGACATCTGCACAGCCATGTTCTTGGCAGCATTGGGCACACTGGCCAAGACATGTGTGCCGTTGGCGGTTATTTTTTTTTAACCATCAACTTGCTACCACTTAGAGTCACCCGGGCAGAGTCGCAATGAGGGATTGCCAGTGTCAGGATAGCCTGTGGACATGTCTGTGGGGATTGTCTGTCTGTTGGCCATGGGCTATCTGCATATTTGGCATTCGTAGATGCGCCAAATCCTGGCTGCACCAGGGTCCACTCCGGCTGCAGCCCCAGATAATGTAGAATACTAAAGACAGGAAGCAGCCACTGTCAGCGGTAGCCGAGAAGGAATATGAACAGAGATGGGGCCTTCCCGCGGTCACCCTGAGCCGTAGATGCTGGGCGTCTTGGAGCCTGGTGCAATTATTCGCTCTTCTGTGTGCAGCAGGGAGCGCTCTGGTCTGTAGTGAGTGTAGGTGGCCGCTCGAGAACGAGGTATCCAAGGGAGTGCATCCACCCACGGTCTTCCATCTCTGATACTTAAATGTCAACAGAGCAAAATTGGCTGCTCAGCCAGCCCTCCCTCCACCTCTGCTGCAGAGGCTCGGCAAACTTGCCGCTGTGCCTGCAAAGGCAGGGCCTTGAGTCATTGTAGACTGCCTCCTGCCAAGGTGCTGGGTGACCTTGGTCAGGTGAATCAGACTGGCTGTGAGTCAGCTGCTCTTGGAGCCTAACCCTGGCCAGGTGAAAAAGTGAGCCTTCGCCGAAGATCATGGTTCTAGGCAGCATGATGGGGCGGTGGGTGGATGGACGGATGGACAGACAAGACAGATGGACGTGCTGGAGGGATAGGATGGTAAATAGATGAGCGGGCAGAAGGGATGCACAGCTAAACATGTCATTTATCCACTTAAACATGTAATTTCTCCACTTGCACATGTGTCTGTTCACCATTTTATTGATCGTAAAGGCCATGAGGGCCTACTCTGCCTTGTGCAGGGAAAAGTGCCTGCATTTTTACACACCTGAGTTGTGGTGAGGCCGGGAGTGTCACCTCCACTTTATGATGGAGAAGCTAACTTACCTGTACCCAGGGTCATGTGCCACTGTGCAGCAGATCAGGTGCCCTAACTCCATAGGGTCTGACTTTTGTCCCCTAAAAGTGGGCTGGACTTCCCTTCAGATGACAGACACCAGGCTGGATTCTGCTCTGCCTCATTTAGTCCTTCTATTAATCTACAAGGCAAGTTTGCTCTGATAGATGAGAAAGCTACAGCCCAGAGACACCCGGCAACCCATCCCAAGGCTTTACAGTAAGCAAGACACAGGGCTGGGATTTGAACTGGGATTCTCTCAGATACCAGGAATCTCACTTCTACCCCAGGAATACAAACCATTCCAGGCAAGTCCAGCGTGAAACAAAGGCCGAGCAAACACCAGAAGAGGAACTGTCACGCCCAGAGCGCATTAGCAATAAAGCTGTGAATTAAAAGAAATAAATGCATTCAAGCTGTTAATTGTATAGAGATGGAAAATTAACTATCATAATGGCTTCCATACCTTCTTTCAGTGTACTGCTGCCTTCTGGGCACTGGGGAGGCTCTACCGGATACAGAATTCACTCATTCGCCCAATTCGTTCACTCATTCACTCCTTCCTTTGGCGGACTCTTTACAACACTGGGGAGGGTGAGCTGGAGAAGCAGACAGGCTGCCGGAGTGAAAAGGTGCTGCCGCCCACCGCACAATGTCCTCTTTCATCCTGTCATTCATCTTAAACTACCAGTCCCTGAAAGAAACGCAACGAGGCTGTTCACAGGTTGTGGCACCCTCCGTCTAGACACCTGTCTAGATTGGGTGGCATTGTTCCTAGAGACACCCCCCCACCCCCGCCCCCAGTGAAAAGACTAAATGCAGGGTGCTGACGATGCTCAGCTCACAGCAGCCACAGCTTTATTCCTCCTGTCCCCACCCAGGGACTCCCAGCGGGGACAGACGGCAGACAGTGCAGGCTGAGTGCTGTGAGGGACCAGAGTTATTGGTTTGTGAGAGCCTTTCCTTGAGATGCTGGATGGGAGCCAGGCATGGTGGGTGGTACAGGCCTGTAATCCCAGCAGCCAGGAGGCTGCAGCAGGAGAACCGTGAGATGGAGGCCAGCCTCAGCTGTATAACGATAGTCTGACTCCGAAAGGGTCGGGTAGGGGCCTGGAGGCGGGATGCATTTGGTCCATGCTGGCCTTATAAGCATGAGGGGCTGAGCTCTATCTCCTGGAACCCATGTAAAAAAAAAAAAAAAAAAAAAAAAATATATATATATATATATATATATATATATATATATATATATGCATAATCCCAGTCAGTGCTAGGGAGGCAGAAATGGCGGATCCCTGGGACTCACGAACCAGCCAGTCTAGCCTACTTGGTGTGTTGAAAACTCTGTTAGGTCCTATCTCAAAACAAACAAACAAACAAACCCCAAACAACAACAACAAAGTGGTTGGCACCTGAGAGATGACAGCCAGAGTTGTCACCTGGCCTCCATATGCCTGTGTATACAGGTACATGTTCACCTGTCTACACACATACACCTGCCTGCACACCCATGAACACGCGTGCACTGTATGTACACACACATACAGGCAAAGAAAGCAGGGCCTTTTGTCTTGTCTTGGTCACTGTTCTATTGCTATAAAGAGACCCCATGACCAAGGCAACCATTATAAGAGGAAGCATTTCATTGGGAGCTTGCTTATAGCTTTAGAGGCCATGGGGGGAGGACTGTGGCATGCGGGTGGGCACCGGAGTGGTAGCTCCAAGCTACATTCTGATCCACAGGCAGAGGAGGAGTAAGGTGGGCAGGGCCTGACGTGGGCTTTTGAAACCTCAAAGCAGGCCTCCAGAGGTGCGCTTCCAACAAGGCCACACCCCCTAATCCTTCTAATGCTTTCAAAGAGTTCTACTTTCTGGTGGCTGCCTATTCAAGTGCAGGAGGGGCCATTCTTACTCAAACGACCACAGACACGAATGGACCTGGCTGGGGCTTGCCGGTGCCTATCTGGCAGAAAGTACCGGGCATCCTTAAAGAATCTACAAAGGCTTCTTTGCGGATTGTCACCCCAGGATCAGCCCTCAGGTTCAGTGCGAGGCCTGTTAGTGTCACATGGGCATCATGGTGACACATCCACGCAGCTGTTCATGGCTCATCCTCACCACTGCCAGTCGTTTTCCCAAGTGACCTTGTTCTTTTACCTTGCAGCCTCTGTAAGGGACGGACACTCTACTCTGTGGTGAGGGACGCCAAGATTGTCCTAGATGTCAACAAGACCAGGCAGATCGCACAAGAAATTGTGAAGGTACCATGACTTCTGGGCTGCCTACCTGGACTTAGAAAGACTCACACACAACCCACCCCCTCCCCACCTGGCAGTCCCTTCCAGGATCCTAAGACCCAGGGTCTGGGTTTAGGCCACCAGTCTGGACCTCAAAGACATTAGATTTAGTCTGAATAACACCAGCCCTTAGGAATATTGTCCCAAATTTGTTTTCTGGCTGGCATTTCAGCGACATGATACCTGGGTACAGGGAAGGGCCAGTGGGTACAGGCAAGCCACTCAGTTCTCTTGTGTGGTAGAGTTGTTACTTCTGGCCCACTCTGATAGAAGCATTAAGGGAGACAAGATTTATTTTTGGCTCATGGCTTCAGATTGCTGTCATGAGAAAGGTGGGACATAGCATCGCAGTTCATGATAATAGGATACAGGAAAGAGATGGTCCACATCACAGTAGACCAGGAGGCAGAAAATGAGACAAGAAATGGACAGGGATAACATTCTCCAGAAGGTCCAGTAGGCTCCACCTCCCAGGAACCTTCTAAAATAGTGTCGCCGGTTAGATGCCAAGCCTTTAAAAGAAAAAAATGCACCCAGGGGGTACATTTCAGATTCAAACCATCACCATTAGGAACTGTTATACCAGAGTCCTAGAAGTCCCCCAAGTACCCAGTCATCTTGTCTCTATGGCCAGAGGACCATCGAGTTGTTGGATGTTGCTTCAGATGAGATCAGATAACACATCCTGAGTCTCCCGACAGGGGCCTTACCGGTGGGCGACTCAGGCTTTCAGCTTCCATCAGATGTGTTAGGAATGAGCTGTCAGAGAACCCGTGTGGTAAAGTGCTCACCAAGGCAAAAATAAGTGAAAACTCTCTGAATGTTCGCCCTTGAGGTAGATCACCAATAGATGTCCCTCATGTCCCTGGTGTGGGGCTCGGGAAGGTCCCCTGAGTATCTCAGGTCATTCTTCAGGGCTGTGGGCTGAGCCACAGAGGGAGCCAGGCCCCGTTTCAGAGGGAAATGAGGGGACATGGCTGATGGGACTCCTTTCTCTGGCATCTTCATTGTTTATGGTGTCCCCACTTCCTCCCCACCCCACCCCAGGACATTTGCCTTCCTCTTTTCTCCAGGAAGCGGAGTGTTTCCATGGAGATGGCTTTGTAGGGGTCTGAGGGTGGTGGCGGACTGTGACTCACATATGCTACATGGGTGGACCCTACAGTCTGTCACCATTGAGGATCCAAGGGAGGGTGATGATGAAGCGCTGGGTTTGCCTCTAATGAGTCCCCGTCTCCTCATCTCTTACAGGGCATGGGTTACCTCCATGCCAAGGGCATCCTTCACAAAGACCTCAAGTCGAAGAACGTCTTCTACGACAACGGCAAAGTGGTCATCACGGACTTTGGGCTCTTCAGCATTTCCGGGGTGCTGCAGGCTGGCAGGTAAGAGGTGATGCAATATGTGGGGGAGGGGGTACGGGGGGGGGGCGGGCAGAATGATTCTTGATAAGCGAGCATTAGAGGTTTGGAGCTCATCCCAAATGTCTTGAGTGGCAGGTTAGGGGTTGAGTTTATGGGTGTCGAGGGTCGTGACTAGGTTGTCGTGCCAGTGGGGGTCACCAAAGTCATTCTCTCATTTCCGTGAGCTTTGTTCACTTGTTCTAAAAGTGTCACCTTTGAAAGTGTGGCACAAGGTCTAACACATCCGTAAATCTCATGAGCTCAACTTTCCTCCTTGGCTAAGGGTCTTTCCTAGCTGATGGGGTCAACCAAGCCCCTAAGCTTCAAGCTATCTTGGGAGTTAATTTTAGCCCAGCAACCAAAGACAGCTAAAAGCAGCTGGTTTTAGGTCAGACCACCTGGGCTTGATGGCGTTCCAGCAATTCTTAACCATGACCTTGGTCAAGACAGGCAGTGTCTCTGAACTTGGGTTGCCTTGTGTGTTTGAAAATGCCTCCCTCGTAGCATCCATGAAGATACAGGACGAGCATCCAGCACAGGACCTGAGTGGCATCAGATGCGGGGCAAATAGCTGTACTGCTGCGTCGTAATTAGCACTCATTTGCATATACCTCCTCAGGATCACCCAGGGGATGATTAACCATCTTTAAGTAATTAACTCTCAGAGGCCACTCACCCTGGAGCCAGCCATATTGAGTCAGCCATGCGAGAAAACAGCTTGATCCCAAATAAACAGCCTATAACTCAGAAGGCCTGCCCTCTCGGCTTTTAATTTGGAGTGTGTGCTGTGTACACACGCACACTCGCACACATCTACGAAGCCCTGCACCATAGAATGAATGGATGGCCTCTCTCCGCAGGGAGATAGTGCTGTGATTTCTCTCGCTGTGTTTAAGTTTCTGCCATTCTGGAGAGCCACTGGTTTCTCTGAAGGACATTCTCCTTTCTTCCCAAAGGACATTATCCTTGCTGTGAGCTACCAATGAGTCTGAGGCAGAGTGCTTGAATTGAACAAAACGTGACTTAATCTGTTTCTGGGTGGTGTGGTGACATATCACATGCAGCCTTGGATTCTGCCTTCAGGTGTCACATCCTCCCCCACCCAAGTAGGGTGGTCCCAGTTTCTAGAACTATTTATGGCACTAAGATAAGTAGAGGTAATCAAACAAATAGATCATTGGACATGAAGAGAGTGAGCTATGAAGGGGCAAGCAGCTCAAGACTGGGTAGAGATCCTTTCTTGCTCTGTCCCCAAGGCAGTACCAAGGTCCCCTGGCTTGCCAGGACCCTGGAGTCAGAGCAGAATTACAGACATGCCTGGTGATGTCACTGTGAACCCAAGTATTTACATGGGACTAATGGAGGCTGAGTGAGTGTTGGTCAAAAGCTTAGATCTCTCCCTCCTGGTGCCCTGTTCCTCGCTGGGAACAAAGTACGTGACACTAACAGCTTAAGGGAGGAACATTTTCACGGTTCATGGGCTCTTGGATTCAGCGTGGATACTTAGTGCTATGCACTTGTATAGCCATCATGAGGCAGGGCCCATGTGGAAGAGGAAACTTCTTCACTTCACGGCTGACAGGAAGTGGCAAGTGAGAGACAGGAAGTAGCCAGGGACAAGAGACTCTCAGAGACTAGTAGCACCGTTCTGTGACTTCTTTCCTCCAGCTATGTTCTGCCTAGCAGAACTGCCCAAAATAGTACTACCAGGTAGGGGGACCAAGCCTCCAACACTGAGTCTTCGGGGATCACTTCACAACTAAGATATAACATCTGCCAGCTCTCCTCCCTGTGGAAGGTGGGGCCAGGAGTCTATGGCTATATCCCCCACTCTGTTGTGTTGCCGAGACCACACTCCAGAGATGAGGAGGAAATGGTGGTGGTGGTGGTGGTGTGTGTGTGTGTGTGTGTGTGTGTGTGTGTGTGTGTGTGTTAGTCACTCTTTTCTTTCATTCTTCCTGGAGACCCAGTGTGGACCAACCAGGATGGAAATTGGCCAAGTCCAAGACAAGGTGGCTTCCTGCCTTGTTGTCCAGACAATGACCACCACCCACCATCTCTCTCGAATCCTGCCTGCCAGCACATGCCCACCTAGTGTCAGGAGAGGCAGAGGAGTCTCCGGGACAATGACAAACAGGAACAAGCAGGTGGAGACAGGAGACACCACTGAACATGGAACATTTGGGGCCCTGCTCAGCAGGCCGGGGGTGGATGGTGGCGGCTGAGACAAGGGAGGAGTCGGAGCTATGGGTAGAAACAAATCCCTTCACAGGAGTGAGCCCCAAGTTCCCAAGTCTATGTCTCCATTCAGCCAACACGCACATGGCCACTGAGAGGTTTGTGGGGTACTCATCAACTGGGCCTACTATAGCAAGTGGGGTGGGGTGCAGATGCAGGTCACAGGTAATAGTCTCCCACTTCCGGATCTTCAACATCAAAGCCTGGCTGTTTCCGGAGAGTTTTGTTCCAAGTTTACAGATGGCCACTTTCTCACTATGTCCTTGTATGATCTTTCAAACAGATAGGCAAGGGTTTGCAGAGGAGAAGGAAGGCATGTGGAAAAAGACAAAACTCTCATGTCTGGCCCGTGTTTCCGTGCTGGCTAGTTTTGTGTCAACTTGACACAAGCTAGCGTCATCAAAGAGGAGGTAGCTTCAGTTGAGAAAATGTCTCCATAAGATCAGGCTGTGGACAAACCTGTACAGTATTATTTAATTAGTGATGGATGGGGGAGGGCCACCCCACTGTGGGTGGGGCCATCCTTGGGATGGTGGTCCTGGGTTCTGTAAGAAAGCAGGCTGAGCAAGTCATGGGGAGCAAGCCAGTACGCAGCACCCCTTCATGGCCTCTGCGTCAGCTCCTGCCCCCAGGGTCCTGCCTTCTTTGATTTCCTGTCCTGATGAACAGTGATGTAGAAATGTAAGCCAAATAAACTCTTTCCTCCCAAGTTGATTTTGGTCGTGGTGTCTCATCACAGCAATAGTAACCCTGACCAAGACAGAAATTGGTACCAGAAGTAAGCACTCGCCCTCTCTCTCCCTCCCTCTCCCTCTCCCCCTCCCTCCCTCCCTCCCTTCCCCCCCCCCTCTCTCTTCTCTCCTTGAGGTCACTATTCCCTTTAATTTTGAGAGTCAGGCAGTTTATTTGTTTTGTTTAAATCTCCTTGAGCACTGGTCTTGCCTTCCACAGGATACACTTCCTCCGTTCCTTTTCTCCTCAAACCGTCCACTTTGTATTTTCTGTTACCCAGTTTGCTCCTTTTCATTAGAGATCTGCTAGATCTCTCAACACCATCAACCCCAAAAGCTCTTCAGTTTAGCCTCAGGCCAATTTTTAGGACAGGGACTAAAAGTAGTCACATTGTTTCACAGCCACAGTCTGTCACAGTATTGGTCTCTAGGCCACTCACTAATATTCTCCCCCTTGGAAACATCTTCAGCTGACCCTCACAGTTCAAATTGCCCTCAGCACTGTCTTCGATGCTCCTACCAGAATGGCTCATCAGGCCGCCTCAAAGCGTCCAACCACTTTTCTAGTCCAAAGTCCCAAACTCCCCCACATTCCTCCCACAAACAGCATGGCCGGGCCTGTCTTAGCAATACCACAGTGCCTGGTACCAACTTCTGTTACACTGCTGTGAAGAGACACCACGACCAAGGCAACTTGTATGAAAGAAAGCATTTAATTGGGAGCTTGCTTACAGTTTCAGAGGGTCAGCCCGTTATCATGGCAGGGGACGTGGCATTAGAGAAATAGCTGAGAGTTCTATATGCCAACCTGCAGGCAGGGAGTGAGACATTGATCCTAGTGTGGGCTTTTCAAACCTCAAAACTCTGCCCCACCCCCCCCCCACCCCCGCAACCAGTGACACGCTTTCTTTACCAAGGCCACACCTCCTAATCCTTATAATCTTTTCAAATAGTGCCACTCACTCCCTCGTGACTAAGAATTCAAAGGTATGAGCCTATGAGGACTATTCTTATTCAAACTACCACAGTTATTAAGTATGACAATCCTATTGCTTAGGGTCCTGGATTCAGGCCTTGTTTAATCTTAATTATCTCATATATATATATATATATATATATATATATATATATATATATCATATAGTGTACATACATATATACACGTACATATATATATACATATATACACATACATATATCTGGCATGCACTATTACGTGTGTGTGCATGCATGTGTGCATGCTGGTATGATGGCTCGGCAGGTAAAGGCCAAGCCTGACAACCTGAGGTCAATCCCTGGAATCCACATGGCAGGAGGAGAGAACCAACCCCCACCGGTTGTCCTCTGGCCTCCACACGCACTCCAACTCTCCCTTCCTGCAAATAAATCAATAAATGTAATTTCTAAAGTTTAAAAATAGATACATAAGGCAGAACAATAAATTACCGGTGTGCATTCATTGTGCTAAATGACGGGTTTCATTATGACATTTACACATCTTTGCATCGTGAACTTTGCTCACATTCATCCTCCTGTGGCCCTCTCTTGTGTGCCCCGCCCCCTTCCTGGGTCTTCCTCTTTGTTTAGCAGTCCCTTCTTCTGCTTCTTATGTTACATACATTAAATCTTGAGCCCACAGGCTGTGCCTTCAGTGACAGTCACAATCGAGAGCCCAGACTTCAGTGTGAGAGTCTGGGGGGACATTCCGAGTCCATACCATCGAAGCAGAGATGACAGGGACTTGATGTTCACTGAGTGTGCTCTGGGCTCCATGAGCCTGTGGAATGGGTGGGGCAGTGACAACAGGACTTGGTGTGTATCAGTGCTTTGAACCTACAGTCCCAGTGTGTGATGGGCTGTCTGGGGTCTGGTTCCCTAGGGCTGCCGGTTCCCAGAAGACCCCACAGAGCTGCAGGGAGGGGTCTAGTCTCAGGAGTGACCCCACAGATGTGGCATGTCTCAGTCACTTATTGTTTTTTTGTTTGTTTGTTTTGGGCACCCTAGGCCAGGTGGCTTAGCCAAGTTGAGCCCTGTAGAGTCGAGAGAGAATCCCGTAGGGTGTGAGCTTACAAGCATGGCGTGTCAAACAAGAAACGTGGCACACAGTAGGCACTCAGCGGAGGGAGACCAGCCTGGACTAGAAGCAAAGAGGTAGCCATACAGATCCCCACAAACAGCTGCTCTGTCACCCTCAAGAGAAAGTGTCATTTAAGATGCCAGCCCCGCCGTGCCAGCCAAACACAGCCTGTTATTAATCATAATAATAACCATAATGAAGATGATTTGGCCTTGTCGTTGGTGGGCCAGTTGCCATGGTGACAGGGCACCCTGGGGTGTATGCACCAGGCCTGGCTCCTAACTCTCTCCCAGGCATGTGCCTATGCCAGCCCTAAGGTTGATGACATTTGTGTGTCTGCCACACCCTCTCCTGTCCCAGTAGTTCACGGCACATGGCACCACCCACTGTAGTTCTGGCCATGCCTGGGGGAGGTTGGCTAACTCACTCTTCGGCCTCAGACATTCCTTCTTTGGACTCTAGTCTCAACTCCATTCCTGAGTCCTCCAGATAAATGGATATAGGTGTGTGTGGGGGGGCAGGGTATGTAATGATTTCTACCCAGGATGTCCACGGCCCCGGCAGCTAACACATAGCCCTAAACTACACACTCTTATGTTGCCGTAGATATCTGAAGTATAAATGAATGTGCCCACTTGGCACATGGAAAAAATAGAGAACAGAGTCTGCCTGAGGCCTTATGGCTAATAAGCAACAAACGAGACCCTAAGTCCTTACCTGTTAGCAGGTGTTCTTGATTCTAGAAGGATGCTGCCCTTCAACTCTGCTAAACCCGGGCTTTGCTAGAGGGTCTGAGCCCTCCGTACTAGCAGGGGACATGTGCCAGCATGCTCTGTGTTCATAACAGAGGAGAACACTTTGTCACTGGAATCTGCACCATGTTCTTCTCTAATGTTAATTAAACGAGTAACTTTCAGTGGGGACGATTTTTATGCTCATGGACCCGGAGACATCCCTCACTGCTACAACTAGGGTGTGTGTGCAGGGACGGGGGGGGGGGGCACCAGAAACTACTGGGTAGAGGCCAGGGCTGTCCCTGAAACATGGCACAAGGCACTGAATAGCCCTGCCAGCCAGAGGAACAGCCACAGTAGTGTGGCAACAAGGCTGAGAAGGCCCGACTTGGGCTAGCTTCCATGGTGGCCATCGGACTGGGTCTGGCTGCGGGTGTAGGAATTCAGGCAAGGGGGGAATGGCCTCTGTGCTGGGTGGAGAGGCACCCCAAGGAGAGCCCCAGTACACACAGCAGCAGCAGGCTGGAGCACAGCCTCCCCCAGCTCAGCATCCTTCCCTCAGCTCCTGCTTAGGGATCGCTCAATAGCCGGGTTTATCCAGGAGGATATTGTGTGCCCTCTGAGAAGAACAGCGAGTCTAGACTGTTCCTGGCCTCTCTCACCCAACTAGCAAATGCGTTAGCAACTCCAGAACCCTGAACCCCCAAACTCCTGCCACCTCCTGAAGAGTTCTTTTCTCTATTCCCAGGGTTTCTGAGAGTGTAGGATGTGAGCAGGTTTTAAGGAGAGACAGGGCAAATGCTTTCTATCTTCATTTTAATGTGTACTGGAAAAATACTAGTTTCTATTTATGGCTTTGCTAAAGTCACTTATTAAAATATATTTTTTCTTTAAAAAAAAAATAATGGTTTTAGTAAATTATTATCTAGCTCTGGGCCGCTAGCCAGACAGGCGTAACTGTGCAGATTCAACTTCACTTAAAGTGGACTGAGGGGCAGCAGGAGGCTCTGGGTAGAGGGGCTTCCTGCCAACCTCGGAGACCTGCGCTTGATCCCAGGGACTGCCATGCCAGAAGGAGCGCACTGACTCCTGCAGGTGGTCTTCTGACCACTGCGTGAGCACTGTGTGTGTGTGTGTGGGCGTGTGTATGTGCGCGTGTGTGTGTGCGCGCGTGTGTGTGTATGTGTGTGTGTGTGTGTGTGTGTGTGTGTGTGTGATACTAAAATAAATACAATAAAAAATTTAAAATGGAATTATATTAAAAGCTCGGTCCTTGGGGTTGGTGAGATGGCTCAGTAAGTAAACACGCTTATCACCAAGCACAAAGACTTGAGTTCAATGCCCAGGACCCACACGGTAGAAGGAAGTTCAGTTTCTGTAGTTTGTTTTCTGACATCCATGCATGTGTCAAGAGCACACATATTCCATCCATCCATCCATCTGTCTGTCTATCTATCTATCTGTCTTATCCAGAGAAATTGGTAGCTGCCACATTTGAGGGAACAGACAGGGAAACACTACTCCTGAGGAGGTTCAGGCAGGGGAAAATCATGATGAGGCCTGTGGCTGGGCACCCTGGAGGGAGCAGCTCACCTGAAGAGCTGCGGAATGCAGCCAGCCCCAGGTCCCCATGGAAACCATCGTGGAGACTGTGGTCCTTCCTGCTCTCAATCTTGATCCATCCTGTATTTCACTCGTGTCCCTGGGCTAACAGCTCCTTCTCTGGCAGTCTTTGGTCATTGAAAGCTTTATGCAAGGGCCACTTGGTATTTGTCCCCAGTGGAAGGCTCCGGCCTGCTGAAGACTCGCAAGGCATTAGGGCAACCTGGCCTCCCGTCTCCTCTAGGTATTTCTCTCAGGGACAGGGACAGATGTACATAGGTAGAGCCACTGCGTCTACCCACAGATGTTCACTACACTGTTGTTTATAATGAGGGGCAAAACAGTGTTGCCTGAAAAGAGTATCCATGTTCAAACATGAGGTGCATGTTGCCTTCCTATGCACCGGTGTCGGTTGGTTTCTAGAACTCTCCTCTGGGCACCTCCCTAGGCCTTTGACCTTGCTTTCCCTTCTAGTTAAGGTGTCCTTTTTGTCCACATGGGCTGGGTCCTCTGCTGCATAGTGCTTAGCTCAGGTCTGTCCCCGGTTTGGACCCATGCTCCATTGTGAATTTTTTTTGCGCAGTGTTGTACATTAAACAACACAACTGGCCTCTACCCGTTAGTTTCTGGTAGCAACACACACACACACACACACACACACACACACACACACACACACACACACACTATAGCAATGAAGACTCTCTCCAGGCCCATGAGCAGGAAAAATAACCCCCGTTGAAAGTGACTCATTTCATGCATAATACACAAAATGCTACTATGCAGCCTTTTTGCTATTTAATTCATCCCTTGGCTCTTTTTCCTACCAACTTCAAGGGCTCACACCTTGTTGGTTTCGTTCACGATTGGGGGGCTGGTGTCAGGAATCTACTAGAATGGGGCTATTTGGGGGACTTGGGGTTTAGTCTGTGAGAGTTTACATGGTTCTCTTAGCGCAGTCGTCAGCTTGTGGGCCACGTCCTCCTTTGGGGGTTGAATGGCCCCTTTCACAGGGGTCACCTAAGACCATGGGAAAACACAGAAATTGACATTACAATTCATAGCAGTGTAGCAAAATTACCGTTGTGACGTAGCAAAGGAAATAATTTCATTGGTTGGGGTCACCGCAGCATGAGGACCTTTATATTAAAGGGTCGCAGCGTTAGGAAAGTTGAGAACCACGGCTCTAGAGGTGACCTTAGACTGCAGAGTGCCACCTGTAGGGACAACAGGAATGGACAGTGTTCAGCGAAGATGAACAAGAGGGCCCAGAGGCCGTGTGGACCTGAGGGTGGCTTCGGCAGGTCTCTGTGCATCTCTGTCGCTGTGCCAACCCTGGGTCTCAGAGGGTCAGGAAATGGCCATGGAGGAAGGTAGGAAACTAGCGGAAGAGTGTCTGGGAGCTGGGAGCTGTGCGACAAAACAAGGCTCACCCAGGCTCTGCCTCTTCCAGGCGAGAAGACAAGCTACGCATCCAGAGCGGCTGGCTGTGCCACCTGGCCCCAGAGATCATTCGCCAGCTGTCCCCTGACACGGAAGAGGACAAGCTCCCATTCTCCAAGCACTCGGATGTCTTTGCTCTTGGGTAAGTGGCCTTTGACCCGTACCCTTGGCCTTTGACCTGCACAGTGTAGGTAGGGCCACTGCCTAGTGAGTCAGGGCACACATGTTGGTAGAGGCATGGTGATAGGATTTCTGAGTGAGCCTGAGGGACCTGAGGGGGACACAATGGAAAAAATGACTGTAACATGCTTATCTGCCTAGTTTCTAATGATTATGGGGCCGTGACAAGTTATGCTACTCATTCATTCATTCATTCATTCATCCATTTGTTTATAATGTATCAATTTTTGTTACATTGTTACAATGTTATTGTGTATCAATTTGCCAATGAGCCACTACCAAGATGGCCGCTAATGCTCACTCAACTATGGAAGGCAGGCCACTCTGCTATGTGGAGGAGGTCCACCATAGCATGCCCCCAACATGCCAACAAAGAGCTTTGTTGTAATTATGTCCTAAATCTGAGGACTTACATAGCTTTGCTCCCACTATATTTGTTTAAGTATTTTTTTGAACAATGTATTTACATGCAACGGGCTACTCTGACACATGTGTACTTTGCCTAATGAAGGAACAGGGAAATCCACACAACTTTCTTTGAGTTCAGAAGTGTTCACAAGTTTCTTGAAGAGGAGAGCAACTCTAGTTAATCGGAGTGTGCTGTCTCCTTCCAGCCTGTATTCCTTGTAGGCAAGCCACTAAATGCAGATGACCCTCAAGGACAAGAAAAGCTATCACTGCCTTTTTCCATTAGGATGGAGTTCTGGAACTTATTTGACTTTGAACTGCTGGGGATTTGGGTGCAGGGCCTTGCCCACGCTAGGCAAGCACTGTCCTCCCCAGCTTCCGCCTTGCCTCTCACCTCGCCACCCACTCTACTCTGCCCTGTAGAGTTCCAGGAAACAGTGAGATGCCTCACTGGGGATGAAGGCAGAACTCTGGGGATGAAAGAGGGTCCTGTCCCAACCTGGGAGGTAGGGAGGGCCTCCAGCAGGAAGTAACTCCTAAGCCAGAGTCAGAGATTGGATGCAAAGAGACAGGCGTTCCAGAGGGAAGGTAAATCGGCCTCAGTGGAGGAATATGTAGTCGTGGGAAAGGTGCTGATGGATGAAGCGTCAGGTGGGGAGTGAGGCTGAGGTGACACATGAAGGAAGAAAACAGTGTCAGCCCTTCATGGACTTGGTGGTGGGGTGAAGAATCTCATCTTCAAGGCACTAGGGAACCATTATGGCTTTTAAGCAGGCAAGAGGCACAACTGCCACAGGAGTCCCATCTCAGTCATATGACTGAGTGGAGACAGGCTTGATGAAGGCCGGGTGACCAATACAAGAGGAGGTATTGGCCATTCCACGAATCAGAAGCTCTGGGTGTGGCCTCAAAGTAAAGAGGCCTTTTCCAGTGTGTAAGTGCTACAGCTTAGTGATGGGTTCCCAGGTGGCCGCGACCGGGTAGTCCGAGAGGAGTCGTGTTTGCCAAGGCAGTTGCCCTGGAAGTGAGGCGTGCTTGGGTTATCCAGAGAAAGTGGGTGCGGCCGCAGTGAATTTGAGCAACTTTGGAGATGATTAGCAGAGCCAGATGAACGGTGGGTGGATCTCCACATCTGGAGCTGGGGGAGGAGGTATTTGTGACTGTCGGGAGCATCCGCAGCCCAAGGGGGAAAGTGTGAAGCAGAGAAAGATGAGAAGGTTCCAAGATGCAGGCGCAGGATCCGAGACAGAGCACTGAGAGGGTCCAGCCAGGGGACAAGAGCGATACTGTGCCCCTGTGGCCAGCGTGCGGGAGGCTGGGGCGTGAAAACCAGGTTGAGTTTTTAGGCCAGCCTGAGACACATAATAAAACTCTGTCGTAATTAGTAATAATAAAAAAACAACGTGCCTAGGGAGCTGGTTCAGTCAGTGCTGGCCACACAATCATGAAGACCTGAGTTTCTAACCTTAGGGACTATATAAAAAAGACTGAGTGGACACATGCTGGGGAGGCAGACACAGGTGGGTCCCTAGAGCTCAGTGGCTAGGCAGCCTGGCTGAATTGGTGAGTCCAAGCCCAGTGAGAGACCCTGCGTCCAACTGAAATTGAAATTGAAGCAAGATCTATCCAACATCATCTCTGGTCTCCACACATTTGTACACACTTATGCATGTGTATTTATATTCACAAGTATATTTACAAACACACACACATACACACACACACACCACCACCACCACCACCACCACCACCACCATCACCAAGAGATGAGAAAATGCAACCAGGAAATAGCTGCGCAGCATCCCTTAAATAGCCACACTGGTCCTCTGCCTTACTCATGGATGGATTTGAAGAGCAGGGAGACAGTGCTGGGAAGGCTGACCAGGGAAGCTGCTGCGAGCCTGTAGATTTGCGCAATTAGACCTGCTATCCCTAAAGCGCATTAGAGAGGCAGTCAGTCTCCTGTAGAAAAGCGCCCCACTGTGCCCTCACTGTCAGCCCCCAGCTGTGCGTTTTAAGCTGATCCTCAGTCCTCAGAGCTCATCATTTGAGCCCCTTGAGAAGCCATCACTTGCTCTAACTAGTTAATGCCCAAATCTTTATCTAGTTAGATATCATTATCTGGAACCAAATTGCAGTAATTAAGTAGGTATATTTTTACTGTGAATTTAGCGGAAGGAAAAAAAATGTAATTAACAAAATGTACTAGAGTAATTGGTTTCCCACTAGAGTTTTTTTTTTATCTATAACATTTTTTTTTTAAACTTCTCAAAGTGAATTTTCCTCTTAAGAGTTGGGTTAGGAAGGAAGTTTTAATGAGCCTTTTATTGGTGACACCGTTGGATTGCAAGGGACCTTGTGCTCTCGGACTCCAGCCAATTAGGAGCATCCCGTTGCCAGGGAACCACATGTTCAGGAATGATTTAGAGCAGAGAGAAGCCGGTAGAAGTGTACCGAGCGCTGTGTTGAGCTTCTCGTGTGTGGCAGCATACCGTCTCCACAAACACTTTCCCCAGTGGGGGCCATGTTGCCCTGGATTGATCATTGTGAAAAGTGAGGCCAGATGGCTGTGACCTGCTGCTGGGGCGACTGGTGGCAGTGCTGAGAGTCAGGCCACGACCACTTTGATTCTGTGGCCAGGGCTTTGAACCCAGCAGCCCGTAGACCTGGGAGTGAGTCACACTCAAAACCTTGCTTTTTTCTCCATCTACTGGAGGTTAGGCTTACTGATGCTTATGCACGAACTGGGGAGATGGTCAGTCCTACGCGTGTACCATGCGAGTGTGAGCACCTGAGTCCGATGTCCAGAACACACATAACAACCTGGCCATGATAGTGCACGCCTGGGATCCCAGCACTGGGCGCCATGGACACATGGGTCCCTGAAGCTTCCTCGTCATTCTAGATGAACCCATGAGCTCCAGGCCAGTGAGAGACCCTATCTAAAAACAAACAAACAAACAAACAAACAAACAAGGTGGAAGCTGGGTGTGGTGGTGCATGCCTTTAATTCCAACACACAGGAGGTAGAAGCAGGCAGATTTCTGTGCATTCAAAGCCGGTTCTAGTCTGCATTGTAAGCTCGAGACTATCCAGGGCTACATAGAGAGACCTTGTCTCAAGCAAGCAAGGTGGGCACCTAAGGGATAAGCACCCTGAGGTTGACCTGTGGCATCCACATGCATGTGCACATAGGGACATAAAAGCACAGGCACATGTATATATGTGCCCACGTGAACACAAGAAAGGGAAAGACAGAAAAATACTCGGTGAGCTGAGGTCATTGCTTGGGCTCTGGATGGAAGGACTAGGGGCATGGACCTTCACTGTGATCAACTGGTCAAAGAGATAAGGCTCACCCCCTGGTCAGTCCCCTCCTGTCTACAGGAGTCAGCTAACCTAGGGCGGGGCTGGTCCACCAGGGCCAGCCAAGTCGCCAAGCATCAGGACAAACAGACACAGGGAGCATTAGGCATGAGGCTCAGTGTGGAGGCCCTGGATCCTGTCCCAGCAACTCAAGACCAGGCCAAGCCCACATTCCTCCAAAGACTGTGTCAAGCTGACCTTCCTGCTCCCACACTGAAGCCATGATTGAAGGGTTACACACAGTACACACAAGGCACTGGGCCCCATCCCCAGCACCAAAGAAAATAAAATGCTGAAGGGCTTATTTTCATTTATTATTTATTTATTTTTATCTTTGAAAAATTCTGAGATTATAATATAATTACATCACTTCCTTCCTTTTCATCCCTTTAAATTCTCCCATATACCTCACTTTCCTCTCTTTCAAACTTATGACCTCTTTTCCCGTTAATTGTCATTGTATGCATATATGTGTATGTGTGTGTATATGCAAGCATATCCTGAAATATAACCTGCTCAGTCTGTGTAATGTTAATTGTATGTATGCTTTCAGGGCCCACCATTTGGTATTGGATAACCAGTTGGTGTGGTCTTCCATGGAGGAGACTATTTTCGGTCCCCAGCATTCCTTAGTTGCCTGTAGTTCTTTGTGTAGGGCTGAGGCCTGGGGCTTTTGTCTCTCCACTTTAACATGCCTGTTGATGCCCCCCTGTTCAGCTCATGTTTGGGGCCCAGAGAGATGATTCTGAGTATTCCGGGGCATCGAGGGCTACACGGTTCTAAACACTTGTTAGCACCCAGGCAGCTCAAACTGTAACTCCAGAAGCTCTGGCGCCCTCTTCTGGCCTCCACAGGCACTCACAGTCAGGTGCATATACCCACACATACACTTAATTAAAAATAAAATACAATAAAAAAGAAAAAAGAAAGTTGCCTGTGAAGAGTTCATACTATTCGTGATCAGTCACGAGAATGTCAGAATGCTTTGTGGTTCTTGAAGAAAAGCCCAGAGGCCTCCTTAGGGAGAGCAAACATCAGCCCTAGGATGACTGAGCTATTTTCTGGAGGTGAGAGACCTGCTTCTGAGGGAGTGGAGATCCTTGGCCAGAGTAGCTCAGTGACATGCCAGCCTCCCCAAGTTCATCCATCACCATGCTCACAGAGGGTGCCTCACGATGGCATCTATGAGCCATCCTGCCATCACCCCATCCATGGGCCAGCATCCTTTCTCCTTTTATTGCACTGTTCTGACTTACAGGACATGTGACATGGCAAATACTCATGGGGCAACCCTAGCACTATGTCTGGATGCTTGGTGTCCCACATAGACATCTTTCCACGGGCCCAGAGAGAAGGGGCATGACTTGTACCACATCTTCTTACTGGCCTAGACTTAGGCCACTCTGCATCACATCACAGTCTTTTTTTTATGTTTCTTTCTGCCATTCCACACTACGATCCATCCTTACAGTGTACAGGTGTGAGGGAAAAAGCTTCCCTACCCCACTACTCCTCACAAGCATGTTGTTAGGGTTCATGACCCTCCCCCAGCCAGGCATATATAGTGATTTTTAAAGACCCCATCTATAGTGCTCATCTGGTTTTTCCACACTTAGGGTGATCTATTGAGACTATTCCGTGGCAGCAAAATGTCTTGCAAATATTCCTGAGGTAATATGACGCTGTTCCATTTCAAGGCGTTACCATAATACACACATCTTCTGGCTGCTACTGAGAGGCTATACCTTTTCCCAGGGTCCTATATAAGGCCACAGAGAATAACCTCATGAATAAGTTATTCAAATGTACTTGTTTCATATATAGACTTTAAATACAGAATTGCGAGTATAAGGGCCAGAGATGGCCACCATATTAGCCAGACAGAATTGTATCCATGCTGGCGTTAACAACAGCAACAACAAAAATGGTATTCTGGGACAAGAAGCCTAGTGTATGAGTTCAAGAGAGTTTTAAACAAAATGCCAACCCCCATGGGAAGAACTGCAGGGGTTGAGTGGCTAGCCAGGACGCGGCCTCTGTTTGTGCAGTGGGTTTAGATGGGGGGGGGGGGGCTCCGGGGTCACAAAAGACACAGCACAGCAGTGCCTTACTAACCATGTCCACTGTCTAACAGCACCATATGGTACGAGCTGCACGCCAGGGAATGGCCGTTCAAGACCCAACCAGCAGAGGCAATAATTTGGCAGATGGGCACAGGCATGAAACCCAACCTCAGCCAGATCGGCATGGGAAAAGAAATCTCGGTAAGTCTCATGAGGGGCCGGGTCTGGGGGATGAGGAGAGAAGTGGACATAGTCGTGGGATTTCTTGGTCCTGTGTGTGAAGGTTCTAGAGGCTTTCCTAGAGAGTGACTAAGAAAATGACCTGCTTGGAGCTTCAAGGGCAAATTCTCACACTGTGCCTGCAATTCCAGGTGCCTGCCACGAGGGGGCAGTAACACTTGGTCTCCCTCTTGGCTATGAATTGCTGCTTCAGATAAAACCAGTGAATATTCTATCTACCTGGTCTGTTACTTTTTAAATACTATTCATTAAAATATCACAAACAGTATTAGCCCTCATTTTTACTTGCATCCCAGGATAGTATTCAGCCATCATCTAACTCGGAATATGCTAGGCAGAAACCAAGAAGCTTGGTTGTAAATGAGTAATCTTCCTCTTAAACGCAATGGGTGAGAATTCTCTCTCTAGATCAGAAGACAGATAAGTCAGGGAAACAGTAATTACCCAAGGTGTTCTTCAGGACCGCCTGCCTACAGATTCTTCTTCCTGGGCAAGGGGATGGTGGGAAGTAGTTTTGATCCTCTGTATCTTCGAGGAACACCTACTAATCTAGTGGTACGTAGCTAACAACTTCACGATTTCCGTCTACCCTTGGCTTTCAAGAAAAATGCCAAGAAACCCCCTGGAGCCACTATTGGTCTTAATATGTCTCAGGCCTTCTAGTATGGACCCCTCCCTAGCTTAGTGGAGGGACGCATCCAGTAAACGAGAGTAGGGGAAAGAGGGAGAATTGGGGAAACACACGAATGGGTGGCCTTATAGATGATAGATGAAGATAAATACGTGAATTAGAATAAAGGGATGGCTATGAAGATAGGTGGGTGACTACGTGGCTGGAATGTTGTATGATGTATGGGTGGGTGGTGAGTGGATAGAGAGATGAGGGAGAAGGTAACTTACGTGTGAATGAATGGATGGGACGATGGATGAGGAAGGAGGAAGAGTGAGTTCATATGGATGGATGGGTGGATGCTTGTGAGTGGATGGTGGTGGGGATGGGGGATGGGTAGATCGGTGGTGGATGCTAGGTGAAGGAGGAATGAGTGAGTTGACATGGATGGATATGTAGGTGGTGGGAAGGTGGATGAATGGATGGTGGTATCATGAGGGGGTGGGTATACAGTAGGTGTTGAGTGGATAGGTGGGGTGGACTAGGATAGTTGGGCAGGTAGATGAGTGGGTAGTGAGCAGGTAATGAGTAGCAGTGGACGGACGGCTCTGTATATGAGTAGGTAGGTGGATGAACGAGTGGATGGACAGATAGATGACGGATGCTGGATGAAGGATGAATGAATGAGCTGACAGATGCATGGGTAGATAATAGGTAGGTTGATGGACCGTTGGGTGGGATGGCTGTGTATACATTAATAGACAGGTAGATGATGGCTAGTGAGTGGATGCATGGATGGGTAGGTGAATGGATGGATGGATGGATGGATGGATGGATGGATGGATGGATAGATGGATGGATGGGTGGATAGATGGATGGATGGATGGGTGGATAGATGGATGGATGGGTGGGTGGATAGATGGACAGACAGATGGATGGATGGGTGGGTGGATAGATGATGGATAGATGGATGGATGGATGGGTGGGTGGATAGATGGATGGATGGATGGATGGATGGATGGATAGATGGATGGATGGATGGGTGGATGGATGGATGGATGGATGGGTGGATAGATGGATGGATGGATGGATGGGTGGATGGATGGATGGATTGTGGGGATGGCTGTGTATAGAGTGAGTAGATGGATGGTGGCTGGTGATCAAATAGGTGGGTGGGATGGCTATGTTTATGAGTAGATAGACTGATAGTAACTACTGGGTAGATCAATGGCTGGATGGCTAGATGGTGGGCAAATGCTTGAGTAGGTGGGTGGAAGGGTGGATGGTGGACCCGTCTGGCGGGCCAGATGGGTGGACTAACGGCTAGACTCAGAGCATTGCCCAGGTGCTGAGAGGACGCAGTAAAGTCACCACTCAGGCCCATGGCTGTCTGGTTTCTTGTAGGACATACTGCTCTTCTGCTGGGCCTATGAGCAGGAAGAGCGGCCCACCTTCACCAAGCTCATGGACATGCTAGAGAAACTGCCAAAGCGAAACCGCCGCCTGTCGCACCCCGGACATTTCTGGAAGTCTGCAGAGTGAGTGTTTCCCTTAGCATCTCCTCCACTGCCTTACCCTTTGACCTTTGTCTCCTTTTTTGCTCCCTTCCTCCAACCCTTCTCTCAGCTGGCCCCACGCCAGGTACCCAGCACCCAGCCACCACACTTGGGAAAGACCAGGTCCTGTCTGTCATGTGACTGGAGTCTCCTTGGTGACGCCTAACTGGCAGGGCCCCTCCCACGTGGGCCAGCACCTGCCCCCATCACAGCAGATCACAGGTCCCAGCATCCTCCATTGCACAAGTCTAGAGACAGGAAGGGCTCTCAGCTTTTCTATTCCTGCTTCCTTTTTTTTTTCTATATATATTCCCAAATCCCTCCTTGACCTCACCTTAGCTGTAGATCCAGTGTCCAAGATCAGGAGAGAGCATTTCACCCTTCCCCGGGCCTGCCTCCACGACATATCTCTCTTAAAGGTGAAACACAGGCTGCTTAGGGGACCCCCTTTCCTGTTGTCCTCCTAGCTACTCCCAAGTGAGCTCACACAGATTCCAAGTATACACACGCACGTGAACACAAACACAGTACGCCACACAAACCTACACACACAGATGCACTCAGTTGTACACACACCTCCACACACAGGAACAGTCCATGGAAATACACTGTAATCCTTGCTCATGTAGACAAATTCAGGTACAAACACAGCCACATAATGATAGTACAAGGCGCGTGCCACAGAGGCATACCCACACCTAACTGTCCTAGCTGCTCGCCAGGGATGCCTGCACAGGTAGGTAGATACAGTTACGCAGTGGGCCCCCATGAAGACCCACAAGGTCCCAGGAGCTGGGTAAAGAGATAGCCCTGCCTCTGACCTTCATATTGTGTCTCATCCCAGGGGCTCACTCTTTCCCTGGACAATTAGAAAGAACACAGTCCACTGTCAGAGGGACACAGGCTGAGATTTCCTCTTTGCTGTTAATAGGCTTGGGCGTATCCATTCCCTTCTCTGAACTACAACTTCATGCTCTGAGCATTGACGGCAGTGAAACCCCTAGCAGGGGTACTGTGAACGCCCAACAAGGTCATAAGCTTGGCATTGGGCACAGTGAGCCTCAGATAACCAATGTTCAGTCTGCCCTGGCAGCCGCTGTGTGCCAGGAGGAAGTAAGAGCCTTGGACTGGCAGCCTGGTGACACTTTGACTAATGGTGCAAGAAACAGGCAGGAGGCAGCTCAGACAGGCTCCACTCGGCCTTCTAGGAGGGCCCAGAAAAGGCCAAGAGCTGGCTTGGGAGTTCACACAGGCCTTCAGAGTATCTGGTGCTATAAAACTCAATGGTCCTTTGGGCCAGCGCCCATGGTCCATGAGCAAAAGCATTCATCTGAGCAGAAGGGCTTAAACTCACCAAGAGTTGAGGAGGAAGGGAGCCTGGTTTTCTAGGCTCTTCTCCAGATGTGAACTGAAGAGACTAAAGAAACAGGGACAAGTTGTGGTCCTGTGTCCCAGGATGCTAGAAATCATATGGAATTTTCCATTCAGTCTCATTGCTCTTCATCCTGTGTGTTGAACTCCTTTGGGGAATCAGAGCAAAGTCTAACAAGGGCGCACATGATCGCATGATCGTGAGGGTCCTGCTGCTGGTGTCACTGTCAAAGCCTGTGACACAGGTCTGGTCTCACACCACAGCAGTGTGTCAAGCTTTTTCCAACCGACACACTGGACCACCCACTATAGCGAGAGAGTTCTGGGTTCAAATCCCGACGCTGATGTTTCTTAGCTGTGCACCATAGGCCAGCCACATAACCTCCCTGAGCCCTAATTTTCATTTGGAAAAAAAAAAAGATACAAAATGCCCACAGCTAAACCTCTTTGCCTGCTTAAATGAGACCAGGGACAGGCCACACTCAGTGCAGAGACAAGCGCAGTAAAAGTCTCTTCTGTTTGGAAAGGGGAGGAGCCCACCGGAAGCTACTCTCTGAGAAGATGCCAGCACACAAAAGATGGCATGATGGGACCCATACCTCTCTTATTGACCCTTTGCTCTCTCTCTCTCTCCCCTTTCCAGGCTGTGACCAAGGACATGGGCCTGCATAAGCTGCCTCACTCCCACCCACCCCTCCAAATCACCTCTTCCTCCCTGCTCCGCCTTATGCCAGTGCAAGAGGCCCAGGCTCACCACGAGGGGGTCCCATCACAGCTCAGCCTGGGAGACCTGTGTGATGACACTGCGGAGGCTTCCCCACACTTTGGACTTTACACCCCTTTACTCAGGCAGGATCAGGGACCACTGAGCTAGGATCCAACTGGACCAGAGTGGGTCCAGTGCATGGCTGGAGAGCTGCAGACTGAATACAACACCCCCGGGCTGTGGAGACCAAGACACACGGCCCCGTGGACAGACTTACTCACTGGACCAGTGTACGTGCATGTGTCTACGCGTGACCGGGGCCACCTGCTTTTCTTCTGCCTGGACAAGCCTGCCCAGCTATGGAGTGTCCCAGCTGTGCTATCCCAGAATGCAGGACAGGCATGGAACCAGGAACAACACACCTGCTGCGTTGTCAAGACTCCCAGGGCAAGGTCAGGGTGGGGAGGTGTGGGCTAAGCTTGCAAACATCTATTTTCAGAGGCCCTATTCCAAGATGGAAGTGAGCAGTGGCCCTTGGGCACACAACTCTGAAGGACACTAGGCAGTCCTGAGTGTCTTTTTAGCACAGGCCTTCTCTGGGGACCAGTCTTTTGGCTTCACTTTCATCCTGTTTTGATTCACCTCATTGTCCAACCTGGGCAATTGGCGGACATGACATCTGGGGCCTTTTATAGCTCACTATCATTTGTGGCTCGCCCCCCGCCGCCCCCTGCAAAGTCTGAGTCCTGAGAACTGGAGCTGTGGCGAGAGAGTTCTGGTACCTTCCCTCTGTGGCGCTGGGGTCAGTTCTCCCACAGTGATGGATACAGGTCCTGGGTGCGCGTGATGGGTCACATGGGGTGCGAGTAACTGTTTATAATGGCCGCCCTGTCTTTCACCCACGTTGTTCCTTGTCAGGGAGGTGAGGAGGGCATGCATATGTCGAGGTTCCATGGTCTCTGCTCTTGCCTGGTGCTGAATCCTCTCAGTGGCTTTCCCACTCAGGACCCTGTGTCCTTGTGCCCCTCACCTCTTGTGCCCACTCAGCACCGCCTATCCCATGCCTTTCTTCACTCCCCACCTGAGATGGAAGCTTTTCCGGTCTGTGTTGGGCTGCACTCCATCCCCTACCACAACATCCTGCCTGATGGATGCCGAGAGTGGGTGGGTCATACAGAGAGAATGGGAGGGAGAGCCCTGACGTCACTGATCCATGTCCCCAGCTATCTGGCCTGACACAGGAGGGAAAGCTGTCCCCAAGCAGAGAACTAGCAGAGGTATCTGGGCAGTGAAATCCAACCAAACATGCAAAATTGTCCCCTTCTTGGGGACAATTGGATTGGATGCACACCTTGGGGTTAAGCATGCTTCCAAGTCAGGAAGATTGACAGTAGTCACACTTCTGGAGAGGCTTGCTCTATGACACCCTCAAGTCTTTGCAGGACCTTCTCAAACCCCTTTCTAAAGCTCCTGCTGTCTGCACCAGGGGCCCCTGGCCCCCCAGGGCCTTACACAAGTTGTTCCCATGTGAACATCCCTCTCCTGGTGACATCTGTCTCTGTGACTCAGCATTTGTGCCTCTTTTAGAGACATCTTTACATACATCTGCTCGTGTCCCCGGGCACTGGTCCTGCTAAGGACCATTCTTGTCAGCAGTTGTAATGCAGTCTAGCACACGCATCCCCCATCTCTGTGGCCAGGGCTGGGCTGAAACCTGACCCAGCAACCTACTAAGCAATTCCTAGTTCCTCCTTTCTCTTTAATCTCATCAGGACCATTTTGGTCCACGAACCCCAGTTTGTCACATGCCTTTGTATCAAGGAAGAAGGAAGTAAGGAGGGGGGCCAGGAACCTGAATTATCCCCTGGAACTGGAACCCATTCATCTGCTTCTCCTGTCTGTAGCTGAGTGACCCATTGGGGGCTGCAGAGGGAGGTTTCTCCACAGTTCTGGGTGCCCCTAGGAAGCCAGAAAAAAAAATGTGTCTCTTCAGGAAGTCATAGCCAATCACATGCTTCCCAGGGTTCTGCCCTGCCCTGAATCCAGGGTCTGCCATCTGTCAAGGACTTTAAAAAACAAGTATGGTGTCGATCTGCCTGTAATCCTGGCACTCTGGAGGTTGAGGCAGGGGGATAACAAGTTTGAGAACAGCCTGCATAGGACTCCTGGAGATGGGTTTGTGGTTAAGGACTTGCACAACACAAGGATAATCCTACGCTACTATTCCACTTACAGGACAGGGGTCTCTTGAGTCTAGGTCTGGGTCAAATGTCACTTCTTCAAGCTTGCTCTCTCCAGACCTCCACACCCACTGAGACCAGAGCCCCGGGGTTCCAGGCTCCATCCCTCCCTGTCTTCCCTCCCTCCCTCCAGCTAACAAGCCCTGGCTTGCTAACTGCCCCTTAATGTGCAGACATTTAAATCCAGGGATAAAGAAACCAAGTTGCTTCTCTGAGGAAGCATCTGGGGGAAGATGTGCTCCTTCACCCTGTGCACAAAAGGAAGAGAGGGGACCATGCAGTTAGCTACAGTCCCTTCCCAGCTGCTGGCCACTCTGTACAATGCCTCTGGTTGCAAATCCTCTGAGACACAGGCTTCAGAGGGGAAAAGCCCCTTCCAGCCTTCTGTAAGGACATTTCCTATGCCCCCCCCTTGCCAGCTAAACTAGAAACTCCAAGTGGCCCCTTGGATTATTTTGTGGAGTTTTCCCCTTACCTGTCAAAGAGGGGAGGGGGACCATCTTGAACTCTTGGCCAGAAATCCTAGATTGCTGTTGCTAGGTCGGCGGCAGTATTCAGGATACTTCGGGCAGGAGGTGGGTAGAATGTTTGCCTAACACACACAAAGCCTGAGTTCCACCCCCACCCACCCCACCCCCCAGTACAGCATAAAATCATTCCCACACATGAGAGGTAGAGGCAGGAGGACCAGAAGTTCAAGGTCATCTTTAATTATATAGTGAGTTTGGGACCAACCTGGGCTACCTGAGACCTTGTCTTGGAAAATCGTTTTTGTAAACTCAGGATACTTGGCACCTCACAATTCATGTTCACACACTGCTTGTGCCACAAACATGTACAAAGCCAGGACTTCCCTCATCTCCCAAATCCTTTGTCTCAGTTACATAGCGTCAGCTACAAACAAATGCCACACACTTAACCTGGGGTCAGCAAGCTGGAGCCTGAAGGATGACTTTTACATTCTTTGTAACTGAGGATGGAAAAAAAAATCAAAA
The DNA here is from genome assembly GCF_964271855.1 of Acomys minous. NCBI lineage: Eukaryota > Metazoa > Chordata > Mammalia > Rodentia > Muridae > Acomys > Acomys minous. The sequence goes on along the minus strand of NC_140498.1, from coordinate 90,980,159 downwards.
GAAGAAAAATATGACTCAGGAAAATTCAATGCAATTCAAATTTTCCACAAGTCCCATATCGTCTCCAGCAATGACAAAATTATTCACAAGAAGACCCTGTGACCCATAGAGTCAAAATCTATTGTGGCTCAGTCTGTGGCCAGCCTGGCTGGCCTATGATATAGCAGGTTGTCTTGCTGATGAATAAACCAACCAGCGTAGAAGGGAATAGCCTATGGGAAATGCAGAGGCTGAGAGGGGACAGACAGCTCCCTGACCCTGGTCAGGTGCTATGTCAGCTAGGACTGTGAGTTATCAGATGTATTCAACCCGCAGCTCACAGACTGCACATGTCCAGAGTAACTGTGAATGTGACCCAATACAAAATTGTAAGCTAACTTAAAACATAAAGATTTTTTGTTTTGTTGTTTCTGGGGGTTTTTTTTTCCCCTTTTCTTTTTCATTTTTTTTCTAACTCAGGTGTGAACTTTGTAGATGACAGTACCAGGCCAAAGGTATCAAAGGTATGGGACACATGGCCAGCCTAGACTTCAAGGCTGCCTTGGCCAGCCATGGATGTCACCATCGACACAGGTGGCTGAAGCAACAGATGCTCACCTCTCCCAGATCTGGGGTGGTTTCCGAGGTGCCTTGCAATCTCTTGTCTCTGATGTCATCTTCTAAGACCGCTAAGAACCCCACATTTCTCCTTGATCAGGGACCCACTCCTTTGACCTCTTCAAAGATTGTTTCTGTGAGTGTCACACTGGGAGCTTCAACATATGTTGGGTTAAGACTCAACATGGACGTTGTGGAAGGTTATTGTTCAGTCTTGTACTGAGACCCCGGAGGTGGCCGGGGCCATGGGTTTTCAATACCTGCAGGCCTGCCATCTCTGGCTTTTCGTTCCCACACTGGCCCCAAGTTTGAGTCAATACAGGCCGTTTGTTGTCCTCATGCCCTGCCAGTCTGCGTTCTACCACCCGCCTTCCTGGTCTTATCCCAAGAGCAATCATTCTGGTAAAGCCAAGCCTCCTATTACCCCTACGCTGGCCTCTGTGACAAACTACCACACACCAAGAGGCTTTTCACATTGAAGATGTATGCTCTCACCATCCTACAGATCCAAAGTTCAACAACAAGGTGTCCACATGACCTACACCCTCTGGAAACACTCTGGGAGTATTTTCTTGTTGCTTCTGACGTGCACTGGGATTATGATAACCCTAAACATCCCTCGATGTGTGACACATCTTCCCAATCTTTACCTCTGTTTCCACCAGCTGCACTCACCTTCTTCCATCTTCCATCTTTGTGAGGCTCTTTTTATGAGGACCCAGTCCTGTTGAATCAGGACACCGCTTGTTAGGGTTTTTTTTTTCCCTTCCTGTCATTGTAAACAAATGCCTGATAGAAACAGCCTATGGGAAGAATTACATGTTTTGGCTCATAGTTTCAGAGGGCTCAGGCTATAGCTTCCTGACTCTGTTCCTGAGCCTATCTTGAGGCCGGTGTTCATCAGGGTAGTATGAGGGGGATCAGGGGTGGTTTCTTCATAGTAAACAGGAAGCAATGAGAGAGCAGTACAGCGAGGGGCCAGGGTGATATATGCTACTGCCCATTGGCCTACTTCCTCTACCTAGGACCATTGAGCATCACATTGTGAATCCATCCAGGGACTTATCGTAAGTTAGGTCAGAGGTACCAAACTGTTTCCAGAAACTTCATCACAGACACCCAGAGGTGCTTCACTGACCCCTTGGAAGACATTTCTTAATTCTGTCCAGTTGGCAGTCAAGATGACACACCACATCCCTGTACTTGAGTGCAACCTCATCTGAGGTAACACATCTGCGTGACCCTGTTTCAAATCAGGGCCCATTCTGAGGCCCTGGGACACTACTCAAACTCTAGCACTCGCTTAGTGATTCTCCCGTGGGTACACACGTCATCTTGGTTCCTTTGTGGCAAACCCTGGGTCTCCCCCAAGATAAATTTCCCAGAATCCACGGGCTACTTCTCATGTCCTGTTCTTGGGTCCCAATAGTTGTAGACTTCAGCACACGGGTTGTGAGAATGGACAGTGTAGAGGCACCAAAAAGGTCACAGGGACGAGGATCTAGAAAGATCTGTATATAAAAGATCTAGGAAGATGAAGATCTAGACCAAGGAGAGTGAACGAACGTGTAGCATGCCTGCCCCTATTGACCATCCCTCTACCCTTGCAGACATTACTAATCAGTCTCAGCACACCTTCCAACTGCAGTCACAGAGCATTTGCCACATAAGCCCTGAATGTGACTGTGTGTGCCGAGAGGACAGGTGTTCCCTTTAACAAGTTACCTTTAACAAGTAATAGTGGTTTTGGAACTCATGTCTTAGAATTTTCTGGAGACCTAACCACCTGGGCTCTCCCTAATGGACAGTCTGCTTGGAACTGCACAAGAGTTTCTTTCCAATTAGGGAATTTGGCAAACTGGGAAAGGAATGTTCCCTGGTAACCGTACAGCTGATACTATTTAGTAAAGTGCTTGGTGCTAGGAAAGAATCATTATTTTCTGGGACAGCTTCCCCACCACAAAACAGCTGGGCTGTGAGTCCCCAAAGATGGACACCTGGCTTTCCAGGTATCTGCTTACATGGTGGCAGGCTGGGCAGCAGGAAGGAGTTCTGGAGGTGAGCCAGGAAAGGCAGGAAACAAAGGGATCTGACTCTACTGCTTTTAGATCTCATGGGGAGCCCCAAAATAAAGTTTCCACCCAATGACCTCAGGTCCTAGTGGGCCCCAAATTCACTCTTCTCCCAAACTCTTAAAATACCGTTGATAACTAGGTTGGCGGCCAATAGGACGCTACATGGGCCATCTCTTCATTTACTGCCACGTCCCACCTCTTGCCCATGTGCTGAGGAAGCCTGAAAAACAGCCCTCATGTACTGCACTTAGCTCTGCAGACCAGCACCCCTTCTCCATGGAGCTGTCAGCCACTGTTTGTGGCTGCATGACACACTGTGGATCCTTAGTTTTGAAAGTCTTAGGATTCAAATCGAAGCTTGGTCTTTCTTTTCTACTACTTTAAGGGGAAAAAGCTTAGGTTGGCTATTTCATCTTGCTTTAAAAATGCCCTGACTCCTCTCGATAACCAACTTCAGGTGCCAGGATATGAGAAATGCTAGGTCCAGGGAGGTCAGCAGTGATTCTGTCCAGTGGAGGGCAGTGCCCCAGAAACAGCCAAATTTGCAAATAGATGTCTGCAGTGTGCAGAAGGTAGGGGCGGGGCTCACAGGGGCATGGGCAGTGGTCTGCATACAGAGGCAGCACTGAGGCCTAAAGGAAGAAGAAAGGGCAGGAAGGTCAGACTGGCCAGATTAGAAGTCTGTCAAGCTTGGTGTTGTTGACCTTAGACCCAGTCAATTCTTGTGTTTCTGTTGTGACCCAGGCTAGCCTTAAGCACTTGATTCTCCTGTCCCTGCTGGAGAAACAGCCACTAAACAGGGGGATAGTATGTGGCTGATGGAAAGCTCTCCGTATCATGCCTCTATTCAGATGCAGGGGACCCAGTTGCCCAGAATCAGAGAAGGAGACAGAAGGGGAAGATGGGCATTGCAAGAGACTGAAACTTACAAAGCCCTTTGGACTTTAACACACATAGCCACTAATCACCCACCTAGGGAGGAAGCTGGGTCACTGAGACTCTGTTCCCTGAGTGTCCCCACTCCTACCCCCAACCCTGCCCAGGGAAGGGCATTGAATGTCCATGAGTGCCTCTGCTGTACAGAGCCCAGTCACAAGCCCTTCTCCTTAAAGCCTGCTCTTGTCTGCTTTTGTTTCTTCACCATGACCCCCCTGCCACCTCTATGACAGTGCTCTGATGTGTCAGTCACCTGGCCAGTAGACCTATATGGACATACTAGAAAGCCCCAGCCCAGGTGGTCTTGCCGTGGTCTCTCTCTGTACAGTGGGCTGCACTCTATGAATGGGCCATTGACATCAAAGACACACAACAACATGGAGATGTATTGATGGAAAGACCCTCACACTCCACATAATTCTATAGAGAAATAATGATTGTGATGGGCAAAATGCTGATTTGTTATTGAAGAGACTGACATAGTGAGTCCTGGGCTGGATCTGTACTGAGGCCTAAAGTATAGAAGAGAATGCATTAACCTTGTTGGTAGGGTGGGGTTGTTTTTTTTTTCTGTTTCACTAAGTATATACATGGGCTTGAGGCATAGAAAACAGCACTTTGGCCAACTATAGAGCTCCCTGGGGTGGGGGTGGGGGTGTAAATGAATAGGAGGGGCTCACAGCCCAGCTTCAATTTGATTCAATTCACAATTCTCCTGCCACTTCCTCTAGCTGACCATGACCTTACCAACAAGTTCTCAGCATCTTGGCTCTTTGGAGCATACTGCAAATCCCTTAGCATTTGATGTGTTTCTGGTCCCCATGTGGATGGCTACAGTTAATAAGCAGTGGTCCCATAGTGTCCCAGTCTCAGGCATCTCAACATCCAACTGAATTTCCCACCCCACAGTGCTTCTCAGGATGTCCCTGGGCATACGTAATTGAAATAAAGGGGCAGTAGGTATCTCTCATCAACTTAGATGCTGATCGCTTGGGCCTGATGAACAGGGACAGCTGGGTCTCCTAAGAAATACCTTCCAGGTACAGGGTGTTGGCATCTACCAGAGGGAACTGAGAAGTCTCCAGAAAGACTATCTGCTGGTCACCAAGGTCTTTGTAGAAGCAGGATGCTCTTCTTCCTGTCCCACAAAGCCAAGAGCATCATCTGGGACACACAAGTCTGTTTCCACAAGGCAAGCAGCTTTGCCACAGCAGGCCAGACTCTGCAGCCCAGGCTCCCACTCCAGACATGTTGTTCCTACATCCCTGACCCAAATTGATCTTTTTAGGGGTCTGTTACATGTTCCAACAGGTGGACAGCTCTCCAAGTCACCAACCCGAGGAAAATCCTTCACTGTAAAAAGGCTTTTCTTTGTAAATTATTCTGTTGCCTTTTTCTAAACACAAAGTATATATATACCTATAAATGCTATATATATTAAATATGTATATATATAAAGACTAATTCTTGTACAGCCCTCCGCGGACCTCAGGCCCACTGTTTTCTCCGTGTCTGTCTGTACTGACTGTTGCAGATTGAGCTGATGTATGTATGACCTTGGTTTCCCATTTTCCTTCTGGACCACCATCTCTTCCTTTTCCTTTCTAGATCTGTCTTGCTCTCTGTCTCTCACACACTCTCTCTCTCACTCATTGCCAACATGTTGTTGGGAAAGACTATTTGATGTAGATGCCATCTAAGAGAAAGCAAGCAGAATGGATGGATGGATGGATGATGGATGAATGCATGGATGCATGGATGAATGCATGGATGGATGGATGGATGGATGGATGGATGGATGGATGGATAGGTGGATAGGTTGATCTATTTCTGGGTATGTGGATAGGTAAGTGGATGGTTGTGCACATGGGTGGATGGACAGGGGGTGAATAAGTAGACTAATTAGTGAGTGGATGTGTAGGTGAATGGGTGGATGGATTGATAGAAGGATGGACAAGTGTGTGGATGGGTAGATGGATGGTTGGATGAATGGATGGATGGATGGAGGTGTGGGTGGGTGAGTTGGTGGTGAATGGGTGAGTGGGCAGGTTGGTAATGGATGGATAGGGGATGCAGGAATGGGTAGATTGATTATTGGCTGGGAGGGTGGGAGGGTGGATAGATGGATGGATGGATGGGCAGATGGGTGGGTGGATGGTCCACTGTGTATATTTGTATAGATCATTTATAAAGTTTTCTACACTTCTCAATAAAGTATTTCTAACCTGGGCTGTTGGACAGTCTGTGAGCCTGTGAGCCGGCAAGCCTGTTGTTTCCTGTGTTTAGTGCAGTGTTTAGTGAGAATCCAATGTCTGAGTTATTTATGCCAATAAAGATTTTGAGAATTACTGCGTCCACTGCTGTCACTACTACAGGTCTGAATTCCACCGTTGTCTGTTGTATGGAAGGATGCCTGAGGGGGGGGTGACAGTGCCCGCTAACTGCCACGATGGTGCCGTGTAACGAAAACGTCCCCCAAGCCCCACCGCTTACAACAATGAACACTAATCTTCACGCACCTGGGACTGTGAGTCTAAGTTGGCTCCTTTAAGGGGCTCCTTTGAGGCTTCTGCTCAGGCACAAGGTCAGATTGAAAGCCATTCCATATGTGTCCACATGAACATGAAAGCCAGACCAGAATGAACAAAACCACAGGCAGACCATTGCTTCCAACCACAGCCTACAACACTACATTGGCCTGTGCTGATCAGACGACCCAGGAAACATGAATGTGGTATGGACACAGCAGTCCCCATGGTCACAGATGAGGTGGACACACACACACAATGTGTGTGTGTGTGTGTGTGTGTGTCTGTCTGTCTGTCTGTCTGTGGATGGATGTGGGTAGATGAATGGGTGCACTTGTGTGTGGGTAATTACCTGCATGTGCTTACTTGGGAGGGGCTTTGTGACAAACCTCAGGTGTTGCTCCCAGGCACCTCAGTCTTGGTTTTGAGGCAGCATATCTCCCTCACCTGAAGCTCACAATTGGCAAGGCTGACTGGCCGACCGGCAGTCCCCCAGGGATCTTCCCGTCTCCATCTCCCCAGCTCTGGCATCATAGGCTTGCACCACCCTGCCCCGGGGATCAAACTCGGGTCCTCATGTTGCTGGGCAAGTCCTTTACCCAGTGAGCCATCTCCCCAGCCCCATACTGAGGCTTCTAAAGTGCTCCTATGAAATAAGATCTCCATTAAGGGAACTACAGGAGGAGCCTCAGGTCTAGAAAAGCTGCCGTGGGCCAGCTCTGACCACGCCCTCCCTGGCTACAGAAAGGTGAGAGCCTGCCTCACCTGCTCTTCCCACCTGGCCTGGGAGGTTCCTCTCCTACCCACACTCAAGGTACACAAGTTCACTGACAGGCCTGGAGTCCAATTGCCTCTAGACAGCATGCAAGCTGTGTGACTTTGGGCAGGTGCCTTGGCTTCTCTGGGTTTTCATGAGCTAGATGTGACAATTGTAACACTGCCATCCTCCTCCCAAGCTGTGAGGCTTCTGGAGGGACCTCAAACACACTCTGCACGTGTGAGTTGCTAATGCAGGTGGGCATCGCTAGCGTGACTTTCTGCTGCCCTAGAATTCTCACTCCCTGCTGAGAGTTGAGCCCAGCTCTAGTCTGCCTGATAGGTATACCACTGTTGGGTGTGTTGGTCAGCTAATGCCAAGGCCGTGCTGGAATTCAAACTCAGGTCCAAGAGCCAAGGGTTCAATCGTGTGTGTGTGTGTGTGTGTGTGTGTGTGTGTGTGTGTGTGTGTGTGTGTGTGTTTTAAAAAAACCATCTTGCTACATAGCCCCTGGTTGCCCTCAGGTTCTCCATTCTTAACCTTAACCTTCTGGGTACCAGGATTATTCTGGATACTGGGATGACAACGCAGCAAGGTTGCAGTGTAGAGTGTGTGTGTACGCGTGCATGCACATGTACGTGTATGTGTATAGAAGACAGATATTGAGACTAAATGTTTTCCTTAATCTTTCTCCACTTTTTTTTTTTTTGAGGCAGGGTCTCTTGTTGAGACTGATGCTCCCCCACTTGGCTAGTGTAGTCAGCCAGCTTGTTCTAGGGATGCCCACTTCCACCGACTGGTTGCTGGGGTTGCAAGTGGGCTGCAACACCCACCCAGCATTTACTTTGGGTGTGGGGACCCAACTCTGGCAAGAGTTTTACCATTTTAGTCATCACCCCAGCCCCAAAGCTGTACTCTTCAGCCATTGCTTTTGAGCCGTGCTAGGTAGAACCAGAGCTACGTGTAATTTAGGAAACCCCATACCCCACTCCACAGGCAAGACCTTCCCAGCCTTGATGAGGTGCTTGGGGGATTCTAAGGTTTTCCATTCTGAACAAAGCACTGAGCACCAAGCACCAAGCACCGAGGCCTGCAAGACAGTTCCCTCTCACCCTTCCTGTGTACTCTCTGCCCTTGCCTTGGGAATGTCCTCAGTCACTGCCAGCACTTTGCTGAGGATACTGGGAAACTTCTGCCAACCATCCTCAAAGAGCCACTAGCCAAGAAGCTGGTCACCAGATACTACATGGCTGCTGCATGCCAGCCATTGATGCCTACCCGTTTCAATAACATTATAAAGCCAAGCAATCACTTGCTATCCTGGGACCAGGTCCTACGGAACAGCACTGCCTCAGACCAGCATGAGGCTGTTCCTAATTCACAAGTGAGGAGGTCAAGGTGCAAGGGCATTTGAGCTGTTGTAGCCAAGCCATGCTTGAGCCCCCCACAATTCCAGTTCCAACCTGTTCTGAGTCCCAAGCCTCTGGTCCCACAGGAGGCCAGCAATGAGTTCTGTGGGTGACTGTGGGGGATTTCCCCCCAAGAAACAGTCATGCTGACACTACATAATAGCCCTGCCACGTGAGCCCCAGTGACAAAGCCTTTGCCATGGGAATCCCCTTTGCTGGTCACGGCACTGTACGAAGCCCAGAGCCGTGGGGGAGTGAGGTCACAAGGTACTTTCGATTTAGCGTCCATCCAGTATTCCCAAGCTGTGGTCAAACTCAGAACCTGAGGTAAGAACACACATGGGCCAAAAAGAGAAAGCATGCATCTTAGCAGGACACATGTCCTCTGGCTACCTGGCCCAGCATGCTAGTGTTGTGGTGGTGAGGTACAGTAGCAAAACTGACAGTGCATGTGCCACCTTGGGGTTTGTGGGTTCAGAGTCACCTGACCATGGAGTGGAGGGTAGCCTGCCCTCTCTGCTTATTCTCTCAGTCATGAGAACTTTCTAGATCTGTATCACTTCATACATGTCATCCATGACTACGGAGTTGGAGGCCAGCCCTCTCCATATGAGACCTTCGTCAAAGGAATAAAATAATGCCCAGGTGTGGTGGCGCACACCTTTAATTCCAGCACTCTGGAAACAGGCGGGTGGATCTCTGTGAGTTTTTACGGCAGCCTGGATTTCATGGTGAAACCTTGTCTCAAAGACAAAATAACAGAGCAAATAAATTAAATCACTTCTCTAAAATGTTTGCGCTGATTTCATTTTGGCACAAGCATTTTTTTTTTTTAATGATATTGGGTTAAAGTGCATTGCCATAACTTCTTTATTTATCTTTTTATTTTACTTTTTTTCCATGTAGGCTCTGTCACACTGTAATCCATATCAGCCTTCTGGAACTCTATGTAGCCCAGGCTGGCCTGGAACTCTGTGCCCTCCTGCCTCAGGCGCCAGAGAGTCATCACCACAGGTGTGTTGCTCACGTGACTCTGCCTTCCTTAACTATCATCACCTGCTTCTCCCCCTTTGGCTGGTTCTGGCTGGCCTGTGGATGGTAGCACATTACAGAATCCACCCCACTCCGCTGGAGGCTCAGATTAGAAGCACCAAAGTACCAGATGAGCATTCAGGCAGGCGATGTGCGGCCAGCTCTCCACCCCCACCCCCCACCCCCACCCCTGCAGCCAGCCTTGGAGGGGAGTGTCCAGGTTCGGCCTGCCCAGTGCTCAAAGAAGACAGGATCCTGGCCTTGGAGCAAGGAGCTTCTCCTCTCAGATTCTTCCTCCCAATATGGAAGTGGAAGTGATTGGTAAGTGTTCCCTATGTGGGTGTCAAGGCTGTGACAATGACTGTCATTAGGCCCTGTGCCCATTACCTCGTCAGAAGTGCAGCCCTGAAGAAGCCCCTGTGGGGATGCACACCTGTACTCCCAGCACTCCAGGGGGGAAGAGAAGTTCAAGGTCATCCTTGACCACATTTGGGGTCATCTTGGCCTAAATGAGACCTTGTCTTTTTCTACATGTAGACTCTAAACAAACAAAAACTCACAAAACAAACTAACCATCATGGGGCTGGAGAAGATGGTTTGGTGAATCAGAACCCTTGCAGCTTGTCTTCCAGAGGACCTGTGTTCAGTTCCCCAAAGCCATGTCAGGCAGCTCACAGCAGCCTGTAACTTTATCTCCAGGGGGACCTGACACCTCTTCTGGGCTCTGCAGGCACTGCACATGTGTACACACACACACACACACACACAGAGAGAGAGAGAGAGAGAGAGAGAGAGAGAGAGAGAGAGAGAGAGAGAGAGAGAGAGAGAGAACCATTATGAGAGTGTGGCATTCTGGAGGGGCTTCCCCTACTGCCTGATTGTGTGGAACTGTGAACATGTGTGCAAATGACAGGATTGCTGCCCACCACTGTCACACTTGCTCCAAGCTAGAAGAAACATCAAAGACTTCAAGCAGTCTGGTTTTAACAGGCAACGTTTTCTGAGCACCTGCTATGTGCCAGGCCTAGGGTACCATGAAGAAGGAAAAAAAAAAAAAAAAAAAGAAAAGAAAAGAAAAAGAAGAGCTCGAAGAAAGAGCTGGGGAGGGTCCAGGAAGCACCTGCCAGTGTAGGTGACAATTCCTAAGCTGTCAGGTGATGGTGTCTAAGATCAGCCCCGGAGGAGGGCAGAGGTCAACTCCTTCAGAATCTCTCCCAGTTTCTAGAATCCCATGGACAGGAAGCTCATCCCCTTACAGGGCAGCTCAACTCGTGATTCTTACTAGAATATTCTAGTGAGTTTGTTAGTGACCCCCCCCTCCCCCATCAGCCATCTGAGCTCAGAGCTTTGTCATCTTGAGGTCTCAGCCTGTACCCCATCACCTGCCTCGGGACCTGGCTCAGGAGGCCTCATGGCTGCCAGCCCAGCCAGCTGCCTGCTCCCGTCTTGTCTCCACCTGACGAGCCAGGCAGGCTGAGTCACAGTTCATCTTCTCCAGCCCCACGTGGAGGCTGGGTATGCGCCAGGGGTATGAGCTACCAGCCAGGGTGCCCGCCAATCAGACCAAAATGAGCCCATACTCTGCCCTGAGGATTAGACCTAAGAACATTCTAGAATGCCACACTCCACTTTGGAGCTCCCAAGGGGAGCAGACCACAGCAGACGGGCGTGTTCTTCAACCACATGTGGGGGAAACCTGGCTTGCCTGAGGATAATGATACAGTAATTATTCAATGGTCCAAAGGGGGAAAAGGCCTGTCAGCTGCTGTAGGCACACAGTAGGCACATAGTAGTTTTTAAAATAAGGACACAAACAATAGTAGCTGCCTTGATTCATCAAGTATGTAGCTTAATTATACTTTGCCCCATTAATATACATTAATAGTAATTTTAAAAGGATTCTACCTTCATTTGTCTCCACCAGGTGGGCACCACTATTACATCTGCCCTTAAATCCCCCGCACACAGTAGGTGTTCAACAAATGCCAGTACCCAGACACAGGTGCTGGTCCTGAGTTCATTTAGTCTCTCATAGCTTGGGCAGGGAGCCAGAGGCCAGCGGTCTGTGTATTTGTAAAGCCTGTGCACTCCTACCACCTGGGTCCCTCTCTCCACCAATGAGGAGAAAGAGCAGAGCTGGAGGACCCCGAGAAGAGCACTGGGGAGAGTAGGGGACCACTTTTCCATTCTCCAAACCCTTCCCCAGTCCCAGCAAAGCCCAGAGAGGTAGAGGAAGCTGCTGGAGGTCACACAGCGAGCTCAGCACAGGTCTCCAGACTCCATAGCCAGTGCTCTTGCTCTCACATGCCCAGCTGTGGCTCCACACTGGAACCCTTTGATCAGGCAGGGCCACAGGTGGGTCAGGAGAGAAGGCATCAGAAACCCGACTCAACATACCTAGCAGTAATTTGTTATATGGCTGTGTGTCTTCTAGAACTGGCTTCCTGTCCCTGAGCCTCAGTTGTCCTGATCCAAACAAGGGGCTGATTGATGTGGTCTTCTTTGCAGGTGGCATGGTGAGGGGGTGGTGGTGTGTGCTGGCTCTCCTGCTGAGTGACTCTGAAAAAAAAAACAAACACATTGTTTCTCTAAGCCTCAGGTGCTTTCTCTACAAAGAAAGTAGTTGTAGCCACCTTGTGGCGCTTGTGAGGTTTGTTTGGGGGCAGCGCAGACACCCATCCTGGAGCAAAATAAATGTTCATTTAAAGCTCCTAGGATTCCTGGGTGCCAGTGTGAAGGGCTGGATTCAGATCCAGCAGGCACTGCCTAGACACAGGAGGCTCATGGCTGTGATCCTGACTCCAGGCCATCCCAGCCAGCTGGGGGAAACCTGAGCCACCTCCCGTCCCTGGCAGAAGCTGCCACCAACCACCACAGCCTCTGGAATGAAAGAAAGGTCAGAGTCTAGGGAAACAGGGCTGGTGCGATGGAGGGAGGGCTGCCCGGGGGCTGGCTAGCCACCCTCACCTCTCTCCTTTCCGATTTCCAGGGGAAGCCTGAGCTCCCTGAGCCTGGGCGCACCCCTCCTGCCCAGGGCTTGGCCTCTGGGCCCTGGGCTGAGCCGCCTCCCAGCCTGCCCCTGGGGAGGGGCCACCTGGTGTCAATTAAGGCCCTGAGTCGCTCGGCCGCACCACCACGCAGGGCCGCTGATTAGAGCTGCAGTCTCTCCAGATGGGGAGCACGGTCTGAGGGGAGACACCACCATGCCAGGGGGAGGCCTCGCAGGAGCCCGTGAGTAGCAGGTGGGGGGGCTCTGTCCCCTAGGGTGGGAGGGATGCCGGGTATGTGCGTGCGTGGGCCACTTGGCATCAGGGAGGGGGGCTCTTCCAGCAGAGTTTGTTCTCTGGAGGCCTTTCCAGGCCTCCCAGCACCCTGGACCCTCTTCTCCTCATCCTCAGCTCAAGGAGACCCCAAGGGAACATGTGCCATCCAGTGTCCTTCCTCGAGTCATGCAGTTGCAAAGGGCACCCCCACACTGCGTCTGAAGGAGGCATGAAGGGTGGACAAGGGACTGGCTCGGAGGGAGGCTATTTAGAGGAGTCCCCAACTCTCTCCTGGGCACGCGGCAGGGAAGGCCATCTCAGTGCCAGCTTAGGTGGGCATCTAAGGTTGAGCACCTACAACCTGCTGGCCCCAAAGCCCATGCTGTGTGTGGTCCCACAGGAGAGAGCTGGAGAGGCAGCTGCAGCAAAACTGCTCTTGGGGAGGAGGGAAAGGCTACGGTTCCAGATGCCGAGTGTCCTGGGGCACAGATGACCAAGCCAGGTCTTGGCCCTGAGCCCTGCTTCCAGCAGCAGTGGGTCAGCTTGGTGGAGTCTGTACTGCTTCCTCGCACCCCATTGGAAGTTGAACCCCAAGAGGGACAGTGTATGGGGCAGCTGCCTGCTTGTAGGACAGACTCTGGGTAGAGGGAGGGTGCTAACCAAGGCCTGTAGGATGTGAGGTTGCCCTGGGATTTGTCTATGGAGCCCCCGGCTTCTGGCTGGGAATGGTTTCTGCAGAGATAGATGGAAGGGTCTTTATGGTGGTACCACCCGGCACTAGTGACAGTGGTGGTTCTAAAGTTGGTGAACACCTGGGTAAGACCTAGGGATGTAAAGGCGGCTGTCTATGTGACAGAACAGTGGGCATGTCCTTGGCTGTCCATTTCTGTATTCGTGCAGCAAACCTCCATCAAGCTCCGCCCACCTCGGGTTACGTGGCCCTTAGTGTGTGGTTCCTATACAGTATCTGCCATGTGCTATTTGGAGACTGCCTAGAGAGTGACTCTGATGAGTAGACAAGGAGGCAAAGATGGGTCACCCCCCGTGACCAGGAGGGCACTGCAGAGTGTCTTTCTGTGACTGCAGTTCTGTCTTTTGTGTTGCCCATGTAGATATGGGCCTCTTGGCGGTGGTGCCAAGTAACTGGAGGCTACTCTTTCTAGCGCTGTCTTTCTGGGGGGGGGGGGGGGCGGGGCAAGTGTGTCCTGTGGGGGGTACAGCATGCTATGAGTTCACTGGCCAGTAGCTGTTCCCACCCCATCCCCCTTGTGAGTTCATTTTTGGAGACTTAGCCAACTCGGTCTCCCAGGCTTCTATCCAGCTGGTGGCTGGACTTGAGGACTGAGCCCCTGGAACCATGTCTGTGAGTCCAAGGCAAGGGGAAGATGAGGGCTAGCCATGGAGAAGCCCCATTGCCTTCTGGGAAATACTTATCCTAGTTCATTTCCTCCATAAAAGTCCTCCCCAACCTCCTCCCAAGTAGGACTTGGGCCTGACACACAGGGACACAACAGTGGATAGAGAACCCAGTCAGAGCACAGAAGCTTTCCTGAGAAACGTTTGTTCTCAGGACCAAATTACAAGGCAGCTCAGTAAATCCTCTGCTTTGGAGGTCTTCATTTCCAAAGCCTACCATGCACTGTGTGGTATTCATTGAGCACCTGCTATGAGCCAAGTTCTGTGATCCCTGCTGCAGACACGCTGCTGCATCTGATGATGGGGAGGGAGACCCCATCATCCTTCCTCTTTCTCCCCATCTGCAGCAGGACACCCATGTCTGGTCTGGGAGATGGCAGTTGCTGAAGCAGCCGAGGCAGGTTAAAGTCCCTTTTGGGGGTCCCCTTGAAGCATCAATCAGAAGGTTCCTAGGGTCCACTGGGAATCAGTAGCTCTCAGCAGAGCCCAGAACTCAGTTCCCGACAGACCATAATGGACCTGCTAACATTTTGAAAATACCCATCCCTAGGGCAAGATGAAGTTCACATGTGACCATGGCTTAACTGCCTTTTCCCAAGGGAAAGTGTGACTGTCTCACTACTTACTGCTTAAGCCTGCCCAAGGCACTAGCTCAGGGCATTCAATAAAGAGAGGGTGCGTTTGGTATTCCCCACAAGCTGGATACCACCTCACGTAGCACATGAGGTGACTCACTAATTGGGTCCCTCCCCTCACTGTCCAACAGCTTCCCTAGTCTTGTCCCCTGCTGTTTAATGACCCAGGGACCACGCCTGGAAATTCCAGAGCCAGCCTCTTAATGAGTTCCAGTCTTCAGCGAGGCATAAGCGACTTTGTTTACTGGTTTTATTTTGTTAGCAGTGGTGGGACTTGAACCCTGGGTCTCGTGCTTGCTAGGCAAATGCTCTACCACTCAGCTACAGCTCCTGCCCCTGTTTGTTTTAGTATGATGTTTGTATTAGCTGTTTGAAAACTTCACACAGGCACACAATGTAGTTTGATCGTATTCACCCCACTCCTAGATCTGTCCCCTCAGCCCCTCTCCTTCCCAACGTCATCTCTTTAATAACCCACCAAGTCTCATCTGTGCTGCCTGGGCACTCATGGGTGTGGGGACATCCCCTGGAACATGGTCAAGCTGGTTTTCTGGGACAGGACATGGCTCCCTCTTCCTATGTGTGGGCAGCATTAAGGGAGTAGGTAGGGCCTGGGAAAACAGCAAAGAGCTCTGCATACCCTGCAGGCAGACATGGAAAACTTCTGCCCACACAAAATTCTGGGGACATGCTCAGCCTGCTTCCTTTACAACCTGGGATCCAGGAATGGCACTGCACACAGTGAGTTGCCCCTAATCAGTCGTTAATCAAGAAAACACAGGCCAGGTGAGATGGCTCATGCCTTTACTCCTAGCACTTGGCTATAGAGGCAGGTGGATCTCTATAGCCTCAGAGGTAGCCTGGTCTAAATAAGAGATTTGCAGGCCAGCCAGAGCTACATAAAATATAATAATAATAATAATAATAATAATAATAATAATAATAATAATAATGATATAATAATAATAATAATAATAATAATAATAATAATAATAATAATAATAATAATAATAGAAAGATGTTTCAGTGGTTAAGAGCACTCGTGTGATCAGTGGTACATTTACAGAAATGGGAGGGTGTGTGGGGCCTTGAGTGTGAGGGGGGTGTCTATGTGAGGACCTGGGTGGGGCCTGTGTCAAGTGCTGTGTGAGGCATACACTGGTGCACACAAACCTATGTGGCCATCTTACCCTGGGACTATCTATGTGTGTCTGCGGATTGTCATCCAACTTTGGATTCTTGCACACCAGGGAAACTCAAATCCCATCTATTTAACCTTACCCTCAGTTTCCCTTCAGTGTCACCCTCAGTCTGCCTCCTTTTCTCTTCGCATGCGCTTCACCAATCCTCTCCCTCACCCATGAAGTGAACAGCGCCTAGACTTGCCCTTCTCCTTGATTAACATGTCACAGCCAGAGGTTTGGAGAGGTGGGTTCACCCGTCTACAAGGTTTTGAGCCTTTAGTGTGGTGCCTGCTGCAGCGTCTTTGGACAAGGCATGTCTTTAAAGGGCTCAGATCCTCACGGACATGTCCCCTTGTCCCCTTCACCGTGAAATGTCCTCATTACAATGTTTAAATGGGTGCCGGCAGACACGCTCGGCGAGCTCCGGGCTCTTCTGTCTCCCACACTGCTCTACGGCAAAAGCAGATAGACATGGTAAACACGGTTGCAATTACGCAGCCAATAAAACTTGTCCTCGAAACACATGTGTGATGGGCAGCGTGACATCCTGCTGCGACAGAAGCTTGCAGTGCACACTGGAAGTGTGGGGACATGCTGCCTAGAGGGCTTTTTTTTGTTGTTTTTAACTTTTGAAGAGCTTAATTAGCAGTTGTTGGGGTGGGGGGGGACCTGGGGGTGGAGTGGGTTTCTTTTTTGTTTTAGATTTTTTTCCCCTTCCAGAGGGTTCTCTTAATTACCCTTACACCAGCCTCTGCTGCGGCGACTTGATTTTCCACCTCATCTTCTCACTAAGATGTGAGTCCTCTTCCTTAAGGTGTAGCTGATTTCTCATCTTCGGGCTTCACTGGGTACCAGCAGGAGCATCTCCACACAGCATCCAGGCTGTCCATTTGTCCTTGTGTGGTAATTACAGTGGGATGGCTCGGTACAGCGGCTGTCACAGGCACGGTATGGAATCGGCTGCAGAAGGCACAGAGTTCGGCAACAAGATATTCATCCATCAGTCCAAGAGTACTGGCTGCCTCTGCCTGCAGCCTGAAACTCCCAAGTACTGCAAGCTGGTGTTTATGCCACACGCCAACCAGGAGGAAATCCCAAGAAATCAAGTTCAAGTGCACCCTGCAACAGTGGGGAGCAGGAAATGATATATAGGGTCCAATTAAGAGCTTTGGGGACATTTAGACTTGATGTCAAGAGGGCTCTTGAAGCTAACTGGGAATGAGAAGAGGAAGGAATGTGCAAGGAAGTAGACTGGGCAAGACGGTGCACACTGGTCATCTTAGCATTGAGGAGGCAGGACCAGAGAGGGTCGTGAGTTCAAGACCAGCCTGGGCAATAGAGTGAGATCCAGGATGGAAGGACAGATGGAAGGAAGGAGTGAAAGGGAAGGTAGGAAGGACAGACTGTCTGAATAAACAGGCTTTGAGCCTTGATGGTGACACCGTGAGAATGCACTTGAGTGTGACCTTCCCAGGGCCTCCACCTGGCCATTTGGAAGAACCAACAGGCAGCTAAGCAGAGGGAAACCTCCACAGCTTTCCTAGGCCTGCAGGGATCTGGCCTTGGCTCCACCCCCACTTGTCTGGTCCTTGGCTCCTTCGTGGGCTAAGTGAGAATTAGAGTACAGCTTGGCAAGAGAGACAAGCGAGTCAGACAGACATGTGCTGAGGAATCTGGAAGCCCACTGTCTCAACCCTAGCTGTGTGCCTCACTGGCTGCATGGTCCAGGCCTCATCCCTAAACACAACGGGGCGTGTGTTTCCTAGGTGGTAAGCAGGAGCTGGGAGTCCTCCCTCCCTGTGCCGATTGCCAGTGTTTCCGCAGGTGATGTTTGCAGGGGTTTTGGCAGTGCCTGGAAGCTGCAGGCGGGCTTGCAGGAAAAGGTGTCAGCACAGCTCCCCCCTGCACTATGGAGTCCCTGAAATCCCTCCTCAGTTTGCATTCCCTTTCTACCACCCATCTGGTCCCAACTTCCTGCAGATTGCGGGTCCGGGAAGCCCTGTAGATGCTATGATCTCATGGCTTTTCTAAGACACTTTCTCGTCATCTCAGTGGCATAAATCCTCCTCAGAGCAGGTAGGTGTGTGTGTGTGTGTGTGTGTGTGTGTGTGTGTGTGTGTACACACATGCATACAGAGGATTGAGGTCAATGTTAGCGTCATCTTCAATGGCTCTCCACTTTATTTTTTGAGACGGAGTCTCTCACCTAGCCTAGAGTCCACCTGCCTCTGCCTACCCCCTACCCCTGGACTTGCAGAGGTACCCAGGTCCTCAGAGCCTCAGTGCTCCACAGTGTTGTGTAGGAACTGCTTTGAAACATTGTAACCCACAACTAACCAACGCCTTAACCTTAAACAAACACAGTGAGTGAGCATGTGTTTGTGTTAGCAAGCAGATTAACAGGAGCTAGCTGTGGGCCTAACAAATGCTCTCATTTTAAGTCACTGCTGGAGGTGCATGCGTTTAGTCTCAGTACTAAGAAGGCTGCAGGGGATGGGGGTGTGTGTGAATTTGAGGCCAGCCTGGGCTACATAGTGAGACCACACCCCCCATCTCAAGATAGACAATAACAATGTCAACCATGTAATCTTAAAGTAGGAAATAACAGCAACACCTCAAGGTATTTACGGTAACTGTAAAGTGTAAAGAGACAGGAAAATGCCTCTGAAGTCTTAGTTGTTTGGGAGACAAAGACATGGGGACTGAAAATAGTCCTGTGGCTTTTGTCTCCTTGAGGACTGCAAATACTAGGTTTCAGGGAGAGGCTAGTGTGAAATAAAGACATAGTATTTCCTGTCCACATTCACGGTCCTTCTGAATTGCATCCCAAGAGCCCATGTCCCACATAGGATGATGGGAGCCACCTGCCTGACAAGTTGCCGTCGGCTGACTGCATTTGTCTCTACTTGAATACTCAGAGGTTTTCCTCTAGCAACAGGCACACAGTGCGAGTGATTCATTAAGACAGAAATCTTAAGAGCAGGGAGGATGGCTCAGTGGTTACAGTGCTTGCCGGGCAAGTGTGAGGTCCAGAGTTCAAATCTCTAAAGCCCACTGTAAACATTGAGTGGCATGGTGACTCGGGTGTAATTCGGAAGGCAGAAACAGGGACCCCTACCCACCCCCAGGGTTTGATTAGGAGACCCTGCCTCAAAGAATGAAGAGCTGCCAAGGATGTTTAAATACATCAAGTTCCATCCTCTACAGACACATGGACTCACTCATACACCCACACATGCCCACATGAAAATGGAAAGTTTTCACCCAGCCCCCAACTCAAGTTCTTCCGTTTCTAGCTGTTCCCTCCAGTGCTCGCTCTCCACACCACGCTGACACTTGGTGTCTATCAATTCACCGACCCAAGACTGCATCTCTTGACATTTCTTGCTCCATCCACCCAATCTAGGTCTGTCACTATTTTTAGTACCACACCGGTTACCGTGGCAACTTTGAGAAATGCTTTTACATTCTTTTTCCTTACTCTGTTCACAAATGGAGGTGCAATTTGGCCCCTCACCATTTCAGGGGTGATGTGGGGGCTCCACTTCTTTCCTCATCTCTTTTCCCTGCACTGCCAATACCAGTGTCTGGAACATGTGTATTTTTACATTTATTTACTCTTTATTTGTATGCCTCTTTCTTCCCTTCCCTTCCTCTTCTCTTCTCTTCTCTTCTCTTCTCTTCTCTCTCTCTCTCTCTCTCTCTCTCTCTCTCTCTCTCTCTCTCTCTCTCTCTCTCTCTCTCCTCTCTCTCTCTCTCTCTGTACACTCAAAACCACACAGGTACCACAGCATACATCCAGAAGTGAGAAGTTGGATCTTTCATTTGATATCCATGTGGATCCTGGAGATCAAACTCAAACCATCAGACCTGGTAGCAAGTGCCCCTACACACCAAGCCATCAAACCAGCCAGGAACTTTTGATGGCTAGATCCTGTCCTACTTAGGGTTCCTCTTGCTGTGATGACACACCAAGACCAAAGCAACTTGGGGAGGAAAGAGTTTACTTGGCTTACACTTCCACATCACAGTTCATCATCAAAGGACAGGGACTCAAACAGGGCAGGAGCCTGGAGACCGGAGTGGCTCCAGAGGCCATGGAGGGGTGCTGCTCACTGGCTTGCTCCCCATGGCTTGCTCAGTCTGCTTTCTTACAGAACTCAAGACCACCAGTTCAGGGATGGCCCCACCCACAATGGCTGGGCTCTCCCCCATCAATCATTATTTAAGAGAATACCTTACAGGCTTTTACTTAAAACCCTCTTATCAAGACTTTTGCTTGAGATTTCTCCCTGTCAGAATACTTTAGATTGTGTCAAGTTGACATAAAATGATCTAGCGTAGGTCCCATGTTCCTGAAAGAACTGCATGTCCCTAGAAAGTATGGGATTGGTGGTTCTTCTTTTATACCATAAAGTGCAGTGCCTGGCTTGTAGGTTATTGCTACTATGTGCCTTGCACTGTGAACACAGAACGTGGCCTGGAGAACAAGTAGGAGGAGGCAATAAAAGCTTCAACCAGGTAGGGGTGGTGTTTTAGAAAGATGATAGGCAAATGATAGACAGACAGAAAGACAGACAGATTGGTGAGTTGAGGGGTTATATAGAGAATAGATGGATGCATGGATAATATTGATGGATAGATGATATATATGTAGATATGGGTATGAATATATGATGTATATGTGTATTAATGGATGATGTGGGGATGCATTTATGGATGGATGGATGGATGGATATACAGATGGATGAATGGATGATATGTGGATTGATGGATTAGTGGATGGATGGGTAGACGGGGTTGTAGGTGGATGGTTGAATGGATATGTTGATAGATGATTGAGTAGATGGATTGTGGATATGTAGATGGATGGTGGATAGATGACTGAGTGCACTGGTCCAGGAACACTGGAAGAGCTGCTATCATCCATAATTATGTGCCTCAGTGATTGTCTCCTGGAATCCTGGGTTTACTATTAGAGCTTTATGGAAGCCTCTTCAGGGAGAATGCTAATGGCTGTTGGGGTCATTAACTCGCCCCCTGCCATCATCACTAGCTTTTCAACCAGACATAAAATGGTTCTTGAAAAGAAGTATAAGACCAGATGCCGCAGACCACATGGTGACCATTGCTGCTTGACAAAGTTCCAGGATATCAGCACCTCGGATCTCAATCCCTCAGCAATCCTTTTACTTTCAACATTGATAATTTTCACTATGTGTTATGGGAGTCTCCTTGTGCCTTTTTCCTTTGGGGGATTTTGTGTGGCCTTTGGTAGAGGATGTGAGTGTATACAATGGCAGTCTCTCTCTAAACAAAGTAATTCCTTGGAGGGGAAAAAAATCTCTGCCCCCATAGAACCATGTAGCATGATAACTCCACCCTGTCCCACACAAGAATCCCCTTTGTGTCCCCGTTTGCACCAAGAGTAGAGAATATCAACTGAAAGAGGGTTCCAGAAACTCTTAGACACTTACACCTGGTCCCAAGGATGAAAGCATGCAATTGAGAAAAGCCATGGGCCCAGAACCAGAGTCCGAGGTCCGAGCAGTTGAGGTCAAGTGTTCAGTTAATACATACAGAGTAGTGCCTGTGATCTGTTCTCTGGGCACGTGACCTATAGGGTGAACAGCAAGATCTGCCATGACCCACAAGGAATAGATTCTGTTAAGAGGTTAGGCTGGTTGATCCCCCCCCAACCCCACCCCCGTGTCATAAACAGGAGGATGTACTGAAGGAATTAGAGTAGTAGTGTATATTGGGGCGGGGGGAAGTAAGACACTAGGACTTTCCCTTTGAGGAGCGTATGAGGAGAGCAAGGCCATGTTGTAAGACAAAGGCACAAAAGAACGCGTTTAGGGAACAGCTCAAGACTCACTGTGCTACATGGTACAAACCCCGCCCCTTGAGGGATGAAAAATTGCTCAAAAACAACTCAATGCCTGGCACCTCCTGACTACAAAGGCTGAGAGGAAGTGTAAAGAGGCACCTGGTGGGTTGCTGAGCCTTAGAAAACAGTAGGCACTTAGATGACTCGATAAACTTAACCGCCTTTGCTTCAAAGAAAAAAATCTGTAATAAAGTTGATTACCTCTTTCATTCTGGACATTGAAAAACAGAGCTAAAGTAGGTTTAAAAAAAAACACAATCTGTGAAAAGATCATACATCTCTTGGAATAATTAAGTCTGCTTTCAACATTACCTGTGATTAAGCTACTGTGCAAACAGAGTATAAAAGGTGGGTCCTTTATTTTGGTAAACCCCCAGGCATCCTGACTCACCCTCAGATTGTCAGGCTCCTTCCCTCACTGACTCCAAACCTCCTCTTTGGGACCTGCACCCCGTTGTAGCTCATCTTTAGCACCAGACTCCAGATGGGAAGAGGCCGTTTGTGACAATTCTCAGGTATAAAAACTTAACATCCATCTACCATTCCTAATTCAGAAAGAGACCCTGCTTCCTCAGAGAGAGGCCTTCCCCAAGCCTCCGCTTTCAAAATTCATTATTATCTGTCTAGTACGCGTGTGCCACAGCACAAATATGGAGGTCAGAGGACAACTTTCAGAAGTCAGTTCTGTCCTTCCACTGGGTGGATCCCAGGGATTGAACCCGCATCATCTTCAGCCTTGGTCTTTACTCACTGAGTCATCTCAGCAGCTCAGAAGACCCCTGTTTTCACATTTATCCCCTTTAACGTCAATTAAAGGCTCATAGCTCTGGAGGCAAAGCCATATGCAGCTTCAGCCCAGAGTCCTTTGTGAGCACATCCCGGGACCTCGCTTACTCTCTCCTTCCAGCCTCACCCCGGTGAGCAGCAGGATGGACCCGTTAGCAGCTCCCCTGGCTCAGCATGTTGGGCTTTGCCCAACCTGCTCCTTCTGTGGAAGCCAGCCACCCTCCATCTTGCCTTAGACATCACTTCTCCCATCAAGCCGTCCCTTGGCCCCCCAAGGCTGTATCCCACAGCCTCCTGTACTCCTCTTCTGTATGACCCATATCATACTGGGCTGGGAATATTTATGGTCTGTCTCCTTCTCTGCAATGTAAGTGTCTTAAAGATGGGGTTCATATGCTATTCAGCAATAGGTCCTAACAGTGCCTCAGAAAGTGCCTGGAAGCTAGGAAGCGTTCAACAAATGTTCACTGTGAGTGCATGACAGGTGGGTGGGTGGATTGGTGGGGAAAATACATATAGAGAATGCTGGTAGATAGGCTGGGTGAATGGGTGGAGGGATAATAGGAGGAAAAAGAGGGAGGGAGGGAGAGTTGGATGTGTAGATGGATGGGCATTAGGAGGGAGAAAGGGATGCATGGCTGGATGATGGTAGGATGGATGTGGGGATGAAAGAATAAAGGGAGCAGGCTGGGGATATAGAAAGATGGTAGAGTGGATGGATGGATTGAAATATGAGATGGTTATAGAGATAACTGAAAAGTTTATTGGTCAGAAGAATGAGCTTATGCCATCAAAATACGTGTCATGGGTAACTCGATTGGCCCTATTATGTACACCCCTGACGTTCTTGATCCAGTCCCGGTAACAGAGGAGGGGTTCTGTCATCAAGAGAGCTTCCTGCTTTACTATCTATGGTCAGGGTTAAGGATGGGGGAAACAGGAACTCATTACCTCCCAGGGGCTTTGAGTCTGAGACATGTCCTGGACATGAATGTGCACTCATTTGGTGACACTGACAAGGATAGCAGTCACGAGCATTGCTGCCACTTACTGGCTAAGTTGGAGAAAGAAAGGTGACCCTGGGGGGGGGGGGATGGGGGGAGGGGCAGGGGGGAAGGAATAAGAAGAGAGCCTATCTCTTGTGATGAGCTTTCGTTGCAGCTGACTTCCCTTCATAGCTGCAGAAAGGGAATCTGGGCGGGGTTAAGTGGGTAATTCAAGGTTACTCAGCTGATAGCCGGAGGCAGCACAGCTCGAGTTCCACCTGCCTTTGAGAGCCAGACTGTTAGCCTCTCCGCAGCCTCTGGGGCGCTATGAAGCTGTTCAAACCAAGGGACCAGGAGCACCTGAGCAAAGGAAGCAGGTGGGAGTCACCTATCCTGGAGGAGGTGGGGACCCAGCCCTGTGGCATTTCTAGACCTGGGGACAAAAAGACCACAAACTTAAAAAGGAATTTTCCTATGGCCTCTGTCGTCTCAGTGCCTGGCCTGCTGAAGGCTCTGAGCAAGAGCAGGGTGGGCGTTCCCCGGCTACGTCATCTTGCTTCATCCTCAGCTGTGAGACCCCAGCTCAGGGAGTTAGATCATCATCTTGAGTTGGATTCACAGCCCTGGGACATGCCTGGGGCTGGTGAGCTCAGCATCAGTGCCTTCTTCTAGAAAGTGCAGCATCAACTTTAGTCACTAGAACAGCATAGAGATCTTCACCCCGATGCATGGAAGGCCTCCTTCTGTGGCAGGTCCCTTCTTCTGGCCCCTGGGCCTGAGAAGACCTGAGGTGAGCTGTCTGAGAACCCGAGGGTAACAAGGCAAAAGCACATACATAGCGTTTGAAAACCTGTGCCAGCTCAGACCTCTGGGACTGAAGGCTAGGGAGAGTTCAAGTCAGTCAGTTTTTCACAGCATTTTCTTGCCCTTGCATTTGAGAGATCCAACGTACCTGGGATGAGACCATGTTTGAGGCCGATGGCCATGTGAGAAAATGTTCTAGATCTATGTGCAGATTGATTGAAGCCACTGTGTCCTTCAGGGACCAGAGGCTCCCATGTTCCTTTGCCCTCTCGGCGCACTCTCATCTTCCTTTTTAATTGCAAAGGCTGTACTCCGTACATTTACAGCTTACATAATAGTGTCTTAGTGGCCGTTGTGAACTGGCTAGATTAGTGGAGTGAGTGAGGGTCTCCAGTCTCAACAATCTCTCACAGTTATCTTTTCGTGGGTGTGTGTGCCAGAATCCCCCTCGAACCTCTTTGAGCAAAAGCGTACAAAGAAGTGCCCTGTGTTAGAAACGCCACCCTTCGTGTCTGTGAGAACGTTCACTGGCTTCCTCCTGCTTCGCTGCCACGGGGCCTCCGTGGACCTACATCCCCTCCAGTGGCCTGGAACCTCTGTCTGCTGTGGCCCCACCATCTCTGAGGGCATCTACACTGAAGCCCCCATGAAACTGGGGCTAGCATCAGACCCCGTACATACTCACTGCTCCTGTACCACACGTCTGGGATAGCTTTACCTGTAAGTCATGTACAGTGCCAGAAAAACAATCACTAAGGTTACAGAAGAGCAATGGTGTCACTGCAGTAGAGTGAAAGGTATTTAAAAGCCAGGGATTATTTCCTTCTAGGATTTTCCATTTAGCATTTTGGACTACGGCTGACGAGAGATCACTGAAGCTGTGAAACATGAAACTGCAGATAGGAGAGGGACAAATGCGTTTCTTCTTTTTTAAGGTTTCATTTATAAACAAAATGGCGCAGTCTTTTCTGTATCTGTCCTCACTTAGCATAAAGTCCCCTCTGCTCATTAGCTTTTTAAAAAAAATGCAAATAAGGTTGTGTACCCTGACTCCCCTTCTTACAGAGGAAGATGACTGGTGCTATTAGGTGAGGTCACTCACCTAGAATCCTTCATAAAGCGACACAGTCAGGATTTGAACCCAGATCCACCCACTCCTCAAAGCCGTGCTCTCGGTGTAAAGAGAATTTGTTCAGGACCCGTTGTCATACATACCCCAGGGACAGCATCATAAAGTGTCTCTCGGAGTAGAGCTCCCAGGGTTAGATCAGAAGTGGAGTGGAACAGTGGGATGCCTCCCTCCCGACTCCCCACCCCCCAACCCCGCACCCACCCTCACCCCTGTGCCAAGAACTAAGAGTTAAGCTCTGAGCTAAGCCTCTTCACACTGGAGTCCAGAGCTCCAAGGTCCTCCAAGGTTTCCTAGGCAGAACCTCTCAGTTGGCAGTTCACAAGAAGTTTGCTTCTCGGTGGCAGGGAAGAGCCGGGTGGGTACTATTAATGAGAGCACGTGGGTGGTTGGCAGCCTTCCGGAAGTCCAAGACTGTCTGCTGGCGGGAGGGGTCAGTGGGCCGTGCACTCATCTGTAATTCATCACCTGACGTCTTTGTCCTAGGGAAGGGCTGCAAATACTGGGTTCTCCCAGCCATGGCTTTGATGTCTGGAGAGCGATGTACCCAGCTGACAGTCCAATGGTGATGTTGTCCTCTACACAAAGCCACCAATGCCATGAAGGGGGAGTGGGGTTCAGCCCTGCACCCTCGGGGCTGTTTTCTTGAACAATCAGCCCTGTCAATCGAAGCCTTTGCTAGGGCAACACTGTCACCATTGTCCTCCCCACTCACAGGGACACAGGGATCTATCAGGCTTGAAGAGAGAGCGGAGGTGGACCCCACTGTCATTAGACTATCCGTGCTTGGATATATTCTTAGCCAACCTCTTCTTAAGTACAAAAGGATCAGGGGTCACCCAGTGCATAACTGGCATCTCTGGGCATCCTTCCCCTTCTAAAACGTGGGGGGTAGTTGGGATGTGAGATACGGACTCTCCTAAATAAGAGGTACATATGTCCATTTCCTAGATCAGCTTTGGCAGTCAGCTTCCTGTCACGGTGACAAAAAATACATGGGATAGTGAACTTATAAAGAAGAAAGGTTTGATTGGGCTCTAGTTCTGGAGGCTCCACGATTGACTGACCCCATTACTTTGGTTCCAAGAGGTGATGACGCCTCAAAGCAGATGATGTACAAAACACTCACCTCACTGCCATTATCCAAAAAGAGCAAGGAGGGGCCACAGCCCTTAGTCTTCCTTTGCTTCCAATGACCCAAAGGTCCCCTAGATCCCCTCTCTGAAAGATTCCACTCCCAATATAGCATCCCCAGGGACCAGGCTTTAACATATTGGTTTGGAGGGGGGACACTTTTTACACTCATGCAATGGCAGCTGCAAAACACTGTCCTGGAGGCTGGCTCATTCAAGAGCAGCCTTCTCACATGTCTACAGGCCAGAAGTTCATGTTCAAAGTGTGTGATACATTTCGGCTCCTCTGAAGGCCGAGAAACCTCCTCTCATAGTGGGACTGGAGCGAGGGATAGAGCAACTCTCGCGAGGCTCATGCTTCAGGGCTATCACACGGGCTGCTGTGTGGGACCCGAGTAGGGAGGAGACAGCAGGCAGGATAGGTCAGAGGCACTCGCAGTAGTCCTGGCAGGAAATGTGGTGAGGTACAGCGTTCAAATAGAGCTAATGAATTGGGGTTAAAAATGGGACCAGTTTTTAGTTCAGTTCTCAATTCAGTTCTCAATTTGGACTTCAACCTAGTGTTCGAGCGAGCACAGGGGAGGTTAGACACTGTCGGATCTGGAGACATGCAAGGGCTTGATGGGCAAAACGATGAATTTATTTCACCTTCTTAAAATAAGGCCTGTTGCCTATGTCGCTGCTGATGTCACAGCTCCGCGGACTTCTGCTCATAAGACCACAATGATTCAAGGAGTCACAGTTTAAATATAAACTGTCCCCACAAGACTGGCATATTGGACGCTTACTCTCCAGACAGAGGTGCCATCTTGCAAGGCTCTATAACTTTAAGAGGAGGTGGAGCTAAGAGAAGGAAGTAGATCACTGGGGGGCGAGGCGGAGGCCCCCCCACCTCCTGAACCTCCCTCCCTGCCTCTACCCCTGTTTGCTGTCCACCATGGTGTGAAAACTCTCTTCCATCAAACCGATGTTCTGCCTAAGAGCATGGGCCTGACAGCCACGAGCTGAGCTGAGCATCCTGACCTTGAGCAGAATGGATTCTTCTTCCTTCCAGATGTTTCTATGAAGAGTCTGGTCATCTCTAACAAAGCAAACACTTGGGGACGTGCAGGCAGAGGGGATGACACCAAGTCCCTGTCTATGTTTGGTGTCCTGCTTGGTCATTCTCCCTCTGTCACCTCCTTCATGCCAAGCTTTGGGGACCCAGTGACAAGATGCTGTCTTTACTCTTGGCAACACCGCAGCCTAGTTGGGGGGTGGGGGTGGGCATTGTACACAGAGGAATAGAAGAATCAATCCATCCTGGGCAAGGGCCTCTGGATGTCCTGAGGAAAAGGAAATTCTGTGGGTAGGACAGGTGCTGAGAACAGCCCCGCCCCCCTGCCTCGGGATCCCCAGCCCCAGCTGCCAGGACACTGTTCTGGACATAGAACAGAGTAACATGATCAGGCCTGGAAATCTCACTCAGCCTTGGAAGGGACAGGGTGTGTGAGTGTGTGCGCTGGGACAGGGCACAGTCACCTAAATAGCCCAGGTCACGAGGCACATGGTGCGGGGAGGGGCCTGCCTGCGACAGCTACGGGAGTCACGAGATTGACATGGAAGGTGCCACCAGAGTTGAGAAAGGGATGAGGAACCTGGACTGGCCCTGGGCCATCCCGAGAAAGGGCAGGGTGAAAATAGCTCCAGACTGTCAGAAGCCATAGGCTGAGACGTGCTTCGGGATGGCACCTGACGGCATCTTTCAAATCACAGACTGGGCACACTGCCTCTGAACTTTCTGTATTCAGCCCGCAGAGTGTGGTCTGTGTATGAAACCCAGAAGCCACTGAAATGTCCATCCAGGATGAAGCTAACATGAGCTGCAGGCAGTCAATAGGCACCAAGAGAGGGCAATCCATCTCCTCTGTGGACAAGCCACTGGAAGGTTGCTCAGTCTCAAGGGGCTATCTCTAAACACATGTACGTACCAACAGAACTAACAGAAATGTATGTGCGCATGCATGTATCGCACGCACACACGCACGTCATGATTTTGAAACAGAATGGGGGGACACCAGGGGGACAGGAAGTGTGGACATGATGTCAATACAGTTCTCATGTGGGAAAGTCTCCAAAAAATTAAAAATTTAAATAAAACCCAAGCGATCCAGTTGCCACCACAGACACATGAACATCGAAGGAAGGGCATTTGCACAAATCTCACACGCAGGAAGTTTGACGATGTGGTAAAGTGCTGATAACGCTGAAACACATTTGCACGTTTACCCAAGAGCAAAATAATGTTCCTTATGCTTTATTGACACATGGCAGAGTCAGTCTGTCAAGAGCAAAGGTGGAAGAGAGTACGTGGGGGGCTGGCAGTGTCAGTCTCCTCCTCCAGGGAGCAGCCGTGTGGGCGGGTATTTGACACCTGGAGAAGATTTTTTTTTTAAGCAATCCTCTCTTCTATATGACAAGATTATTTTCAGTAATCGTATTATAATAAGTATTATTTTCAGTGTGTGTTCTTTGGTTTTTAAGCCATTCATTTAAGAAGAATAAATTTCAATGTTAAATATATACTCAAACTCAGAAAACAGAGCAGGTACGAACCAGAAATTGCTATTTAACAAAGAAACAAAGCAAAAAAAAAAAAAAAAAAAGTAGCTTCTGACTCATACCTACTCTTAAATTTTAAACACAAATTTTCAACTGGTGAAGAATGACTGAAATAGCTATAGCTGGTTTCATGTCTCAAATCACTATTTATCTAGAATCTTCTATGTAAACATAGAAGAATAAGCCTTGGGCTGAGGTTTCATTAACTTTGAACAATTTCAAACTGTTATTAACTTGCAAACTTCATCATTACATTTATTTATTTGTTTTATTTAGATTGTGTGTGTGTGTGTGTGTTTCTGTGTTTCTGTGCCTCTGTGTGCCTGTCTGTATCTGTTTCTGTATGAGCTTCTCTATTTGTGTGTGAGTGTGTGTGTGAGTGTGTATGTGTGTGTGTGTATGCATGTGAGTGTGTGTGTTCCCTCATGCACATGTGTGTAGGGGGATCAGAAGACAGCTTGGATGAGTCCATTCTTTTCCACTGTGCAGAGCTCAGGGATCAAGCTCAGATCATCAGGTTGGCAGGCAGTTCCCCCCCCCCCCCCCCCCGCTGAGCCATCTTACCCACCCATAGCTCGCAAACCTGCGAAAGGGCCCTATAGCTTGGGCAGGTTGTGATGTTGGGGATGGGTGACTCTTGGGTGAGTCTCCGAGTCTATGTGGCCTCACACGAAAGCTGGTGCTTACTGGAGAATGCGTCCATTTGAAGCTGCTGGGGAGAAACTTAGCAGTGATACAACAGTTTCAGATCCAGACAAATGAAATCCTTTCTGGGGCAGGGAGAGGATTGCAAAGCCTTGCCTTTTTTTTTTTTTTTAACTCACTGGTGCACAGCGATGGCAGAAAGTGTGAAGGCTTTTTAGCTGTTGGCAACCTCTGCCAGGCAACCAGACTGCTTGTCTCCTATGAGTGCGGAGTGAGGGGCCTTAGTTTGGCCCTCAAGGCTCTACCATGAGGAGGCTGCCAGAGAACAGGCTGGTTAAAGGGGGTCTCAGCTTCATCTTTACAAGCTAATCTTGCCAGCCTAGGAGTTAAGAATGTGCTGAACTGCCTGGGTTCTAATCCTGATCTGAGATGCGTTACTGAGCTTCCTTCAGCCTCAGTTTCCCCCCTCTGTAATATAATATCATTATGTGGTCGTGTGGATGACATGAGGTATTTCATATAAACACCTCCTGGCAGGCAGTAGACACTCAGTAAGTGCTCGCCATGTTTTCAGTGGGCAGTGTATATACACACATACACACATGCATGCATGATGTAATTTTAAACACCGTGTGTCTGGAGGGAAAAGGCCAGAAGCCATTGGGCCCAGCTGTTAACCGAGGTGAAGGAGGCAATATGAGGTCGGTTGCTCTTTTATTAAAGTATAACCCTCCCCCTTGAGGCCTGGAGCAAAGCAGTTGGTCACTGTGGGTCCAGCCTCCAGCACACACTTTCTTCAGGTATGAGCCGCAGGAGGACACCGGTTTCCTAGTTTCTGGAACTCTCCAACATGACCCAAAAGACGCCTATGTTTTCTTTGAATTAACTTTGCCTGTGGATTGGAGAGGGGAGCAGCAGACTGGGGTGGGGCGGGTGCCAGAAGATATTGGAGTGGCGTCTAGAGATAGAAAGCTCAG
The DNA here is from genome assembly GCF_964271855.1 of Acomys minous. NCBI lineage: Eukaryota > Metazoa > Chordata > Mammalia > Rodentia > Muridae > Acomys > Acomys minous. Next base: position 90,949,376 of record NC_140498.1, on the reverse strand, counting down.
ACAGGCATCCGGGCAGGGCCTTGCCTGGTGGTCCAGCCCTGTGCCTACCCGCAGGCTTCTCAACCTCCAGCCTATCCATCTTCTATCTTTTCATCTTCCTGCCTTCTGTCCATCCACGCATCCTCCCTGACTTCACTCATCATACATGTTCACCAAGTCGATTAGATGTTTATTGCCCCCTCTGTGTGCACCACGGTGCTGGTTCTGGGACACACAGTGAACAAGGATGACACGGACTTTGCCTCCTGGGGCCGATACTCTGGCGGGAACACAGTAATAAACAAGGTACATAGCAGGGAACATCACAGGTTGGACTAAGACATCAAGAGAAGCAGTCTGTCTGTCTCCGTCCATTCATCTGGCCGCCCATACTTTAGACCCGTCCCCTTCCCTCCCTCACCTCTACCCGACCTTTGTGGGATGTCAGGCTAACAGGCTGCATCTACCCTTCACAGCTACCCAGCTGGGCCCACGGTGAGACCCACTGGTGCACCTGTTAAAAGGAGGTTTCTAGAACCTTCCTGAGACGCCCATTCAGGGTAGGAACTGGTGGCAGGCATTCAAGCCAGGGCTGGAGAAGCAGAGTGTCACCTTTTCTTTCTCCCGTCCCATCAGCTTCACTCCAAAAGCCTCACGTGCCATCCACGATCATGGGGACAGCTAGGTCAGAGAGGCCGGGGCCTCAGAGGTGCACCTGGGGTTATTCTCACAGTCTGGAACTCTGGGAAGAGGATTAGCTAAGGCAAGAGGCAACACTGTTCAGCGCCAGGAGAAACACAGTCACCTGCTCCAGAGGAGTGGGGAGGGGCAGTAGGAGGTGGAGACGCCAACTCCAAGGGGCCTCAGGGGCCTCAGGCAGGTATGTTCCACGAACTGGCTATGCTGCTGGGAATGGACATTTTGCTCAAACTCTGGGCAGCCTGGAGTCCTGGGAAGACTACCTCATGCCCTGGTGATAGGGGAAGGGTCTGCATTTGGTTAAAGAAAATGTCCACGGTGGGCCCTGCAGGGGAGTGGGCAGCACCTAGGGAGATCTGGCCCCCAGCTTCAGATGGGCACAGGGGAATGGAAAGGGTGCTGCCAGCAGCTGCGAGAGTCTGGGCCTCTCAGAACTGGGCGTGGTGACACAGGCCTGTGATCCCAGCCCTGGGGTGGCTGAGGCGGGAGGTTTGAGAGTTCAAGGCCAGTCTGGACCACATAGCGAGACTCTAAAATGAAAACAACTGAGCAGGAGCAGGACGTCGTAGTTTTTTTTTTTTTTTTTTTTTTTTTTTTTTTTTGAGAGATCCTAGCCCACATCTCTTAAAGCTCCTAACATACAAACAAAAACCGTTGGAGCCTTTGCCTCTGCGCTGAGAGGGCATTGCACTGGCAGCCACGGTGTAAGGACGTGTCATAGGGACATGGCAGATTCCATCTGGTCCTCCAACCACAGTGCTCTGTCCTTGCTGCTGTGTGTTGGAGGTCACACAGGGGTGCAGTGACATCCTGCCACCAGCGTCTTTGATTTTGATGTGAGCCTGGGTCATTCTAAGCGTGGTGGTAGGCATCAGCATTTATTCTAAGACAGGTTCTTGCTTTGATGTAGTCCAAGGTAGCCTCAAACTCACCATCCTCCTGCCTCAGCCTCTTGGGTGCTGGGATCTCTGTGTGCCATCACACCTAGCAGAGCTTCAGTTCTCAATTTGTCAGCTTCATGTATATATGTGTGTGTGTGTGTGTGTGTGTGTGTGTGTGTGTGTGTGTGTGTGTATGTGTGTGTGTATGTATATATGTGTGTATATGTGTGTGTGTGTGTGTGTGTGTGTATGTGTGTGTGTGTGTGTGTGTGTGTGTGTATTTAACATTAGCCTCCATCCCCAGCCCTGGGCTCATTTGAAGGCTTGGCTGTCATCCACATGTGTCATAGAGTCTTGTGGCACTCACTCTGACCTTGTTAACAAATGGCTAGGACAAGCAGCCACAGGTGCCCACTGACCAACATGGAGACACCCTCTATTGCTGCATTCATTTATTCCTGTGTTCATTCGTCTGTTGTCCAGTCTGCTCACCTGCTGCCTGTGTCAGGCACTGTATGGTTCCTGCCCTCCTGGCATCTCGTCTAGGGAAACAGGGGTGTCAACCACACTCCAGGCAACGGCAACTATGTTCTAGATCAGAGGTGATAGGTACTCTGGGCTTAGCTTGGGTTTACATGAGGCTAACAAAAGTAACCATCCAATTCCAGCATTCCAGCAGTGGGAACAGCATGAGCAATGGCTCCAAGGTATGAACAGCAATAGGGTTCTGGGGGCAAAGTGCAAAGTTGCCTCAAAAGGAGGAGATCGATAAGAGGTCAGAGGTCAGAGCCACAGGCATTAGGAGGAAGGAGACATTGTTTTTTTTTTTTTTTCAGTTCAGTTTTATTTCTTCTGACAAGATCTTTCTGATGTGGCTCAGACCAGCTGTGAACCCATGATCCCCCATGCTCTCACCTCATGACCCTCCCCAGTGCTGGATTGCAGGCATGCATCACCACGCCTGGCCACACAGAATCTTTACAAGTCCAGGTCCTGGACAGGAAGGCTCACCATGGTGACCTTGGCACTTCCAGAGCCATCTGCCTGCCCCATCCCCTCTCCCCGCTGAGCCAGCTGTCCCAGGCTTCTGTGTGGATATTCCGTGTGAGTGCCAGTGTTCTGTCTTGTGCTTGCTTTCTGGACTGAGCTGTCTAGGTTTGGAATTCAGGCGATCTCGTTTTATGGGGGCATGTGGGGCTCATTTTGCCAGTGCCTGGACATCCATGTGTGTGTGCACGTGAGCGTGGAGGGCAGAGGTCAACCTCATCTATTATTCCACAGGATCTCTTGCTGGCCTGGAGCTGGTTTGGCCTAGGCTGGCCAGCAAGGGAACCTGGGAAGTCCTCTTGCCTCAGCCTCCCTAGTGCCAGGGTTACGAGTGTGCACTGCCACACCTGGCTTTTTCTTTTCCTCACGGATATTAGGGATCAGATTCAGGCCCTCACTCCTGCATGGCAGGCACTTCACTGGCCAAAGCATCCTCCTAGCTCCAGATTTCACATTTTAATAACAGAACCCAGATTTGCCAGCTTCTTACATAACGTCAGGTTATCCAGCCACACTGAAGCCCCCATGTGTCCCCTAAGGTCGGTGGGGGCCACTGTGAGGGCAGAGAACACAACTGTGGGCAGAGTGAGGGGCTCTCATGATTGTTCCTTTTCCCCTCCACAGGACTGTGTCTCCCAGTTTCCTCCATGTTTCCTCTGGGCCTTTCCCAAGGGGTCAAAGACCACGGGGATCTGCTCCTAGGGAGCCAACTTCACAGTGTCTCTTTCCACCTCTCCCAGCCACCACCCTCTCACCTTTTCACCCTGGCTCCTCAGCCCCTGCCCTCCTCCCTCCCCGTTTCCCTCCCCACCTACACCATGGAAGCAGATGGCGCCCTCAAGCCGGAGCGGTCCTAGTGATTTGTGGTCCCTGATTGAGCCCTGTTATTTTTAGCTGCCTCTCTCTGCCTTCTGCTATCCTCAGCAATTCCTTCCGGCCTCACAGGGTGGTTGTGTCAGTGGTTTTACAACCAGAGGCAATTTTGGTCCCCTTAGGGACTTTTGGCAAGGTCTAGACACGTTTTTAGAATTGCTACTAGGGTCCTGAAGGTTAGGAGCCCAGCTGCCTAACATCTCATCATGGGGTGAAAGATTGAGTGGGTCCCCAAGATGACCAGCTGCGACGCAGCAAACAAGGAAGCTCTGGCTTCCCAAGAGAGGAAAGAAGGTTCCATCGCTGGGAATGTTCCAAGGCTGCCACTGTCAAGTTGCTGGCACTCCCGTGAAACTCCATTCCCCATTGTGTATCAGTCAGCTCGAGCTGCGTAACAAACCATACCCCAAATGTAAATATCTGTTCTCTTTAAGCTATTAAAACTTGCTATTTTTCAGATTGGCCATTTGCATCGGGTCAGGTGACCAGCACACCCAGTCTCATGTTGCCTCACTCATGTTCCCATGATTAGCTGTCAGGTTGGCTACAGACTAGGTCAGTGAGTGTTTGGCAATGGCCTTGGGCCCACTGTTTCCAATGGGGTTGGATACAGCACAGCCCCTTATAGCATAGCCAACAGCCTAGCATAGCTAAAGCCTCTGCACTGGGTGGGGGAACCCCATCTTGGGTTTAAGACACCTCTCTTCCTACACTGAAAGAACTTGGCTTCATCCTGAGTCCAGGGTTAAAAACAGCTACTTAGTGACCTGCAGCGCCCCAGGCTCTGCCAGTCTCTTCACCCGCACAATGCCACCACATTGTAGGACCCCATATTCTCCCACTGAGTGATTCAGATGCCTTTAACCCCTACTCAGAGCTTCCCATGGCTTCCTGGCAACTGAGAATTAGACCCAGAATCTACTCTGTGGCCTTAAGGCCTTGCCCACTCCCCACTAACTCTGCAATGTCTGATCCTACCATTCCTCCTTGCTGCACCAACACCTCTCTGGCACCCTGAGGATGCTCATACCTCAGGGTCTTTGCACAAACTACTCCCTGGGCCTGGAAACCTCCCCCCTGGGTGTGCACATATACGCTCTCATCCCAATACAATGTGTCTCCTCACCAAAAAGACCTTTTTCACCATGCCAGCATTCCCTGCCCTCCCCAGTACCATGCATGATTCCTGCCACATTGGAAGGCCAGCCTCCCGATAGAGCTCTGGTGCTCATCCTGGGTTCCAAGGCCTGGCACAGTGTAGGTACTCAATAAACTTGTGTTGAATTAATCAATTAGTTAATTAATTAATTAGAGAATCCTGTAAGGTTAAGCAAATAAAACAAAAAGAGTCCAGAGTATGAACTCATGTGAGGGAGGGGCTGGGTCGATAATTCAGTGGCTGAGAAGTACTGTCACACAAGCCCGAGGACCAGAGTTCAAATCCCCAGAACCCACAGAAAAAGCCAGCCATGGTTGTGCATACTCTATAATCCCAACATTGAGGAGGATGTGTCCCTGAGGCTCATTCATAGACTAACTGTCAAGCTCTAGGCCAAAGTAAAAGAACCTGCCCCATAAAAAAAAAATGTGTCAGGCTGGAGAGATGGCTCAGAGATTAAGAGCACTGTCTGCTCTCCCAAAGATCCCAAGTTCAATTCCCAGCAACCACAAAAATCCTTATTCGTTGTTTCTTATTAGTGTTTTATGTGGGGAGGGAGGCTCAGTGGGCTCTCAATTTGAGTTTCTCTGATGACACTGATGCGTCTTCATGCTGTTGATGGTCACATGACCATCTCCTTTTGCGAAAGTTATGCCCGACTCTTTGGACAGTTTCCATCTTTGGCTTTAAGTACTGAGCCCTTAGAACTCTGTAGCAAGCCCAATTTTCATCCCTTGGCAAACATTACTGGGGTGATGACTGATGTCACTTGGCATTCCTTTGCCTTGCTTTTGAATGGGTCTTTGTTTTATTTTGCTTCATTCTTTTTTTTTTTAAATCTAAGTCTTATAGAATTTTTCCTCATCTCTTAAGTCACCTGACATTCATCTTTGCTGGGTTTGTCTGGCACTAACTCAAACCTGCCAGTTACAGACTAAAGCCTCCAGACCGTTCTGCTGTTGATATTATTTTTACCCCTCTCCTGGTCCGGAGATTACTAACATCTTATTGGTTCTGTCCGGTCCAGTAGCAGTAAGAAGAAGCTGTAGTTAGACACACGGGTGATGGATGGACGAGTGGATGGGGGTAGGTAGACTGAGGCCGATGCTGATGGGCGTTCATGGCCTGGAGTCTCGCTGTGCGACCGAGCAGCATGGGGATCAATGTGTGGGCAGCAGCCTCATCACGGGACTCAGTCATGAGTCAAAGACCATCTTTTCTCCGGTGATTGTGGACTGAGAGAGATGGCCTCATGGGTGACTTCACTACCTGCCAAGCCAGGTATTTATAAGCTGGGAATCCTGAGCAGCTTGTGGCCCCTCCCTGCACAGCCCACGTGGGAAGAGGAGAAAGAGGGGAAGAGGGAGGGAGGGAGGGAGAGGAGGCAAACCGGGCTTCCTTACCGGTGAACTTGATACTGAGTCAGTTTTTGAACTGGTGTTTGGTAAGAACACGAAGGAACTGAAATGAGGAAGTGAAGGCCGAGAAAGGATTTTAAACAACAAAGAAAGGTGATGAAAAGGACCACAGGGAAGAGTGTTACCACAAGTGACTCAGAGACCCTCAGGGCCTGCCTGAGGCGGGTGTAGCCCAAGAGGGAGCAGCAGGAACAAGCATAAAGGAACCCACAGTGGGAAGGTCTGGGGGAGATCTCTGCAAATGCCAGAGCCAGTGTAGTAGCGATGCACGTGAGGCAAGAAAGAAACCTGGTTTAACACGACTCGGTAGCCAGCATTGGATCAGACTTAGGAGAGCCTGACACCCAGAAGCTGGTTTTTTGTTTTGTTTTGTTTTGTTTTGTTTTGTTTTTTGGAGTATTTAAGCATGACATAATTTGGAAAAACCACTTTCGTGGTGATAATTGACTCAAGCCCGTGTGGACAACAAAGCTTTAGACTTGATTCCATCACACGTCTCGTTAAAGTACAAGTGGCATCTTCCGTAAAGGTAGGCTCCAAGGAAGACAGCACAGGTCAGCAGGCTACTGACCACATCCGTTCCCAGCCTTCTGGGTGGAAAGTACGATAAACATCCCTCCCTTTGAAGAGACGGCCCTGGCGCTTATTTGTGAGCACATGTACCTAGGCCTCCGACACAAGGGTAGAGTCTTATGACAAACTTCCCATCTCGTTCCTTTTTTTTTTTTTTTTTCTTTCTTTATTCTTCATTCCCACTCCAGCCCAGGCCCCTGTTCTCTTAGCTGGAGCCCCAGGAGGAGCCCCCAGCACCGCCATGTCTTTCACTCCAAATGCGCTGATCTCACTATAGACAAGGCGGTTGTCAGACTTCCTGTAGATCAGTGGTTCTCAACCTTTGGGTGCAACCCTTTTGGCAAACTTCTGTCTCCAAAGGAAATTTACATCATGGGTCATAACAACAGCAAAATTATAGTTATGAAGTAGCGATGAACATAATGTTATAGTTGGGGGAGCATCATCAAAATAGGAGCTGTGTTGAAGGGCCACAGCGTTAGGAAGGTTGAGAACCACTGCTCTAGATCCTTCTATGCCTGTAGTGCCCAACACATAGATTTAAAACCCTGACCTGCCTCCCCAAACTCTGGCACAGGGACCGAATCATGGTCACCTGCCCAGCCCCAGCTCAAGCCATGAGGCCTCTCACTCAGGGCTCATTATAATCTGTGTCCTCAAGCACAGCAGGCTTCCTCCAGTCCCAGGACCTTTGTGCCTGCTCTTTTCCCTGCCCGGCCCGCCCTCTCATCACCTAAGAGACAAGAGGCTGCTTGCAAGAATGTTACTAGTGAAAATCTTTCAAACTCTATGGCGTTTTCCCCAAGTGATTTTAACTTCTTATCCTTACGGCTCATCTGTTGCTACGTTGCCACACTCCTCCTTTCAGCCTGTAGAAGCAGAGGCTATAGTTCTTATTTGCCAAGATCACATGAAAACACATAAAATGACAAACAAAGCAGCTGCTTGTTATGACGGTTCCAGAGCTGGCTTCAGGCACAGCTGGATCCAGCAGTTCGCTGTCTCCGGGAATCTTTCCCCAGTGCCCTTGTTGGATGTGATTTCCTATGTGGGCTCCATCCTCGGGCTGACATTGGTCCTTCAAGTTTCTCAGGGGAAAGTGAGGCTCTCCTCTCTAATCACTCTCAGGTCACTTGGCCTGCCACTTCCTTCCCCTCCCACTTTCACTGTCAGAATGTAACTAGGGAATTGCTGGGTGCTTTTGTTGTTGTCATTGTGTGTGTGTGTGTGTGTGTGTGTGTGTGTGTGTGTGTGTGTGTGTTTGTTTGTTTGCTTTGTTTTGTTTTCAGAACATTTGGGACTTGTTGCCAGATCCAGCAGCTCTGAGGTGCAGTTTGGATTGTGTTACGGTTTGACATGCCTTTACTGAGCACTGCTCTAAGGCTTGAGGGGTCATTAAGAATCAGGAGGGACAGAGTCCTTGTCCCTGGGGCTGGCAGCGAGACAGTGAGCAGGCAGAGGATGACAGGTCTCTGAAGATGCGGCAGCCAGGGTGGAGTGGGAGAAGTGAGCAGGGGACTGACTGTACACTGCTGATATGTGACACCCTTGAAGGTGCTGCCTGGGGGTGTCTGGTCCCCAGCTATGCTCAAGGCAGTACACGTGGGGACAGAATTATTGTTCAAAAGATGCGGACAGTCAGAGGAGCCAGAGACATGGGCAAAGGGAAAAGCCTCAGGACAGCAGCCTCCCAGCCTCAGGACTCAGGACGTCCCTCTGTGCTGGCCTCAGCCTTGTTGGGGAGAAGTTGCTGCCACAGAAAAGGTCACTTTTCTCTAAGTAGACATTCTGGCTGGTCTCTATAACCATGGCCAGGAGGAGATATTTTTTTGACTCAGGAAATGTGTGGGACTGGAGCGGATGGGGATGGGGGAGGGGATGGGGATGGGGGAGGGGATGGGATGGGGGTGGGGGTGGGGATGGGGGAGGGGATGGGGTGGGGGTGGGGAATGGGAGTGGGGAAGATGCGCTGTGGCTGGGGCAGCCCAGTGTATACTGTAGGAGCTTGCCCCTTATTCCTGCCATCACCCAATAGGAAGCTGAGCCAGGCTTTAACCCTTAGGGGCCAGCCTCTGGCCACCTAAGTCCACCAAGAGGACCCATGTCCCAAAGGCTCCCCAGAAGCACCAAGTGTGGGGTGGGGTAGATTTCACATTCAAACCCATGGGCCTTCGTGTCCAGGCACACCTGTGATGGCGGACGGCCTGCCTCCCAGGACCCAGAAGGGCAGAAGTGGAGAACTGGAACAAATTATATGCAAGCAGTATTTACCCCAAGAAAGAGCAAGTCCCAGGGCTGGCTGTCCAGGGAGGAAGCTGAACTCTGGGGCGGTTTGCTCTTGGCTATCTTATAAGAAGTTTTCTAGGTGTTTCAGAGTCTCAGAAATTTCCCAAGGCCCTGAATGAAAGGTCATGTGATCAGAAGACACTAGAGCATCAGTGCCACCTGAAAGGGTTTGATAATTGCTGCCCAGACCACAGTGTTGAAAGCAGATCCAGGCTCATCCAAGAGCATGTGCTGTGATCCATTAGTAGTGTCTGACAGGAGTAGGTGCTGTGCTCGGTTACTAATGTCTGACAGGGGCATGAGAAAGAGTAGGGTGGGCACCCATGCTAAACAATTGCCAGCGTCTGGGCAAATGGTTAACTTCTTGCATCACTGTGAAAGCTGTCTGGCTAGAGACAGATGCAATACAGTAAGAATGACCTTGTGGAAGCCACATGTCACAAATAAAGCACACTCTGGGACGGGCCACACTCTTGGCTCTGCCACTTGTGGGTGATTTCCGGCAAGTCACAATCATGTCTGACCCCTGCCCTCTTCCTTATCTCCTTATTACATACAGTAAGATCACTCCCAAAACTGGGAGGCTCTTTCAGATGTCATCGAGGTCACCTACACAAAATGATTAACTCACTCTCTCTCTCTCTCTCTCTCTCTCTCTCTCTCTCTCTCTCTCTCTCTCTCTCTCTCTCTCTCTCTCTCTCTCTGTGTGTGTGTGTGTGTGTGTGTGTGTGTGTGTGTGTGTGTGTGTGTGTCTCTCTCGGACTTTTCCAATCCTCCCTTCCCTATTTCCACCCTGGCCTCCAGGATCCATCCAGCATGAAGGGTGAGATGGGGAGGGGCGGGCGGGAACTCTGGACCAGCTAAGAGCCGTAGGATGCAGAGCGCCTGACCCAGAAACAAACTGAAGTAAACAAGAATGAAGGGGCGGGGGCAGAGATTTGAAACCCAATCCCAGAGCGTCTAGAGCCGGAAGTGGACGCCTCATTGGCTAATCCATGAGTTTTCTAGCCAGATGCTATATGGCTACAAGCGCCCAATCTGCTAAATCCTTGCTGTGCGACAATCCCGGTCTGTGCCTCAGTCTCCTCGTCTGTGAAATAGTAGTGGTCTGTAACTGCCCCCCGCCCTTGGGGCTGAGTGTGAGTTAAATGAGACGGGGGGGGGGGGGGGGGGGGCAGGACCATGATGACTGGATATGGATGTGTAGTGTTGGGATGAGCTGCCTGGAAGCACACTCGTGGGCTCTTCTTTGTGGCTCACGGGGAAAATGGAAACAGGCAGAAACAGGAAGTTCCGCGGCTCCTTCCAGGCAAGGTGCCTGTCCGTGATGGAGACGGAGGGTGTCTGGACCCGCCTGTGTCCTCGTGGTACAGAGGACTTCATCCGGGCAGATGGCATCCCCAGAGGCCATCGTTAAGGATCACAGCATCAGGACCTCCCCACTCTACATCCTAATATCCCCGTAGTCAGGGCAGGATCCCTGCATCCCCGACGTTTGGAAACAATTAGCCTGGTTCACGGCCCAGGCCCATCAGTTAATGTGAACACCACTGTGAATTATAAGGAAGCAGACACAGACGGGTGGGGATGAGGTCATTATTGTCCGTCTCTGCTCAGATGAGGCTCCCTGAGTTGAGGCTGACCGCACGGGGTTGGGGGAGTCCCTCTTCAGTCAGGCAGGTGTGGGCCACTCCTCACTAGGGGGCACGTGGTACCCATACCTAAAAGCTCTGGATGGTACACAGGGCAAAATAGGGTCCCTTCCGTGAGCCAAGGTGCTCCATGGAGTGGATAAAGGGCCGCTTGAAGGTCACTGCTAAGACGTAACATACACGTCTTGAGAACAGGTGCTAGAGACTAGCAGGCTTCTGCTCCAGTCCCAGGTTAGTGTGGATAATATGCCTATCTGAATGTCTCTAAGTCTCAGAGTTACATTTTGTATTTGAGGCAATGTCTCACTATGCAGCCCTCTGACTCTCCACATAACTTAGGCTGACCTTGAATTCTTGATGCCCCTGCCTCAGCTTCCCAAGTGCTGGAATTAACAGGCCTGTCCAACCGTTCCCAGTTCTATGCTTCAGTTTTCTCTTAATTCCCCACATGCAATGTTGTCTAAGTGACAGATGCACTTGGTGGCAAATGAGGACTGGGTCTCTCCAGAGCGCTGTCCCCTTTGGGCCAAAGAAAGCAGCGGTTGGCTGGTTCCGATCTGAGCTTGCTGTGTGCCTTGTGGCTCCCGGAAGCTATACACCTGAGGTGCCAGCTTCCCACCCAAAAAGAAGCCACACTGTCTTCTTGTCCCTGGATTTAGAAGTGACACCCATGCCTCGCTGTGACAACCATCCTGTGCACTGTACTCTTCTCACCAGCAACAAATCACTAGGTCCTTCCCACACAATGGCTCCAAGTGTGGGCACCCTGCAGCAGGAATCAGGGAGGGCTGGAAACTGTCTACCAGCCCCTAAGGGACACGCCTTACCTCACATCAGGCCTGAGTGGCAAGCCTGTCAGGGCTCATCCTGTGTAGCCCTCCCTGGGTCCTAGGGACACATTCAACCTCATCTTGTCTGAAATGCAGAACACAATCACCCAACAGGGAAAGTGGTGAGTGCCTTCATTTGAGACAGGGAAGGTTCTCCCTGCCAGGGCACAGTGGTACACACTTGTCACCTCTACACTTCATTTGCAGGCAGAGGCAGGAGGATCTGTGGCTAAAGCCAGCCTGGACCCTGTCATAGCAAGACCCTGTCTTGGGGAGTGCTGCCTGGAGCCGAGAAGGCTGGGGTGCAAAGGTAACTTGCTAAAACTCAGGTGATGTTATTTGCCAAAGCAAGATTTCCCGGAAGGTTAGCTGAGGATGCAGACACGGGCCACTGGCTGCCCTGACCTTGGGAAGTGGCATCTTTGATGAATGGGGCCAGGAAGCCAGCGTCCTGGCTGGACAAGGAACCGAAAAAAACAAATCATAACTTCATAATGCAATTTCCTTGCCCGGGGGTGGGGGTCGGGGGTGGGTCCTGGATTGGAGGAACAACTTCCTTGCCTGTCTGGCCTGGTCTTGTTGGAGACTGGGAGGCCCTTGGTAGATGTAGCTCTGTCAGTGTTGGTTGAAATCATGGAACGAGAGCTAAGTTCTGACTCCACTGTGGTGGAAAGTGCCTCAAACCCCTAGGTAGCAGAGTGCCAGCTTGTCTCCATGGTGACCCTGGCTGGTTCTGAGCAGGGAAGCCATCTAGATGTGTGCAGAAACCAAACCCAGAAAGAACGGGGACTTAAACATCCCATGCCACAGTGGCCACAACTAAACCATCGAACCCTCTAACTCTCAATGACCTGCAAAGACCCATCTTCTGGCCCTCAGGGTCGATGATGAGGTGAATCCACTGCACAGGACCACACAGAGATGAGAGCACACAGGGGATGCCAGGTGCCCAACAGGTAACTTGGAATCTGGAGTATCCTCCCTGCGTTCTTGGGGTGAAAGGCTGTTCCTCGGTCACTGGTGTTATTCCAGAAGGCTCTAGAAACATTAAAATGCAGGGTCTAGATGGAGGGCATAGGTCACTGGAGGCATTCATGACTCTAGCTAGTCCCCAGCCCCTCCTTCTGTGTCTGCTTTCTGTTCACCATTGGCCAAAGAGCCTTTTCCCTCTGCACACTGACGCCATGTTGTCTTTAGAACCAAGTAGCCACTGGCTGAAGCCACTGACCAAAGGAGGCTCTTCCTTCTTTATGTCATCCCCTCAGGTGTTTGGTGGATAGCAAGGAGCACCTCTGGTCCCTCGTGGAAGCGGCTCATGGGGACTCCCATGACACTAGTGATTCTGGGGCATCTCTAGGACCTGCAGAGGCTCTCAGCTTTCTTAAAAAACCCCCCCTGAGACTGTGTGTTTGCTCTGTGACCCTGAAAAAAAAATGGCTTAACTTCTCTAAGCATCAGGAAATAGCTTTCATGTTAGCCCCAGAGCTGACCAGCAACTCAGAGGGGAGGTACAGACAATGCTCAGTCAACAGTGATTCCCCCCTGCCATCCAGAGCTGTGTGCTCTGTGCGGGACAGCCTGTGGCTCACAGCAGGTGTCCTGGGCTGTGGCTCTAAAATCAAACCTACGCTGGCAGCTCCCATGTATGAGAGGGGATAGGGTCCTTCTAAAGGTCTGGGGTCGGGGATGGAGTCTGGGGACTAGTTTAGGGTCACGTTCCCCTTTGCTACCTCAGATGTCTGGATACAGCCAGCCGTCACTCTTAGCAATCTTGGGTCTTCAGTTCAGTCCAGAATTCAAAGAAATAGCCCATCCTGGCTGAAAACTATCAGTCTACTAGGGAGAGGCACAGGTCTCGGATGTGGGCATGCAACAGATGGTCTGACAGCCACAGCCACTGATGGTCTCAATACTCGTCAGTATACCTGGCCATCAAGGGCAGAGGCCATATACAGGCAGTGAGGGGGTGCGGTGTGAGTTAGGTATGAGGGGGGTGTAGGAGATATAGGTAGGTGTGTGAGGCTCTCTCCTCCATAGCCTGGGCCACTTGGTGACCCCAGCACACAGAGCTGACCCCAGAGCTCCCACCCCCACCCCAGGAGGAGCTGCCTGTCATGTCCATAGCTGCTGGCTGCAGATGGTCACATATTAAATTTTTCTCAGTCCCCCATCTGGTGGCTGCTCTGGCTGGCTGGGAGAATTCCCCACAGGCCAGCTTTGGGCTCTGGACAAGGCACTCAGTTCCCTCCTGACCCTCTGGTGACCCTCAGACAGGGCTGTGTACCACTAATCAGGAAACAACACCCTTAGCCACCTGCCCATTGTAGCTTCTAGCCCTCTTCCAATCTGCCACCTGAGACCACGACTGGAGGGCACAGGGCTTGGCACCCAAGCCACCCAGTTCACACCCTGCCTTCCCTGAGCCTCAGTTTCTACCTCCTGTGGAGCTCAAGGCCATTGGGATATGGCATATTAAGCTAGGTGTCACAGCTTGACTTGTGATCGTTCTCTCCCCCTGCCCACCCCCGACGGGGCATTGTATAGCCTTGAGCATTGCCTCTGAGATCTAACCCTCTTCGTGCCTTTGTTATGACAACCAAAGCTGGTGTTGTCAAGTGTCCTGAAGGGAGAGTTACCACCGTGCCATTGCTGCCCTCTCTGCCCCAGCACCAGTGTGTTTCCTGCAGTGCCTTGCATGTGGGCAACAGCACTCGGTAGATGGGCCAGTGTCGGATAACTGCCATACTCTGAGTTTAAGGAGATGGAACTCCTAAGGAGGCTTGAGACAACTCCTCATGTGTCCTGGGCATCCAACAAATGCTGTGGTTTTCATGATGTTTCAGGAGGACCTTTCTGGTTTCCCCCTAGACTGGAGGGTCCAAGGTTTGATGTGTATGCATGGTTCAATATTCATGAAACAAACACATGTGGAGGTGGCTGGAGGACAGCTTGGTTAGTCGAGTGCTGGCTTTGCAAACATGTGGACCTGGTTTTGTGTCCTTGAAACTCGGGGGGAAATCCAGGTGTGGACAGTAATAGGTTTCCTGTCGGTCACTGGCAGCTGGACCATCCAAATCAGCTGGCTTTGGTTTCAGGGAGAGACCGTGTCTCAAAAAGACAAGGTGGGGAATATTCAGGGAGTCAGTGATGTTGACCTCTGGCTACACATTACACTCACATGTAGGTGCACTTGCATAGCAGTGTGCACATTTATATGCAAATGCTACATACACACAACACACACACATACACACACGTGAGTGCGCACACACGCTCACGGACACAATGTCTTTCCCCTGGTGCGTCCAGCTGGGAGGCAGCCAAATCAGGATTCCAGTGTGGGAGGGCAGAGGCTGTAGTTGATGAAGGCAATCCGAGGGGGCTGGGAAGACAACTCCATGTGTAAACACAAGGACCCGAGTTTGATCCCTAACCAAAAAAACAAAACAAAACAAAACAAAAACAAGAAGTCAGACATGGTGGTGCACACTTGAAATCCCAGCACTGAAGAGGCAAAGAGAGGCAGATGCCTGGGGCTCACAGAGTAGTCTGCCTACCCTACACAGAGCGTTCCAGGCCATTGAGGAACCTGTCTCAAAAAGCAAAGGAGAGAGAAAGAATAAAATTAGCTGGAGAAACAAAACCCAAGATTGTCTTCTGACCTCCACATACATGTACACACACACACACACTCACAGAGAGAGAGAGAGAGAGACAGACAGACAGACAGACAGACAGACAGACAGACAGACACAGACAGACTCAGGGAGGGAAGGAGGGAGAGACAGAGAGAGACACAATATGAGGCTGAACCACAGTGTCACACAGCCTCCCATCAAAAGCCCCTGACCCTGGCCCCCAGGAGCTTTGCCACTGGCAAACATGACTTGGAGACCCTTGTAAGGTCATGCAGAGAGGAGTGCAGTCAGCCATGTATACACAGGCATATGTGTGTGTGCACACACAGACACATGCACACATATGTTCATACAGCTACATGATGTGTGCATACATGCACATACATACAAGCATACACAGCCACACAGTGTTAATACATGTCCACATTCATTCAGCCCTGCGAGACACACACACACACACACACACACACACACACACACACACCTTCTACTCTCAGTGAGGTCTCGGCCTGAGATCCTTCACTGGGGGAAGGATGCTTGCTTTGGCTGATGGCATTTCTATGGTGACATTTCAGATACTGTAGGAAACTGAACTCTGGCCAACAGACTCCTCCCCGAACCTTCAGTCTCCACCATGGTGGGGAGCAGGACCTTCTGTGCCCCCTCCCCAGGGGCACGCCAGTAGGTACCAGGAGGCAGAAGTGAAAGCAGAGACAGCTTCCATTACTTGTCGCCACTCTCACTCCATCTCCCCCCCACCCATCCCCCTCCGGCCAGTGACGCACAATAATCACACCTGTTTATGCGGCAGGGTGTGCCGCTTCCATCCACTCCGCCCTGTAATGACCACATCAGGATAATTAGCAAATCCACCCAAAACATCTGCCATCTCATTCAGTGTCTCAAAACCTCTCTTCCAAGGCCGGGCATGGTGCTCTGTGATCCCACCGTTCAGGAGGCTGAAGCAGCAAGGTCAGGAGTTCAAGGCCAGCCTGGGCTACAAAGCAAGACCTACCCAGCTACTTAGAAATTCACAGTAATCCATATGTCTCGCCCCCCCCCATGCCCCCAGCCTACTACATGATAGAACGATGCTGCCCCTCCCGCCTCCCAGCCACCACCCCACCACAGCTCTGCCCAATCCCTGGTACTGAGACTCTGTGGGTGTTGGAGAGTCAGTCATGAGTCCAACAAAGAGACAGGGACCAACCAGCCACCAGGGAGCTAAGAGCAATAGGAACCACACTGGGCTAGAGGTGACCCTGGGACTCCCTGGTGCAGATCAGGGCTGCCCCACCCAGCCAAAGAAGGGAGGAGGGCTTTCCTGAGGAAGGGAGGCCAGGTCCACTGGTGCCCAGAGGATTATCAGGCTTTGCACACAAAAAGCAGGTGGGAATGTGTTTGTCCAGGGCATCATGAGGAACTTTTTAAAAGGCCTAGACTGGGTGGCTATGGATGGACTGGCAACTCCTACCTTGAGGGTATTGGGTGGACACTTGGGCTCAAAATGACCAGAATTAGTTGTTTTGAGAAAAACATCCTGACCGTTGTGTAGGGAAAGGGCTGGATAAGTGGGGGAGGGGCAGTGTGGGTGTGGAGCTGCGTCACCTTGATTGCCCAGACAGCTAGGTATTTGTCACAGGGCATGGAAGGGTGCTGCAAGGAATGCTGGGAAGATGTAAAAATAAAAACGTTGGGGAAGAGGAAGGAAAGAGGGGGAATGGAGGGAGGAGAAGAAGAAAGGAGAAAGGGAGGGAGGGAGGGACAGAAGGAGGGAGGGAAGATAGAGAGACCCCTTGTGGCCGTAGAACAAAGCCTGTGACCACAAACCAAGGATGTAATGTTTTAACTTAGAGTTTAAAAATGGCAGTGATCACAATTGAAAACAGGAAAAAGAGCTGAGTATACCAGGGTCCTGAGCCCTGAAATGGGCATATTTGACATCAGGGCTGGTGGCAGCATTAGCAGCTTGCTAGCATTGGGGCTTTGTATTTCTAACCCTCTCCCTGCACTTTGCCACCTCTTGGTCCTTTGTCCCCATATCTGAGCGTTCTCCGGAATCGGCTGCTAAAAAGAACTGGCTTTCCCCAGCTGAAACGGACTTGCCAGAAGCCTTCCGATCACGTGTCCCCTCTGCCTTCCAGGGCTTAGGTGCCCTCTCAAGTCCTGTGTCAGAAGTTCTAGATGTCTTAAGTAAGTTGTTCCTGCTCATCTAGGAGGGGGTGCGAACAACACAGACCTTGCTTCCTGTATCACTGGCTGGGCAGCAGTTCTCTGAACCTCACTTTCCTCACCTGAGGTGAGTGAGACCACTTTTACAGCCAGTGCGACCCAGTCTAGAAAGAGCTGTAGCATCAAGGCTTCTTTTTCCTTATAAGTGACAGAAACCCAAGCCCTAATTGATAGAAAAAAAGGAACGTATGGCGCGCCTGGTCTCCTGTATTGTCTTGGCTTCTCTGTGCGGAGGAATTCAGTCAATTTCCCCACCACTTACTTAATAGCAACAATGATGCCACTCCGAGCCAAAGCTCAGCAGCCTTGGTAGAAAGATGGTTTCCTTCACCTAGCAACAATAGCTCCATCCCAGGGAAGGCCTCTGATAGGCTCGGCTTGAGTCACATGCTCACCGTCCAAACCAATCATTTTGCAAGAAGAGTTGTTGCTATGATATGATTGGCCAGGCCTTCAACCACCCTGCCCAGGGTGGCCAAGGGAGTGTGCTCTGTGGGCCCTGCGGAGGTTCCTGCCTTAAGCTGCCCATTTCTATTTACTCATGACTGTATTTCATCAGATTTTTGTAGCTACTTAGTCTCGATTATGGCAGGCGGCAGGCATCGCTCCCTCTCAACATTCTAGCTCTTTTCCTGGCCACAGTTTATCTTTTCTTCATCTCTTGTTGAAAACTTATAGCAGAGCCGGGTGGCGACGGCGAGTGCCTTTAATTCCAACACTTGGGAGGCAGAGGCAGGTGGATCTCTGTAAACCAGCCTGGTCTACAGAGTGAGTGCCAGGACAGCCAGGGCTACATAGTGAAACCTTCTCAAAAAAAAAAAGAAAAGAAAACCTTAGAACTAGAGGAAAGCACCTCCCTGCCTGCCTTCCTTCTCCTTCCCCTTAGCCACACCTGCAGCCACCTGAGTACCCCATAACTCCTGAGAGTGTCAATTCCAGACATCAGCAGCACTACGTGGGCTGCGTACACAGACCCTGTTCACACATAAATAGTTGCCACGCTCAGATTTCATACCAAGTCTGAACTGGGTGCTGGCGAGATGTTTCAGTGGCTTACAGTATTGCCTCCAAGCCTGAAGACCTGAGTTCGATTCCCAAGACCCTGGTGGTGGGAGGAGAAAACCAACTCCCGCAGATCACCTTCTGACATCCATCCACCTGTGCCCTGTGGCATTGTACGCTTATCAATCCATCAATAAGTAACACTTTCAATTGATTTTATTTTTTAAAAATCTGGGGGCTGGAGAAATGGCCCAGCATTTAAGAGCACTGGCTTCTCTTTCCAGAGGGCCTGGGTTCAATTCCCAGCATCCATATGGTAGCTCACAATTATCTCTAATTCCAGTCACACCCCCCCTCTTCTGGCCCCCATGGGCACTGCAGGTACATAGTAGACAGGGAACACTCATTCACAAAAAAATAAAAACTAATTTTTAAAAATCTGAATTTAGAATTCCTCCTAAGAATGCAGAATTCTAGCCCTTGTTCACTTTCTCTCTTCATGATAACATTGGCTGGCATGGGGCCCACTAGCCTGTGTGTCCTTGGTTTTCTAAGACCCCCCCCATATGACCTGCTTCTCTGATTAATGCCTCTGCCTCGGCCCCTCTAAAGCCCCCATAAGGCATACCATCATCATCATTATCATCATCACCACCACCATCATCACCATCATCATCCTATCATCATCATCATCATCACCACCACCATCACCACCATCACCATCATCATTCTATCATCATCATCATCATTGTCACCATGGTCACCATCATCCTCCATGTCATGGAGGGAGAGCAGACGTCTCACCCAGGGACAACTGAGGCCCAGCCTGAACCTCTTCACACTCTGTTTTCAAACCCAGCCTCTTCAAAGAAGCTGCTCTCCAGACTTGCAAGGCGGCCACTCAAGTGCTTTCCATGGCACAGTAGACCAGCAAGTGTTTTCCCCGGCTGCAGCGGGAAGGCAGCTTTGAGCATTGCCAGAATTACCCCCATTCAGACTGTGAATAGCGTGACTCTCAGGCTGCTGTGAGCTCAGAGAGGCTCTTCAAGGAGCACACAAGAGGAAAACAAGGAAGGGAAGGTGCTTTGGCTTGAAGCAGGGTGTTGGGGCGGGGAGCTTTCAAATCTCTCCGTGATGACTAGAGCCTGCCTCCTTCCAAAGTCTGGGGAGAAAGGAGTCAGTGATGATTCCCTCTCTGACTGAAAGTATTTATTGAGTACCTACTGTGTATTTTAGATGCCATCTGTGAGATTATACATTCCCGAAGTACACCGCCAGCCAGGCCCTCTCCTGCACCCTTATCCACCCTCTCCGCCTGATGTGGCAAAACCAATGCTTTTCTCCCACAGTGAAGAGCTCGTGTCTTCTTGGTCTCAGATAGCGTTGGCTCTCTCCACAGTTGTTGCCTTAAAACTTAAAAGTTATTCAGACCTTCAGTTAAAGAAGGGAAAAAAAACAACTCACTTTTGTTTTGTTTTTGTTTTTGTTTTGTTTTTCAAGACAGAATCTCTCTGCGTAGCCCTTGGCTGTCCTAGAACTCACTCTGCAGACCAGCCTGGCCTGGAACCCAGAGATCCACCTGCCTCTGCCTCAGGAGTACTGGGATTAAAGGCGTGCCCTGGCTACAATTTTAAGATATTTTAAGGTGTGTGTGTGTGTGTGTGTATGTGTGTGTGTGTGTGTGTGTGTGCGCGTGCACGCATGTGTGTGCATGTGTGTGTGCACACACACATGCTCATGGGTGGGTGGGCATACATAACCACGAATACATATGTGGAGGCCAAAATTCATCATCCACCTCACTTTTTGAGACAGGTTCTCTCACTGGGACCTGGGACCGCTCCATCAGCCTAGGCTGGACCAACCCCCGAGGTCCCGCTATCTCTGCCTCTCGGTCTTGGAGACAAGCCTCTGGCCATATTTGTGAAGAACTGTCTATATTAATTGACAGTAATCTATGTTAATTACACTATATTAAATTAATAGAAGTGGGCAAACATACCCTAAAACTAGATAGCACCATTCGCTGGGCCAGGGTCCTGGACTGCATAGAAAGGAGAAAAATCAGTCCATCTCTAAGCCTCATTTTCTCTCTCTCGTTCTTGACTGTGGGATGCAACATGACTCATGCTGCTGCTGCCTTGCCTTCCCCTGAGCTCCGCCCAGTAAAGGCGCCGGTCACCAAGCCTGATGGCCCTGATGACCCACACGGCGGAAGGAGAGAAAGGACTCGCTCACTGTGTCCTCTGACCTCCACACTAAGCATGGACTAGAACACCCTGCTCTCAGCTCCTGCCTCAGAGGCAGGGCCTCATGTGGCCCCGCCCCTCTATTCTGCCGGTGCCTCCTATTGGCTGAATTTAAGAAGTGGGGTGTTTCCTGATTGGCTTAGCTTCCCAAGGCAGGAAAGAGGGCTTAGAAGCTGCTGAATGGACCCAAAGCCACCACTACAGGGGCCCCATACAGGCTGAGAAAGGAGTGCCAGGCCCCCTTCGCCCCTCTTTGGTTTCAAGTTCAGAAATGAATGGCTGAATTTTCAGCAAAATGAGAGCATCCAGAAGGGACTCAACGGGACTCAAAAGTTTTGAGAGACAAAGCTGGACGGCTAAGCATCCCAACAGAGAAACCAGGTCCTAAGGCTTTACACGGGAGAGGAGAGCTTCCCCCCACCCCCCACCCCCCGAACAAAATCGGGAGTACTTGAGAGAAGAAAGGATGTGAATGCGGAGGAAGGGGAGTGGTGCTCATCCTCATCCTGCTGACAGGAGGGGAGTATGCATCCCCACACCCCACTTGGAACCACCTCCATCTTCAGTTGACACCTGTGGCTGGGAGGAGTCCAAGAGAAAAGGAATGAGCAAAGAATCAGATGCACGGAGGCCACTTTGAAGAGCTCCCAGCTCAGGAAGAGGATGTAGTGTGTGGGGTGTGGGGAGCCCCTTAGAAAGGGCTCTGATTTGAAAACACAGGCTACGTTGTTGGGGCTGATGGACGCTGGTCCCAGGCCAGGAAGATGGCAGCTCCGAATGGAGAGGGCTTGTAAAGAAGGAGAAGTGGGATTATAGCTGAGCAGCCGGGAGCCACGGGCAAAGTCACAGAGCCTTTCCGGAAATAATAAGCCTATGACAGTTGACTCAACGGCTGACCAGAGCTCAGATGCCCACTGCTGGCCTGGAAGGGAGGCTACAGCCCTGGGTGAAAAGATGAGGATGTGCAGCGCTAAGCAACTGTCAGACACTGTGACGCCCCCTGACACTCCCCAGCTGTTGACCCCATAGCTCCAATACCCCAGGAGGCCAAACCAAGTCCACAGTCCATGCAAACTCCCAGCTGCTGATGGGAGGCTGGAGATACGGTTGCAGTTTCTAGAGCGCCCCCATCCTTTAGATACAGAGGATGCGCATAAGGGACGGCCCTGACTGAAAGAGGGACAGGGAATTAATTACCCAGAATGCAGCCTAAACACGGGGTCTTTGCCGGCAGGGGATAATGAAGCCACCAGAATGGGACACACCACACGCATACACTAGGTTTTAAAATGGGCCTCCACTTCACAGACTTCATCAACCCCCTCCCTCAACTCAGCGTTCCCTCCCCTCACCCCCCAGGGCCAGACACAGCTTGTTTGCTCCAGGCTGGGCTGGATTCCCTCCTCTGTGCTCCCAGCACCATCTGCCTGGAGTCTCCCTGAACATGTCTCATGGTCATTATAAACTTCAAGCAAGTTATGTGACCTTCCCTGAACCCCATTTCTTTCCTTGAAAAATAAGGTTCTATTAGCACGCTCCTAATGGGGTCATTGCGCCTTAATGGCGTGGTACTTAGCTTGGTGCCTGGAGCAGAGAAAGCAAGCAGGAAGCATTAGCTGGCGTAGGCCTTGGCCACTTCTCAGACTGAAGGCTTGAGGCAAAATCCACACGGCAGGACCCATTTGCCATGCCTGTGATTTCTAGGCGGAGTCAGATGGTTATGACTGATGGCTGATGACATCTTCCTTTCAGGTGGTTGTTGGGTTGGGGAATCAGATTTCTGAACACGGCTGTATTTTCCTAGTTTCCCTTCTGATGCTGTGATAAACCAGCTTTCTTACACAGCCCAGGGCCACCTGCCTAGGGAATGGTGCTACTCACAGTGGGCTGGACCCTCCTATCTCAATTAGCAATTAAGGCAATCCTTCACAGACATGCCCGCAGGCCAGTCTGAACCAGATGATCTATTAATTGAGTTTCCTGCATAAGGTGACTCTGGAGCAGTGGTTTTAAGCCTCCTTAATGCTGTAACTCTTTAACATATCTCCTCGTGTTGTTGTGAACCAAACCACAACATTATTTTTGTTGCAGCCTCATAACTGTGATTTTGCTACCGTTATGAATTACAATGTAAATGTCTTCACTTTCTGATGGTCTTAGGTGACCCTGTGACAGGATCCTTTGGTCCCTTAAAGGGGTTGCAACCCACAGCTTGAGAAGTACTACTCTAGACTGTGTCAAAGTTGACAGTTAAAACTAACCAGAAGAGGCATCGACTCAGGAGTGTGTGGTTCTGAAAATGTTAGACAAGGCTCCCATGGACTTTCCTTTGCACATCAAAGCTGCCTGCATCACCTGTGCGGTGGTCTCTGCATTTAGCAAACCTTTGTGGAGCACCGACTGTATGCACAGCCACCCAGTGGCTGCTTCTCAGCCGCACTGTGTAAAATCGGTCTCAGCGTGGCCTCTGCCCCTTTCTCTGCCATTTTTGTCAGAGCTGCTATCCGTCCTTTTGGCATAGGAACTATCACCGAGTGACACATTACTTCTCTGTTTGCTTGTGGGATGAGAATCCAGGCCTGTTGGTTTACTTATCTCCCCCTGGTCTGAAACACACAGAGGATACCCAATATTTATCAGATGGCTGAATGCTAAGCCATGGACCAGGTGTTTTACCGAGGTGGGGATGAATTTGTATATATGTATATTCATTGGAATGGCTGACAAAAAAACCTTGAGGGAAATTCATAATTCTAGAAAGTGAATGGTAATATAGTTTTTTTTTAAAGTTAGCATAGGAGATGGTTCAGCCGGTAGAGGCTCTTACCCCCACCCAAACAACCTAAGTTTGGATCCATATAGTAGAAAAAGAGAACTGACTTCTACAAGCTGTCCTCTGGGTTCCACACATACACTATGTGAAACACACACACACACACACACACACACACACACACACACACACACACACACAACCAATCAATTGATTAATCAAAGTTGAATACAGACAGAATGAAATGAGTTCCCGTCAATCAGCGGCCTGATCACACACCAGTGTCTTGTGGCTATTGGTCAGTGTGATTTTCAAAGCATGTGAAGATTAGATACTGGTGATCTCTGAGAGGCCAGGTTGCTGGCCCAAGGTCACACAACTTGCATCAGGAAGAGGGTGACTTTGTTGAGGCCATGTCATTTGGCTTCCATGGTCATCTGCTCTCCCGTCGTGCTCATTAGCGAGGCGCAGCAAGGATGGAGATAGCCTGGGCTGGAAAGTTTAAGGAGGGTACCAACTTTTCTCATTGGCCGTTTGGTGCCAGGTGGGAGTTGGTTCAACCTGGCCCCAGAGTCTAGCCAGCCAGCAGATGCCTTTGTCCTGGTCTCACCCTGAGTCTCCCCTGCCAGGCTTCACTTGAAGACTTTCTCTTTCAGACTGGTGGGCATCCAAATCCAACAGACATGAATTCAAATTTCAAAGATGCCACCACTTAGCCACATGTTCTGAAGCAAGTAATTCTGCCTCTCATGCCTCAGTTTCCCCCCAAAGTTCAGCCAGTAGTGACCAACTCACAGGGCAGTGAGAGGAGGAGGGGTGGCCCAGAACAAGTCTGTAACTATGGTGACCATGTAGCAATGATACTCTGACGTCATTTGCTCCCTCATCTTTCTGTAATCAGGACTGTCCCCTCCACCCATCCTTTCGTCTTCAGCCACCATCACGCTGTGTAAGCACACAGACCCTAGAGGCAGATCTCCTGGGCCAAGACCTGACTCTGCAACTCACCAGTGGGTGGCAAACAATGTGCAGATAAAAATAAATAAATAAATAAATAAATAAATAAATAAATAAATAAAACAGGCTCCATCCCTTCTCCAGAATGCTTGGGGGCAGAACTGTGGGTTTCAGATGTTTTTCAGGTTTTGCAATGCTTGCATCTATGTCATGAGCTTTGCTGGATGGGACCTGGGTCTAAGCACAATGCTCATTTCTATTTCCTGTTTACCTCCTACACCCAGGATGAAGGTAGTTTTATGTAGTGTTATTAGTTCTATTGTATGAGGCCGAGTGTGGAATTTTCCACTCATGGCCTCACACTATGTCCTGGATACGGAGCTTCCTGGGTTTTCAGATAAGGACAGTGTGCCGTCCACCGAGTGGGTAAGAGTTCACAACTTGGCCGGCCTCTGGGCTGAGCTGAGGTGCTGCGATTTCTTTATCATCTATCGACTAGTAATGCTGCCTGGGATGTTCCTGTGAGTCGGCAAACCTTTACTAAATGACTACCGTGTACCTACCACCGGTGTGGAGTGCTAGGACCCTAGAGGTGGAGAAGCAGGGCCACTGTCACATATGGAAGCAGAGGCACCAGATAGCACACTGAGCTGTGGAAGGAGAGAAGGGTGTTGGAACAGAGCCAGGGGGATCAGCCGCCCCCTGTGGGCTCCTGCTAGTGTCTACCTGCTTTATCTGTGCTTCGCCCCAAAGTTTCCCCTCCACGTGTCACTCACTGCTGGAGTCCTCGGGCATCTCCACCCCGCCTCTTGAGGAGACTCTGCAAGCTCCCTGAGGCTGTGTCACTGGCTAAAGTGTTCTATATGATGACAGAGTCAACACAGAACTGAGTGCAGAGAGGCCAAGTAGTGTCAAAACTGTGACAGCTGGAGGTCGCTGCCCACCTGTAAACTGGCATGTCCCCTTCTGCAGTTTCATGTATGCTTGCAGGTAACACAAGATGCCTGGGTCAGAGGCACAGCATTTATTACTCATGTTGACATAGAAACCATGATAAGAGCATTGGGCCCAATTCCCAACAGGCAACACAAAAAGGAACTGGTGGCATGGATTACCTTCAGGAGAAGAATCCAAAACTTAGGAAACCAACTCTTGGGTCATGGGAAACGCTGCTCGCTTTCTCTCCCAAAGGCAATTGATATCTTTATAGATGTGAGAGTGAGCAGGTGCCCTGCCTCTTGCTTCTGAATGTTCTTGCTGTTCCTGTATTCCAATGTTGTCCTCTTTACAAACATGCTTGGAAACAGTTTTGTTGGAAAGACAGGTAGAAATGCCAGAGGCATGTGGTCTCACCAGGTACAGAGATTGCATGGACAGATAGTGAACAGATGGGTAGATGGGTAGATGGATGCATGGATGCATGAATGCATGAATGCATGGATGCGTGGGTGGATGGTTAGATGTATGGCTGGATATATGGATGCATGGAAGGATGGTTGAATGGATGGATACATAGATGGGTGGATGGATGGATGCATCGATGCATTGATGGATGGATGGATAGGTGGGTGGGTGGATGGATGCATGGATGGATGGGTGCATGGATTGATGCATGGATGCATGCATTAATTCATGGCATGCATAGATGGATGGTTGGATGGATGGATAAATGGATGCATCAACAGATAGACTGATGGATGGGCAAACTCATGCATACATGAGTAGATGATACATGAGTACATTAATGGATGATGATGGATGTATTTATGTGTGACTAGATGGATGGTTAGACGAATAGAGGATCAATATATTGATGTGTGGATGAGTGGTGAGAGATAGATTCATGTGTATGTGAAGGAATGGATAGGTGGATGGTTGTGGGGATGATGATGGATGGATGAGTAGGTAGATGGGTGGATGATTTATGTGTACACAGAGGGATGAATAGACGATGGATGAAATAATGTACTCATGAAAAGATGCATGCATGCATGCAGTGACAGATAGATGTACGGATGAAGGGATCCATGCATGAGTGGGTGGGTAGTAGATGGGCATATGAGTGGATGATGAGTGGATGGGTCGATGGATGGGCGATGCATTGAGTATGGACATGAGTGGATGATGGATGGATGGATTCATGTGTGGATGGGTGGATATATAAATGGATACTGCATAGATGGACTCATATAGGCAAGAATTAGACATATTTTGATGAATGGTGGGTGGGGGGACATATGGATGGATGGATTGGTTCACCTATACATATATGGTTGGATAGATAGGTGGATAGATGATGGATGAATTAACGCATTTTTGAAAGGATTCATGCATATATACATTGACAGATCTATAGATGAATAAGTTGATGAGTGGATGGATGGATGGGCAGATAAATGGATCGATAATATATTGAGAGATTTATGTATGCATAGATGGATGGGTGATTGATGATGAGTGGGTTCATATGTGAATGGATAGGTGGGCAGATAGATATATAAACGGATGTTGGATACATGGATTCAGGCATGCATGGTTCAGATACTTATACTGATGAATGGCGGATGGGTGGATAGATGAATGGGTTCATATGTGCATTTGGTAGATGGATGTGTGGATGGATGGATAGATGGACTGATTCGTGTGTTCATACTCTATGAGTGGGCAGATTCACATATGCAAGGATGAGTGTGTGGGTAGATGGTGGATGATGGATGGACAAATAGATGGGATGCTTTCTGTATGGGTGGGCAGTGGGTAGCAAGATGAAAATTCCCTAGGCAATGCTTCTTAAGCTGCAGTCCTCAAAGTTCTAAGTGTTTCAGAGGCCCCTGGAGGGGGACAGGAGAGGAGGGGCATTTATCCTGCCCCAAGACTCCTCCATATGCCTCTTTGCTTTCCTAGAGAAACATTGCTTTTTCATTCCAGACAGTCCTTTTTTTTTTTAAATGAGTGTGTATTAATCACTTTAAAACGTGGCATGTAGGCAATGGACTTCAATTATGTTCTCCTCCATCACCCTCCCTTGTCCCCCTGCCCCTCCTGCAGCCTGCTCCTCACAAGACAGTCAGCCCCCTTCCTACTTTCATCCCTGTATTCACTTTTAAGTCTAGATTTCATGTATGGGAGGAAATACATGTCTTTTCCAAATTTAACTTATTTTACTTAATATCATGATCTCTGGTTCCAAGCATTTTCTTGCAGGTGACATTTTGTTCTTCCTTATGGTTGAGTAATACTCTATTATGTGTCATTTACGCATCCATCTGATGATGGGCATCTAGGCCGGTTCTATAACTTGGCCCTTGTGGGTAGTGCTGCAGTGAGCATGTGCATATCGACATGGGTGTGGCTATATAAATACCTGGTTTTCCCACCTGGATTCCTTTGAGTTTATAGCCAGGAGTTGTGTAGCTAGGTCACATGATGATTCAGTTGTTGCTGGGGTTGGGTATTGGTTGGGTATTTAAGAAAAAGTCTTAACCTGCAGCCCAGGGTACCCTTCAACTTACCAATGTAGCCTTGAGCTTCCTGCTTTAGCCTCCTAAGCTGAGATGACAGGCATGTGTGGCCCCCATGTCTGACTCTGCTTTCACCCTCCACACTGGTTTGCACAGTGGCTGGACCCACTTCCATTCCCACCTGCGGTGACCTAAAGGTTCATTCCGTCCCTATCCATGCCAGCCCTTGTTAGACTTCACATTCCCAATGATAACCATCCCAACTGGGATGAGCTACAACCTCAGTCTATTTATTTTTCCTTTGCAGCTAAGTATAACATTGTTTTCACTGGCCATTTGTACTTTCATACTTTCTTTCTTTCTTTTTAAAAAATGTCTGTTCAATTCTATGGTGGTGGGTTTTTGTCAACTTCACACAAGCTGAAGTCTCTTGGGAAAAGGACCCTCAATTGAGGAGCCACCGCCATCAGATTGACTGAAGGCAAGTCTGTGGGGCGTTTTCTTGAAATGATTGGTGTAAAAGACCCAGCCCACTGTAGGTGGTGCCACTCCTAGGCAGATGCTCCTGGGATGTGGGAGGAAGCAGGCTGAGCAAGCCATGAGGAGCGAGCCAGTAGGGCAGCGTTCCTTCCTGGCCTCTGTACCAGCTCCTGCCTCCAGCTTCCTGATCTGAGTCCGTGCCCTGACTTCCGGCAGTGATAGACTGTGCTGTGGAACTGCAAACTGAAATAAATCCTTCCCTTCCAAGTTGCTTTTGGTCATGGTGTTTGTCACCGCAACAGAAGAGCTAAGATAAATCTCAGCTCACTTGTCCACTAATGGTTGGATTTTTTAAAAATCGTATATTCTGGATACTATGCCCTTGTCAGGTGAAGAGCTAGCAAAGGCTTTCTCCCATTCTGCATCCACTTGTTTTCTTTGCTAATCCAGAAGCTTCTAACCTCATGCATTCCTGTTCCACAGTTCCAGCTATTATTTCCACACCTGCTGGGGTCCTTTCCAGAAAATCCTTGTGTGTCTCTGTATCTTAAAGTATGCCAGCTTATATTAAGGCCTTTGACCTATTACAAGCTGAGTTTTGCACAGAGGGGTAGGAAGCCTAGTTTCCTTGCTCCTGTGGATATCTGGTTCCTCCAGCACCATTTGTTAAAGCATCTGTCTGTCTGTCTGTCTTTCCTCCAGTGCTCAGAGAATTTGGGTGAGAGTGGCTTCATCTCAGAGCCCTCTGTTCTATTCAAGCGTTTGTGTTTGGTTCGGTGCCAGCAGTATAGTGCTGTTGTTACTATGGCTCTGTGGTACAGTTTGAAGTCAGATATTGCAATCCCTCGGGGCATTTTTTTTTTCCCTGCAAGGAACTGCTTTGACTCCTCGGGCTCTTATGTACTTCCAACATCTACAGATCCTCTCTCCTACTTTAACTATTGGTTTCTGTGTGGCCCTGTCTCAAAAAAAAAAAGCTAATTAATTAAAACAATCAAATAAAACCAGACATGGTGGTACGTGTCCATAACCCCAGCACAAAGGATCAGGAGATCAAGTGTATCCTTACCTACACAGGGAGTTCAAAACCCAGTCTGGACTACATGAGACCCTGTCTCAAATAATAATAATAAGGTAAAAATAAGCTATATGCATCCTGTATACAATTGTACATATAGTTTCATTTGGATAACTGAAAAGAGAAAATCCCCTTTGGTCCACCATGACTATAGAGAATTGAGTCCCAAGCTTACTTAGCACATCCACAACTGCAAGTGGCTTCTTAAAATTCAGACGGCCATGCTACGTCCCTCCTCCAGTGTCACTGACTGAGACAAGGACAGAAAACACGCAGGTGCCACTCATCCAGGTGCTGCCACTGGTAGCGGTGCTGGTGGCCCAAAGGCTCATCCTCTAAAATCAGTAGTGTGGAGGAGCTGCCAGATCTTCTCAAGCAATTGGGTTAAGTTTCTGAAAACCTGGGACGTGTTAGCCAACTGCTGGACACTGGGAAACAGCAAAATAGAGTCCAACATAGCTGTTACCTTCAAAAGAGACCAATAACCAGCCTAGGATCACACAGCTAGCAGTCAGCGGAGCCCAGAACTGAGTCCTAAGCTTTTAAATGGCACCAGCTCCTCCCTCGCCCACACCATTAGAGAATGCCCACTTGAATCAATTGGATGTCAGAGCTCAGGGCCATCTGACTGGGAAGAATAAAGTGGCTTCTCTCATTAAAGCTTGGAAAGTGAGGGTAGGGCTGACAGGGCCTCCATTGTGGGGGTGCAGACAATAGAGACTGCAGAGTGTCAGCACTCCAGGGAAGAAAAATCCTGCCTAAGGGTCTCATTGCCCCCGCCACCTGGTAGTGCTCCTGGCATAGTGCTCCACACCCAAATACCTGAAAGAGGGAGGCGTAGGTGATTAAATAAAGGATGGAGCTGCGTGGAGCACTGCTGCCCTGATGTACACGCAAGAAAGCCAAACATACTCTCCACTCTCCACTCCCCCCCCCCCAAAAAAGAGCCCCTCTGAATTGAGGAGGGACCTGAGGGCTAGGACAGCCTTCCCCAGCCTTCCCCCCGCACCCTGCCAAGCTGCTGCAGGGCCCAGAGCAAACCTAGAGTGGAGACAAAAAAAAAAAAATCTACATTCTAGTCAGTGTTCATAGAGGCCCAGAGAGGGATACAGTCTTACCCAAGGTCACACAGCAGGTGAGGAAGAATAGGGTGAGGCCACATGACCCTAGCTTTGGGAGCTTTCTGGATGCTGAAGATGAGATTTCTACCTGCCCGTCTCTTCCTCCACATTCCCGGGACTTCCTGAGAGACTTCCCAGGAACTTCTCAGTAGCAGCCAATGGTATGATCTCCATGTATATATCTATGCTCTGGTAAACAAGGTCACGAGAGAGGGGTGCCATGGTCATTGAGAAGCCATGTCATTGAATTCCAGATGTTTGCAGGCAACAGACTGGTGTTATGAGGTCCCTATTGTCTGCACGCCCACAGTGGTGCCCTGCCAGCCTGACTTTCAGAGCCTTAATGGGAGAAGCCACTTTACTCTCCCCAGTCAAAAGGCCCTGGCCTCTGACATAGATTCAAGTTACTGGAGTGACCTCACACCCTTATAACAGCCGACTTGGAGCTAGGAGACCACCTGCCTCAGTCTCCCCAACAGCGTACTGAAGGCACAGCCATACCAACTGTTCATGTTTGGGGGAGGGGGCACCCATGAACCTTGGGGAATTCTTAGGTACCTGAAAGTTTGTGACACTATGACAGAGACCTACCTTGACACCACGCAGCACCACTCATAGCACTTGAAGCCCACATTTGTGGTCAGAACTCTGCAGTGGGTGACCCTGGTGCTTTAATTTTGGTGGAAATATTAGAATGCGGTGGCATTTAGGCAGACCCCACTATTCCCCAACACCTCATACTCAGCCTACCTCATGTTCTCTGTAAGACTCTGAAGCCTTGGCTTTAAACGGTAAACTCCAACCCAGCTGTCCACACTGAGGGAGTTTGAAAAAGAACACGAAGCTACAAGGCTACAAGACAAGGTTTGGGCTGTAAGATATAAACAGGCCTAGCAGTCATATGGTGCCAAAATCAGCTCAGCTTGGCAGGACCCAGGCCAGAGATCCCAAAAGTTGACTTCAAGAAGCCTTGCAAGCTTCCTGGTGGGGCTCAAAGAGCAAGTTGGTTACCATGAAGGCTTAGCGCCATCTGTTGGTCATTCCAGGAACTGCCTCCTTGCTAATACAGTTTGAAGCCAGAAGCCAAAAGCCATCAGGGACCCTTGGAGACAAACTACCAGGTCTAGAGGCCCTTTAAAGAGGCCCTGGGCACTGTGAAACTCTTTGTGTGTTAGATTTTGAGTATAGCTCACAGAGATGGGCCATTTTCACATTAAATTCTCCTTCGAGGCCCAGAGACTCAAAGCGGCTTACCCAAGCTCACACAGCCCATGCGCGACGGTCAGATTGTGCAGTTTCTTATGCCCGGGCTACTCTTTTAAACCTCAAATGGTTCCTCCCTCATCTCTTCCAGACTCTTAGAAATGATTTATGGTGTCTGATAACATCTTCAGGAACTGTGGCAACCCCTTTCTTCCCCCAAGGATGCTAGCCTCTCAGAGACCCATGTTCCCGATCCTGGGCCGTGCCTGGCTTGTTAGCCTCTGCCTCCAAGCCTTAGATGAAATGCTTTCCCTCTTATGATCCCCAAGCTGGAGGCAAAGAACTAACCAGCCACCCACAGGCCACTGTCCCTGGTAGGCCCTGGAACTCTCTGGTCCTGGCCTCCCTGTATATAACGCCAGGCAGCATTCGCAAGGCCTTTGTTTCTTTAACTGCAACGGAGAGTGATGGGAATTGAATCCCATCCCACAACAAGCACTTTGGAAGGACAACTCCTGGGCAAACACCCAGGGCTGAGTTCAGCCCACAGCTAGCTTCATTCCTGAAACCAGTAGCACTCACCCAGAGAGACAGGTGGAGCTGCTTTAGAGACGGAAGGGGATCTGATTGTCATGGCAACAGAGGGGCAGCCCTGAGTCTGTCTTCACCCCTGCATCACCTCAGGGGCATCCCTCAGAACCGAGAAATGAGAGAAGGAGAGCATAAGTTAAAAAAAGAGGCAGAAGGAATTCATTGCACGAAGCTGTGTATACAGTTGGTGCCTAAAAAAAAGGGACTCGTCGTTGAGTAAATAAACTCTGACTTAATTCTTGGCTCTTGGCTTATTCAAACAAGTGTTTGCATTTTGGCTGGCACCAAGAGTCTCACAAACCCCTCAATGGGCGTGTCTCACACAGGGCTCCGAAGCATTGCCAAGAAGTTCTCAGGGGACAGCGTTCTTTGAGAGCGATGGCTTGGAGCGATGAGAGGTAGAGACTGTCCCACCCTTGGGAGTTTCTTCCCAGCCCGACACTGGATTTGTAAATATTCTCAAGTGCAGTGTGTATTAGGAACATGATGGGAGCGCTGAGCAGGGGCTTCTCCAAAGACCCCCACACCTCAGTACGGCCTGCCCAATCGGGAAGAGAAGTGGTTGTTTTATGAAACACACAGAATGTGCTGGGAGCCCCCTCCTCTCCCATCACCTCACCTCATCCCTCAAGGTGTAGTATGAGAGAAATACTTAAGCCCCATGGCATGAAAGAGGAAGCTGAGGCTACAGGTGTCAAAGGAGAGATGCAGTGGGGGGGGGGGAGGGGCGGGGAAACACTCACACCAGGGGCAGAACTCCATGGCTGTGCCTGCATAGACACCTTGGGGGTTGCTGGGGCCTTTGGCTGGCTGTTGATAGCTGAGCCGTAGGCGCCCTGCAGCCTGGACACAGCTGCAAGCCAGCCACAGGCTCTCCACTCCCTGCTCCCCTCCCAGGCCCTTCAAGTGTTTTCACTGATGGGTAAATTCAGCAGATGCCTTTCGATCGCAGCCTATTAAATTAGCCCCTCTCTACAGCCAAAAGAAGATAATTATGTTTTCATTAGCCCTGGGTAATGTATTAGCCCTCCGTGGCAGCCACATAGATTCAGCAAAGGAAGAGATCCCTTCTTCCTTTGGCTCCCCTGGGTCAGCTCTGAGCAGAGGTCCATGGAGGATACAGGGGGCAATGATGTACCACTTTAGCATTCACTGTCCATGTAGGACACCCTCATCCCCTACCCCCAAATGTCCAAGGCTTCAGATAGACTCAAGCTGCCATGGCATCAGCTAAGTCGCCATCTAAGGAAGGATTTGGGGATTGTTGCTATATCCTGCCCAGAGCCTCCTAGTTGTTGGCAAAGGTCTCTGGTGATTTATTGGGGTTTTTTCCTGCCCTTCTTGGGGACACGTGTTCTGCCAGGCATTAATGAGGGTCCCCAGCACCAAGAGCCATCCTCCTTCCTTTCTGACACTCGCAGGACTGTGGCTTTGACTGCTTCCCTCTCCTTCTCTCTACAACACAGTAGGCACTTGGGGATCCTGGGACTTGAGCTCTGTCTTAGTTTGTTTTTTAAGAGCTAGGAATGGAACCCAGGCCCTCACGCACATCAGAGGGGCGCTACCTCTGAGCCATGCAGCCCCACCCCCTAGTCAGGATCTGGGTTCTTGTACCTGCCTCCTCTTCCTCTGCTTAGGGGGGCTAGAGGATGCTGTTTCTGGAGCCTCAGGTCCTTCCCCCCCACCCCCGCCTCTGTGTGGCAGGAGTGAAGAGGCCCCCCCCTTGACATTTTAGTGACAATTCAATGAACTGTGTATCTTTACCTTACGGGTTCAAAGGCAACAAAATGAGGAAGGATCAACAGGAAAGAGCCACGGTCCCCTGTAACACAGCAGCTGGTGTACACCCCAGTTCTCCTTAACCCCAAGAGTAAGCGTCAGTGAGGATAGCAAGTCAGTCAGTCTGTTTGTCTAGTGGCGGGGCTGGAGGTGGGGGGCTCTTTGTTTCTTGGTCTCTGTATAAATACCTCTCTCTCTCTCTCTCTCTCTCTCTCTCTCTTCTCTTCTCTTCTCTTCTCTGTTTCTCTGTCTCTCTGTGTCTCTCTTTCTGTCTCTCTGTGTCTGTCTGTCTCTCTCTATCTCTGTCTCTGTCTCTCTGTCTTTCTTTCTCTCTCTCTCCTCTCCTCTCTCTCCTCTCTTTCTCTCTCTCTCTCTCTCTCTCTCTCTCTGTCTTTCTCTCTCTCTCCTCTTCTCTCTCTCTCTCTCTCTTCTCTTCTCTGTTTCTCTGTCTCTGTCTCTGTCTCTCTCTCTGTCTCTCTCTCTCTCTGTCTCTCTCTCTCTCTCTCTCTCTCTCTCTCTCACACACACACACACACACACACACACCCCTCCTCCTGGTGGCAGGCTCCTCCCCTGGGTTCAGGCTCTGTCCTTCCAGCAGATTCTCCAGAACCTCTTGGCCCTGCCTTACCATCACTTGCACCTAGCAACAAGAACAGAGTTGGGGGGCAGTGGGGTTTCTGTCTCCTTCTCCCCCAACCGGCCAACCCCGCTTCTGTAGGCACAGCCCAGCCTTGGCCCTGACCCCACCTGTCACAGCTCTGCCTTCCCTACTGACCACCCATCCGTTTCACAGGCAGGAGGGGAGATGGCTCGCTCTGGACCTCTGCCTCCTGGACTCCCACACAGCAGGCAAGCGTGAGACTCCAGAGCAGGTGAACTGGCAGCCCAGTGGAGAAGCAGCCTCCCTTCCTGGCTTCCTGATTTTCCCCAGTTGCCATGGTAATTGAGGGAGCAGTGTTGAGACCCAACACCATGGAGGCCCAGTGCTCAACTTTGAAAAGGATAAAGGCAGGCTGCACGGACTCACTCCAGCCTCTTCTTTTGGGCTACCCACGCACCCACTGACATATAGTCAAGTCACTATGGATGGCTGGTTTTTGTTTTGTTTTGTTTTGTTATGTTTTAGAGCAGGTACTGTACGCCACACACTAAGCTGAGAGCACTGTCACCGTTGCTTCAGACCTGGCACACTCAGCCAGGAAGTGGCAGAGCCCGGGAGGAATTTCTCAGGCCCTCCCTGGGCATAGATTCTTTACACCCCACCTGCTTCCTCTTACATTTCCCTCCCCTCCTCTCCTTCCCTAGTCCTCTTCCTGCACCCCTCAAGGTCACACCCCCTATCCTCGGCCTTGACATGTAAGACATCCGAAGAGTATTTATGAATGACAAGGAGAGGTAGCCGGGTCCTTGGCCTCCGCGCAATTGTACCCCGAGTGTGCTGTGCTTTCTGAGAATCTGAGGGGACCATCAAGCTGGCAGCCAGGTGCCTGGGTGTGTTTGAGTCTGTGTTTGGGTCTGAATCCTCCTCCCATTTCTTGAGTCCACCCCCCTGCAACACACACACACACATACACACACACACACATACATACACACACACTCCTCCCCAAGAGTGTGTGAGCAACAGCGACAGCTAAATGCAAAAAAGCCTGTGCAATCTGCCCAGGAAGAAACAGTTGGAGATGGGTTTATATGGTTACCCATATGTTTAAGCCCCTAAGAAAGGAAAAAGAAGGAAGGGTTCTCTGTGTCTGCTCATCCCCCCCACCCCCACTCCAACTCTTGGCCTCTCCTAGCACTGGGATCTCCCAGCCATAAGGAAATAAGACCCCCACCCAGGAGGGTTTTCACCCTCCCCAACCAGACCCAGACCTCTTTTCCAGAACGTCTGCCCACCCAAGAACCAGGGCCAGAACCAAGGCTGGCTTCCACTGGCTCAACAAGGGGTTTCCTGCCCTGCCCTGAAGGCCTGTGCTCTAATTGTCCCATTATGGAATCTGTCCACCATTAGGACATAGACAACCACCTGCCCCAGCTGTGTCCTTCTCTACCCCCAAAAGCCTCCCTCCCCTTTATGGTCACTATATCCAGTCCCCTTTAGGGTCCCCCCAAAATTTTCATTGTGTGTGTTGATTTTTTTTTCTGATAGAAAAAAATGGAAATTAGGTTACATAAAAGATGTATGCTTCCAAGCCCAGAGCGGCCCTTTTAATGAGGGTTGCGACGTCTCCCTCCCCACGCCCATAAACCAGCCGGTTGGACGTCACCACTAATTCGTTTCAGCGGTGATAGGATAAAGCAGGGACATTAAGAAATAAATTCCCCCTCACGACCCTCGCTGAGCTTGCTGCGCCGTCCCTGCATATTGATGTAGCCGCAGGGCGCGAGCGGCTACTTAGCACAGCGGCTGCTCCGTGGGGCAGCTTCGGTCGGGGTGAGCCGGGTTGCGCGTGGGGACACTGGCAGCCTCCAGTCCTGAACTTGGCTGGGCTAGGGCGGAGCGAGGGGCTGGGAGGGGGCGGGGAGCGCTCTTTCTCTCTGGAAGCTCCTACCCCGTGGCGCTGCTGGAGCCCAGAGCATCCTGCCCGGAGCGAGGCTCTGGATCCGCGCGCTCAGCAGTCACGGGAGGAAGAGGCACAGGAGACAGAGTGATCAGCGAATCCACAGTCCTGGAACTGAGCGGGCTTGGAGGCAGGTGAGTTCTCAGCCCCAGACCCAGGGTATCCCACGTCCCTTCTCTCAAAGCTGCGCTCCAGTTCCAACGGGTAGAGTGCGCCCCAACTTGGCTCTCCTTGGCGGCCTGGCTCTCCCGGCAACGGGGCGGACCCGAGTCCGGGCTATGAGCTCCTGGGAAGGTGGGTCCTGCCACCTCGCTCCAACTTTACAAGGACCGGGGATCCCCTCAACCCCATTTCCCCCACGTCCCCAGCCTCCATGTCACAATGGTAGAAATTCAATTGTGACCCCAGGCTATCGCGACCTCAGGCGCGTGTGCGACCTGGGGGCGGGGGGAATACACAACCCTGGGGATCTTGGCACCTTTGGGGCCTCAACTTTCAGCCACCTCCTCTGGAGACCCTTCATTCCTCTCTCAAGCCACCGTCTTCTCCACCCCACCCCCGTGACTGTGTTGGGGACTCTAGCATGGCCAGAGTGGGTCCCAGCTGAGTGGTGGGCTTGCTTCTTGGCTTTCCAACTTTGCCCCATCAGCTTTGCGCTCCCGTGGCTGGCGGGACCCAGTGAAGCAGCGATTCCCCGAACCTGGAAAGTTGCACCTCTCCCGCCAAGGAGACTGTTAAAAGTGCCTGATGGTTCCCAGAGCAGAAGAGGGGCACTCTGCCAGGGTTCAGAATCCCTTTGCATCCAAGTGGTCCAGGAGCGAGACAGGGTTTCCAGAAGACCAGGCTTCCCTGGCCACTCATGGACATTTGGGTCCTTGCAGAACTTGTGGGTTGAGCCCTAGGCTTGCCTTCACCCTCGGGGCAAGGTGGCTTCAGCATCCACAGCTGTCTGCGCACTGTGAGCCTGGCTTTCTGGAGCTAGTGAGGCTCGCACAGGCATACAGCAGGGTTGTAATCCTAGTTTGTTTGTTTCTGTGGTTGGTTGGTTGGTTTTTTTGTTTGTTTGCTTGTTTGTAAGTCTCTCCCCATCTCTAAGCCTCTGTTTTTTTTTTTTTTTTCTGTGTGAAACAGAGAAGTGGCCCTTTCCTGGGGATCTGTTGGCAAGCCTTTAAAATATCGTAAATGTCTACATGAAGCTTAGGGCAGGTGCTCAGCTTGTGGAAAATATTGCTGGTTGTCGGCTTGCGTGCAGCTCGGGACAGACAGATCCTGGGGCCTCTGCATCTTGGAGCTTCCGTTGACCAAACCAAGGGTCCTCAGGAGAATGATTTAGGCTGTGCCACCTCCCTCCCAGTCTGCCCAAGCAGCCCCTGGGGAGATGCATCACATATTGTGGCAGATGAGACTCTTTAAAAACGTTATCTGACTCCCAGGGAACCCCAGACCTCGCTTCACACACACACACACAGACTGTGGGAAAGGAGCTCTAGAGCCGTCCCCTCCCCCCCGCCCCCGTGGTGGAAGAGTCCCCCAAAGGTGAGCCGGTAGGGGTGATGTGTAGGTGAGCCTGGGACACCCAGTAAGTGTCTGCCTCCATAGCGGAGAAGACAGAAAGAAGTTGACCCCTAAAAAACCATTCCTCCAAAAGGAGTGTGGGGGAAAGTACCCCCTTGCCCAGCCCCACTCAAAGCAAGACCAGAGCAAATAGAAGGTTTGGGGGCGGCGATAATTAGCGTAGCTTCCTGGAGAATTGATTTTCTTGGTTGGAGTTTTGCTTTTGTTTTTATTGGGGGTTGTTTGGAGGTTTGTTTGTTTTTTAATTTGGGGTGTATGCCAGACTGGAGTAGGGGTCCAGCCTACTCTTTATCCTTGGGAATCTCAGCAGGTTTGAGAATCCTTCACACAGGTCCCCGTGACTGCCAATGTCACTGCCCCAGCCCAGATTCTAGAAGAAACCGAGAGACACGCAGCTTTGCGTATGCTGCAAAAGCTACTACTGCATACAGGATGTGCCTGGAATATCTTGACATCCTCAGTACCTAGGACAGCTACCTGAACCTTGCTTTGCAGATGTGGAGACTGAGGTAGGGCCAACCAAGCTAGCTGCTGTCCTTAGTCAACCAAAGAAGACCTTCACCCAGGTTTGTGGCTTCCTAATCTGGCGGGTGATGGGGGGGCGTTGCATGCATAGCCAGCCTGACCTGTGCCCCACTTTTGTGCACATGGTCCTACTTCTAGATGTATCTACACAACCAGACTTGGTAAAGTCTGATAACCTGTCCCGCCCCCCTCCCCCAAATCCCAGAGCATTCAGGAGAAGAGCAAGCAGCATAGTGGAGACCTGTTGGAGATTTTCATCTGAAGCTAAGTTTTGCTCCATGGCTGTGTGACCCTCCAGCTGGTCACTTAACATCTCTGAGCTTTGGTCCCATTATCTGTCAAAGGAGAGCAGTCACTCCTACATGAAGCTGTTTTGGAGATGTTGTGATGTCTGTAACAGGGGTGCTGGAGATGCTGGTCATGTGTTAAAGTTGTTGATTTGTTTTGTCTTGTATGTGTGTGTGTGTGTGTGTGTAGGGGGTGGTGGTTCTGAGACAGGGAAAGTTACTGATTTTTTTTTTAATAATAAAAGAGAGAGAAGAGACCCCAGGTTGGGAGTCTGCTCAGGAGCAAACACACAACCCAGAATCTCTTTCTGTCTCTTGATCATTTTCCCCAAATGGCCATTGCCAGCCCCCAAAGACACTTTGTGGACCAACCCTTGGGGAAAGCCAAGAGACTGAGAGGGGGTTTGCACTAAAGTAGAATGTCCCCAGGGGTTCTCAACACCAAGTAGGGAGGTGCTGTCCAAGGTCCTGGGGAGGGGGGTTCCGAATACTTTCAGCCCTCAGCTGGACAACTTGGGGATCAACTTGCCTAGGTTTTGAAAGCATGAAGAAATTTGTGTCATGTTCTCTGTGTGTGTGTGTGTGTGTGTGTGTGTGTGTGTGTGTGTGTGTGTGTGTGTGTGTGTGTCGGGGTGTCTTTTGATAGCTCTCGGCTTGCTGCCTGTCACTCAGGTTCCCTGGGCAGGGATGGGTGTACTTCAGAATGCAGTTAAGAACCACAGGCAAGAAGTGTGCTCAAGGCAGAGGCTGGCATACTCAGAGGTTCAATTTGGCACTTCAAGAGCAATTTTCACACAGGATGTTTCCACAGAGGGATACACTTTCCCACCCCAAAGCAGAGTGGGGCTGCGTGGTTAAGGATACAAAGGCTGTAGACGGTGCAGACATGCCCTTTTGTTTCTGATGTCTGATGGCCTCTAGACATCCTCCCACTTAGTGAGTGTCATATGCCACCTGCCCAGAGGACCAGCAGCGCCAGAGCCACAAGCTAGAATCAGAGCCGCCTGAACCCCTCAGCCTGCAGAATCCTCCTCCCCTGAAGGAGATCTGAAGTGTCTGCATTTAAATAGAGCCTTTCCAGAAGACTCTAAGGCCCTCCGTTCCTGACCTCGTTGTACAGGAGGGAAACTAAGGCTTGGAGAGGTCATGTGACTTGTCAAAAGCCACACAGCCCATCTCTGACAGAGTAGGGGGAGGTCCTCATGTCTTGACATTTTATCTAGAACTTGTGGGTGATATTTCACGTTGCCCTCACAATAGAGAAACCCAGAGTCAGGCATGGAAGAGGGTAGGATTTCCTCTCTTCCATTTGTTCCTGTTAGTCAGTGAGCTGGTTCAGGTATCTCTACCTTAGCCTTGCTAGACATCAGCCCTGAGTTCCCATCTAACCCTGGGCTTTTGCCCACTGGTTAATCCAGACAGGAAGTTCCTTTTAAAGTCTCCCCTTGGGAATAACTTCAGAATCAAGCATATATACCACCCCCATGTAACTGTCACTGGTCTCGACAAAGCACCTGCCTTGTGCTCAGCCCTGGGCTAGCCTTGGCAAATCGTGAACATGTCTGTAGGACTTGAGCTCTGGATCCTGGGAAGAAGGGAGTGAGTAGACTGCCGTACTGGGAAATGAAGCCTTCTTGGAACACTGCGTCAGCAGACAACGCTGCTAAGTCTCCAGTGTGAGTGCCGTTAGCAAGGCTCTTTGAGCACACATCTTGCCATAACTGTATTTAGTGAGAAACGCCAAGAATTAGGGCAGTTATCATTTCCGCAATGCACATCAGCGTGTGTCAGTTGTGGCATCGTTGTATGTGAATGCTGCCAGTCCAAGGGCAGGTGCCTAACACAAGAGGTATGAGCCCCACCTTGAAGTTGGCTGGAATCAGGCCAGACAACAGGGCATCCAGTGAACCCCGAGTCAGATGCGACATTTCTTCTTCGGGGATGGTTGGGAGTACCTTGTCATTACTGCCAGGGTGGTGTGGCTGAGGGCATCAGGGGAGAGTTCTCAGAGGCAGGGGTATCCAAGTTGGTACACCAATTTGTACTAATATCTTTGGAGACGGGGCATCTCCCACTACGACCTGACCACAGTGAAATTACAAGGCGAAGCACCCCCAGAAAGTCACCAGGGGCATCATTTCGGATGACTCCAGGGACTCAGTGACTTGGGGTGAGTGAGCCAAGTCCCTCAACCCTTGGCACGTCATCCATGCCATCATTAGTACTGTGTGAGCTGCCAGGAGGATTCGGTGGGTCAGCAAGGTGAAAATGGACAGACCCCAATAATCAAAGCAGGAAGAAGGAGCCAGAGAGCAGGAGACTCCCCCCCTCCCCCCTTGACTGGCTAATTGTTTAGTGTGAGCCTTTTCCTCAAGCTCAGCCTCCGTTCTTTTTCTGTGAAATGATGTCTTCGGAATCCATGGTGGCTCTATGTATGTAACTCCTGTGATTGTGTGCTAGGCTGCCTTACAGTGGTGTTTGTTGGTTTGGATTTGAATTGGGGGCGGGGGTTATGGGCGGGAATCTTGTTACGGGCTTTTTTTTACATCACCTCAAGAGCAGTATGTATGGCCCGTGCCACTTTCCTGACCTCAGAGGTGTTTGGGCTGCAAGCCCTAGGCTAGCGGGCCTTGGAGTCTCATTGGCATCAACATCCTCTTCCTCCTCGCCTAAGGTGTGTGTTGTTCCATCACGGTCCATTAGTTATGCCCAAAGGGAGGGTTCTCTGTTCAAACGGAAGACAGGAAGCCTTTGCAGGGGGTGTGGTTTCTGTGTGCAGTGGGGAGGTGCATGTGTCTCACATGTCCCCTGTGTTCTGTGCCTCACTGTGCTAATGCCACCGTGTCCTGATTGAGATTTCCTGGGAAGGGTGGTCCTGAGTCTGGGGCATCATGCTGTGCTTCTGAAGTTTGTGACTATAGCCCCGGAATAAATTCTCCAGGCTTTCAGAGATGCCCCGAAGTCATCGCAGCTTCCCTCAGAAATGCTGGCCCGACATTTCAGCCTTAAATAACTCTCAGAAATGGCTTCTTTTTTTTTATTATTGTTATTATTATTAAAACCTTGCAGCCAAATTGGAAAAAAAAATGGACCTCTCTGAAACCCATTCCCAATTATACACAAAGAAGGGAGCTTGTGTAAAATCAAAAACTCGTTCAGCCTGGGACAGCTGCAGCCATCCTTTTTTTTCAGCTGAAGGGTTTGATTTCTTTTTATAAACAAGAATCAGGTGGATTGCTTTGAGAAGCAAACCTTGAACTCCTAACCCCAGCCATATTTCCTAAAAAAGAGGGTGGCCCTGGGAAAGGATAAGATGGTCCCTCTCTTAAAATAGTGATTATCAACCTGTGGGTCACAACCGACCCTCTTGGGAGTCACATATTAAATTTTTACATTATGATTCATAACAGTAGCAAAATTACAGTTATGAAGTAGCAACAAAACTAGTTTCATGTTTGGGGGTTGCCACAACATGAAGAATTGCATTAAAGGGTCGCAGCACTAGGAACGTTGAGAACCATTGAGCTAAGGTGTCTGCAGGGTCTACGAGGCATCTTGTTGCCAGAATCTAGGCGTAAGGCTAGAGTGTGTATAATCCTGTTTATCATAAAAATACCATGTAGATCTCATCAGGCTGTCTTCCACCCTGGGAACTTTAAGTGGGGAAAAAGAGTAACTTATAGATAGATTTTGGTGGCTCGTTGGTCTCACTGATGGGTGGAGCTGTGGCTCAGCCCTGAAATACTCAACAAGTGAAATGAAATCCAATTACAGTCACGCACTGGTGTCCAGGTAGCTGGCAGAGCTGCTGACGAAGCGAAGTCGTCACCTCTCATTTCCCCTCCTATGACACAGTCGCTGAGATGAGACCCCTTTGTTTTCTTATAAAGCACTGCAGAAGTTCACCAGACCAGCTAGGTCTCCTGGCTGGATTGGTTTTTATTTTTTTTTTTTCCTCTTATTATTATTTTTGGACTATCTGGGTTCTTTTATTATTTTTTATTATCTTTTCACCAGGCATTCAGAACTCTGATATGGGGATAAATGCAGTGTATGTAAGTAGTAAGTCATGCCTTGAGAGAAAAAGGCTTGAGAGAAAAAGTAGACAGGGCTGACAAGATGGCCCCGGCAGATAGAGAGGTTTGACGCCAAGTCTAATGACCAGAGTTCAAGCCCCGGAACCGGCAAGACTGGCCTGCCTGAAGCATGATTCCTTCTGACTCTCCCATTGGGTTAGTGCCTCCTCCTGGATTCTAGAGACAGGAGGCACTCCTGGGGAGTGGAAGGTAGGGAAAGGTTATGATAACATTGCGTAGAAGAATGCACGAGCTTTGTTTATTTAAAACACATGGGTGTTTTAAAGTGTTTAAATGCCAAATTTCTAGTGTAAATCAAAGCTGGTGGCAAAGGCAGGAGGCGTCCTGAGCTTGATCCTGAACTCATGGATCACTGTAGCTGGGAGGCAAGGCCTTCCTCTCAAGAGGTGAGTGTTGGCCTCCTGCACAGATTGGCGCATGCATGTGCACGTGCACACACACACATGCACACGCACACACACACACACACACACACACACACACACACCTTCACTGGGTATTGAGTGAAAATTTTAAGAACACAGACATGGTGTTTGAGTATTTAGGGATGAAACATGGTATGAGGATTCATGCCTAAAATCTTAGCCTTCAGGAGACCGAGGCAAAAAGATTGTCCCAAGGTTGAGGCCAGCCTAGACGACTAAACGAGACCTAGTCTCAAAAAATCCAAACCAAATGAAAACAAAACTCACACACACATAATAATAAAAAATAATATATTATACTAATGAGTGTTAATACTAATATGTAACATTTATATGATGTTATGATTATTTTTATTGTTGTCATCACTCAGGGCTGAAACACCGCAATGTCTTCCACTTGTTTTAAGATGACTCATTGTAAGAACTCTGTTTCTGGCTCAGTGGTAGAGCACGTGACAAGCATATGCAAGGCCTGAGTTTTAGGTAAATAAGTAAAGACAAGCAGGCAGGTAAATGACAGATGACTGGATCCATAAGCAGCTTGCAAGCAGATGAATCGATGCATAGTTTAATGACGCTTTGATGGGGACAGATGAGCCACTGTACAAACGTAGACAGTTATGGAACCTAGCGGAAGTGCTGAGAATGCCGCTGTTCATTTAGGGTTTCCGTGGTTAAGTATCCCGTGCCCACTTAGGAGGCAGGAGGAGTTCAAGGCCAGCCTTGGCTAAAACAGCAAGACCTTGTCTCAGCAAATACGTAAGTGTGTATGTGTGTGTTCACCTCACAGGGGCATATATGTGCACCTGTGTGTGTGCATGTATGTTTATGTGCGTGATTTCCTAATGAAAAGTTTGCAGGTGTAGTCTCAGCAAAACTTTTCTCCTCGTTCAGTGTCCTGATCTGTTGAAAGAATAATATTCAGAGCCTGAGC
Organism: Acomys minous; assembly: GCF_964271855.1. Lineage (NCBI taxonomy): Eukaryota > Metazoa > Chordata > Mammalia > Rodentia > Muridae > Acomys > Acomys minous. The sequence continues at coordinate 90,905,008 of NC_140498.1, read as the reverse complement.
TACAAGAGCCCTTACCTAAAAATAAAAAAAAATTAAATATTAAAAAAAATTAGTTTTCCCGTTTTCCACCATCACCCCACATACACAGGCATGCAAACACTCCTGGAAACCCGCTTTCTTCCCTCCTTCCCCTTCCCTTCATTTTCCTGGAAGACTCAGGCCCTCCCCCAGCCCCCAGGTTTAGTAAAGTCTCTGTTTTCCAGGCAGCCTTTCCTCATGTCTGTCCCTGAGCATTTTAATCAAGGCTGTGAGTCTCTGCTTTCTGAAGGCTGACGGCAGCGTTGTTTGTGGCTCTCTAAGTCCCCACCCAGCACCCTTTTCCTCCGGGTTCATCATTTGGTGACTCCGCCAGCGCCAGCATCAGGCAGATCTTGTCCTGCACCTCCTCAGTGAGCATGCGGTGAACCCCAACTTCACTCCGAGAGTCAGTTGCTTTCTAACTTGTCTTCTTCCGGGCCAGTGTGACATCCTGGTCATGCCCATAAGCTCTGTTTTTGCTTCTAGCCCTGTAGGGTTGTTCGTACGACAACTCTGACCTCCCTGGTGACAGTAAGCCTTCTCCCAGCCCAGGCCTGTCCCTTCTGCAGCCACTAAGTCCTGTGATATCAGCCATGAAACACTAGGAACCACCGAATAAGCAATAACAGATGAGGACTTAGGAGCTGGTTCAACCCTCTAGCCTTGGGCAAGTGGCTCAGACGCCTCTCCCAAGCCTCCCTTTCCTGTTGCGGAAGTCAAGCTTAATCCACCCCACCTCATGGTGTTCCGGCCACCACCTAGATACTTGGGGCATGCCAGCAAATCCAGTGGGCAAAGACAAAGATAGGACTACCTGCCTCAGTTTAGATAGAGCACCGTCATGGCCGTCAGAATCCCTTCTGAGTTTCCTATCCCAAGACACAGGGGAGGGTGGGGGGGCATTTGCCACCAATGTCTGGGCAGGCCACAGAAGGCAACTGTAGCTGGAGTTTCCAAGATTATTCATGAAGTCATTCTTGACTGACAGTTCACGGCTCTGACAAGGAGGGTGAACTAGCCAGGGACGTAGGACAAGGAAGCATCCCATCCAGCAGGAAGGAGCAGGCACAGTGTTTTGATGGGTATGGGGGCATGAAGTGGGGTTGCAGTAGGTTGGGGACTCCTTGGAAAAGGAGCAGACACCACGTCGGATACGCATCAGCGTCTGGCCAGCATCATGCCAGAGGCCTGAGATGAGTGAAAGCTGAGGAGATGGTTCGGCTGGTAAACCACTTGCCACTCACACATGAGGGCGCTTTCACGGTTTCAGTACTGCCTGCGTGGAGATGGAAGGCTGTCTGGGTCTGCTGGCCAGGCAGTCTGGCTGAATCAGCAAACTCCAGATTCAGCGAGAGACCTTGACCCAAAAGGTATGATGGAGAGCAATTCAGGAAGGTGCACATGAACCTCAGGCCATGCATACACACCTGTGGCCGTCCTCATATTCTCTCTCTCTCTCTCTCTCTCTCTCTCTCTCTCTCTCTCATACACACACACACACACTCCAGTCAATGTTAAGAAAAAATATTAGCTGAATAGTTATCTGTAACTGCGTAGCGAGACACAGAGTGCCAGGAAGGACAGTGCAAAGTCGACTTGGGAAGGAAGAGCTTGGCTTCTGTTATCCCAAGTCTTGCTATTTTACAAATGAGAGCGCAGGAACAAGGGTGCTAAAGGCCTGTCCAGAGCCACTCGAAGTAAGGATTTGAACCTAGTGCCAGAGGTGGGGGTAAAGGGGGGGTCGGAGAGTGTGCCTCTGTCTCTGTCCTCCATTCCACCCTTCTGAGTCACCACGGACTGGTGCATGGGCTGTGGCTGTCTTTGGTCTGTGCTTTCAGTTCAGAGGAGACTTGTAGCGTTCTTCTGGGCCATACAGAAAGGGACCGTGTCCTTCTCCCCACAGTGAGTGGAGCATTAGATGGGGCTTGTACATAGCAAGAGTCTGGGATGGCCAGGAGCTGGCCGAGGCAGACTCCGGTATAGGATGCACGCAGACAGTGATGGAGTTCCAGCCAGGGCCTGGAACGTTAGGGGACCCTCAGCCAGAGGCACAGGCTGGACAGAGGTTGTTTACGTTTAGGAAATCCCGTGAGACGCTCTGGACTTCCAAGAGACCCTAAGGCCCAGCTTCTTGGCCCTTCATTAAGGATCTCTTTAAAAAGTGTCCTCACTATTTCCTTTCAAAATGCACTTTATAAAGGAGTCTTAAATCAGGCCTTCCCTCCAAAGCCCTGGCAGGAAAGAGAGGTGTGGAAGAGGCTGGTGGTGGTGAAACATGGACCAAGAGCTCGGGTGTCATCAAACCTGACACCACCACCCACCCAGCTGTGTTTGATAGCTAGGCTGAGAATGTGAGCTGTAGATGTCCAGGCTGTCGGCAATAAGCCCAGATAGTTACAAATCACTACACACACACACACACACACACACACACACACACACACACACACACACACACACCAGGCAAACCACCCTCATCCTCCTCTTAAGACAGAGAACAAGGTGTCTGAAGAAGTCTATGCTTGATATAAGGACATCTTTCATGGCACTAAGAAAGTCTGATGTTTCCATCTTATGTAGAACCTCTTTTTTTTTTTTTAATGGAAGAGAGAGACTCAGTGTTATGAACCATGCACAGCTCACCTGCATACCTGTGGGCTGTTACATATAGACTCTGGCCAGAGCCTTTTTTTTTTTTTAACCTCCATATCCCACATCAGAATTGCTTTTGTTCTGAACGGGTTGCCAATTGAGCTGAAATTGGAGTTTCATTTGAAACTGTCATCTTTGTAGGTCACAGAATTGCCGAACAGCGACAATTTTGCATGGTTCAGCCTAATATTATCACACTTGCTACCTAGAAGTCTGTTGGAGGCTTTGCAGGACCAACCATCCCAAGGTGGGCCAGGCATTTGGAGGGAGACTGGACTCCAGTGTCACGAATGACTCTGCGGTCCTGTGCTCAGGAGGCGAATCAGAGATCCCCGAAGGGAGGGTTCTGGTGGAGTTTGAGGGTTTGTATCTCTGAAGTGGTACCAAAAGGTATAGGTGATGCTGGCCCATGGACCCGGTTTTGGGGAGCAGGGTACCAGATGGCATCCATCCTTGGTGATTTCTACTAAAACCTCTCTTTTTCAACTTTTTTTGGAATGGTTTTCCGGGGCTGTGATGTCAAGTTGACTCCTCCCCGCAACTTTATCAGGTGACCTCAACTCCTCCCTTCTGCTGCTAGAAGGAAGTGAAGGGATTTTGGCCTCATCCTTCCCTTGTAGCAAATTCCTGTCAGAACTGCCATGCCCTGGACAGCCTGGGATCACCAGTCATCAAGGAGCCTTGCTGGTTTGACTTAGGTAATGGCTGTAGACGTGAAGGCTCAGTTCCTGGGCACCTAAAATGTGCCGGGTGTGGTGGTGCACACCTTTAATCCCAGGACTCGGGAGACAAAGGCAGATGGATCGCCCTGAGTTCGAGGCCAGCCTGGTCTACAAAGTAAATCTAGGACAGCTAAGGCTACACAGGGAAACTCTGTCTCAAAAAACAAAACAAAACAAATGAAAGAAAGAAAGGAAAAAAAGAAACATGACCTTTTCTATAAGAGGCGTCCAACCTCACTGCTCATTTGATTGGTCAGATAGTTTGGCTCTGTTTTGAATAGTAGCTACTCAGTAAAAGCAGTTGATGAGAAGATTGTAACAGGGTTTTCTGAGACCATGATCTTTAATTTTATCCTCTTAGTTTAAAAATATTATCCTATGTTTTACAGTTCTCTTGCATGTTGACGTAGAGCCTTCTATCACAATCATGAAACTAATTTTTGAAACACTTACTTTCTGCAGTGACTAGGGCCCACTTGCCTTGCCAGCACCTATGAGTTCTTCCGACACCCTGCTCTCTATCCTAAGATGCCGGTTGTACTTGTACTTGGGGGTGGTTCACTAGGAAAGAAAAGGAAGCAAATTGTCACCATTTGGGCTCCTTTAGAATAGTCTAGAAGCACCTAAGTAGGAAGAGCCCAGAAATCTGCAGCCCATGTTCTGAGAGACTCTTGGGGAGGTAAAGAAATGAGTGAGAGCCCGCGTGAGTCTGAGAGTCCTGAGTTTGGTCCTAGCTCCAACAGTCTGAGAAAGTCTCTAAAGTCTGCCCCCTAGCTGTGAGCTCAAACTCATCACCTGTCAGCTTGATGCACATACTTCTCCCCTTGGTCCTTGTTGCTGCCAGGAACATTTGGAAAACTATGATGCTGTAGAGTCTTCTCCTTGAGTGACTCATAGGCACTGACTCCAGAGTGCTGAGTTCCCTGTGCCCTAAGGATATCCACAGACTCCATAACAAGGCTGAAGTGAAAGGCCTAGAGAGTCCCTCTCACCTTCCAGTTACTGGGGCTACAGGTCACCTCTACAGTCAGGCTGCTAAGACGCGAGCACGCAGTACTAATTGGAAAATGGTTAAAAAGCAAAGACTGGAAGTTTATACAAACTCAGTTTGTGTCCCCATTGTTGACTCTAGCTATTCAGCTGCCTTTATTAATGTCTTTGAGTCTTATTCCTGTTTGTAAAGAGGAGATAAATAATATCTTATCTTTCAGGACTTTTTTTTTTCCAATTTTCAATTAGACTACTCAGTAAAGATCCTACTAGAGCTGGAGGTACAGCTCAGTTGGTAGAGTTCTTATCTAGCAGGAAGTCTTAGCTTTGATCCCCAGCATATGAACCAGGCATGGTGACTTATGTCTATAATCCTAGCACTTGGAAGAAAGAGACAAGAGGATCAGAAGTTCAAGGTCATCCTTAGCTATACAGTGAATTCAAGGCCAGTTTGGGATACATGAGACCCTCCCCCATCTTAGTTAATTAAAATTAAGAGGTTCTATATAAAAATGTTCAGAATATTAAGGTCAAAACATTTGTAATTTGTACAATTCACTCATAATACTATTAATGTTTTTTTTTCTTAAAGTGTAATTATATTTAGTAGAAAGTATTTCTTGAAGTTGAGCATGTATTCAGAAATAAGTATTGTATGTTTCCAGGCTGATGCCTTCTAAGAAGAGAATGAAGTGTATTATTAAATTCTCCAATTAAAAGTAGATTCATTTGCCGGGCATGGTGACAAACACCTGTAATCCCAGCAGTCAGGGAGACAGACGTAGATGGATTTCTGTGAGTTCGAGGCCAACCTGGTCTACAAAGGGAATCCAGGACAGACAAGGCTACGCAGAGAAACCCTGTCTTGAAAAACCAAAACAAATAAACAAACAAAAAGTAGGCTTATTCTGTCAATATCCATATGAACAACAGATGTGCATTTGGCCCATACCTGCCTCTGGGACTAGTTTATCCTGTCCTGAGTTGTTCTCCCTATACCCATGTTGTTATAGGCCAACTGCTGGTACATTTTGTCCAGTTTGAGAGCCTTAGGCTTTTACTGAAATTTGACCTGGTTACATTTATTGTTATTAGGGGATATGGGCACATCTGGTCTTGTATCTTCTGTTTAGTAGATTCTCCCTTTGCTGAAATTCTTCTGTAATTAATTCAGGACCCTCTGGAGGTAGTGATGTGTTTACAGGGACCTTTGAAGTTAACCGGCTTAGTTCTACCACCAGTCCCTTAAAAGATAGGCTTTTACCTTGTTTCCTTCCAGGAGTGCATCTTCCTCACATTTTGGGCCTAGCTCCTCTTCCTCAGGTTGCATACACACACGGCAGACAGGAGAGGGGGCAGCTGGCTGAGTCTCTGGTTAACACACTCAGCTGTAATTTGGGGCATGCCGTTCTCAATGTCCCCTTAAAGAGAAGGACCCAACAGTGTCATTACAGTTGACATGATGGTTTACAAAATGTTCTCTGCAGTATTCATCTGCTCAAAATTTTTTACAAAATCCTCAGGAACTACTTCTGACTACCTTTTCAATTTCACAAGAAAATGGAGGGTCAGATTGTTAGATGACTGACCTAACAACAATCTGCCGGGCCGGGACAACGGCAGGGAGTAAACCAAGTCAAGTATATTTTCTGTCATCCCCTTGTGCTCTCCGAATAGTGGGAGTCAAGGATCACAAGACTCCTGCAGACAACAGTTAAATCATGCATCGGGACTCAGGAAGCGCGGGTCCGCAAATGACTTTTGCTCATCGTTGGCGATGTTTCTTCCACCACATAAGCCTGGGTTCCTCTAGGAAATGATTCCGTGCCCACCTATGGGAACCTGAAGCCAAGAAACCTCTGAGGACATGCCCTGTCTCTCAGCCCTTTGTCCAATCAGTCACATCTTCAGAACTCACCTCCCTCTCTGCATCCTGCCCCCCTTTTTTTTCTCCCCAACTGTCACCACCCAGTGCTGACCACATGGTACCTGGAATAGCTCCTGCCTGGGCTCCTGTGGCCAGCTGGGGGAGGGGGGAGGGGGACACAGGTTCCTCCCATCTTCCAGGCAGCAGCAGCAGCCAGAGCAGTCTTTACAAACCCAGAATCTTACCACAGCTTGTGTATAGTACCTCCAAGGCTCCCCGTCACTGTCAGTTGGTGTTTTTAATCACTGTACAAAATAATAGGCTTTATCATTTTACCTTCCTGTGTATACTTAGTGTGTTTGCGTACAGCCCACCCCACATTCCTCCTCCTCTGTGGCTCCTTTCCTCCCCACCCCCCGCCAGCATAGTCCCTTTTCTACTTTAGGAATTAAGAAATGGCTAAAAATTTCTTAATCTAGATTGCACGTAAGAGAAAATATGTAACCTCCCCTCTATTCTCTTTTCTTTGGGGGTAGGGGGGTGTTTTGTTGGTGGTGTTGGTGTTTTGCTTTTGTTTTTGTGTTTTGAGACAGAACCTCATCGGGTCGTCCAGGATGGCCCGTACTCATGGTGCGCTTCAGCCTCTCTTGTATTTCTGAGTCTGGCTTATTTCATTTAACATGATGACCTCTAATTCTGTCCATTTCACCAAACAATTACATATTTTTATTCTTTATGAGTAAACAAAACTCCGTTAGACACACATACCCCATATTTTCTTTAATGTGCTCATCTGTAGATGGTCATCTGCAGTGCCTCTGTCCCCTGACGGTTGCAAATAGTTCTGAGGCATCGAGTTTTGTGTGTCTTGACCACTAAGCGGAAGTAACCCTAAAGGTAACAGTTGGGAGTGGCACACATGAGTGCCGCATGACCCCCGCAGCCCCCAGCACACACCCACTCAGTTGTCTCCTATTAACTGATGGAGCCCATCATCCCATCAACATTTGCACTGTACAGGTGAGGAGTCTGAGGCTAGCAGAAAGTGGAGCTGGGTCCCAAATTCAAAGCCCCAGTGTCAGGGCAGGCCCAGGCAGGATAAGAGATGAGCAGAAGGAAACAGAAAAGGCTCCGCTCTGAACTCTGGAACTTTCTGTCATCGTGATGGATGTAGTAGCACACGGGTATCTGAGCTAGCTCTGGTAATTGAGTTTTATGAGGCCAAGCCAAGATGAAAGATCCTTGACTCCCCTCATCCCTTCCAGCATGTGGACAGAGCCCTGGAGCTCTCCCACGGTGGTAGACAGTGACATCCTCACCCCTTCCTCACGGTGCTGGCTCGCCACCAAGTTCTGGGGTTTGAATGTCTCTGCCTGTGTGTCTCTGTTCTGTTCTTTCTATGTTCCAAGGAGGAGCTGGTGTCCTGCGGACAGGGTCAGTCCACATATCCATAGCACAGACTGAGCAACAAGCAAAGACTCTCCGTAGAAAGGTGAACGCTCAGCAGTCAGAATCTGCCTCGCAGAGGTACAAGGGTCCTTCCTTGCCTACGTCCCTAGTCTGCGGCACATTAGATAAAGCTTAGACCCTAGTAACTCTCACCTCATTCCGTCCACACAGATACAGGCACTGTTGTCACCTCTGCTTCACAGATGGAGGGTGGACTCTGAGAAGGTAAATAACTTGCCCAGCGTCACAAAGCCAAGTAGAGACAGCCTGGCTTCAAAGGCAGTGTCCTGGTTGGGAAATGTGATATTTTAAAACAGTGTTCAAAGTAATAATTTAAAAAATGATCAAAGTAGTTAATCAATAACCAAGTGTAAAAGAATATTCAAAAGATAAGGTTCCCATTTATATCCAAATCCCACCCCTTTCTGAGAAGAAATCACTGATGCCAAGAGTCTGGGTGCTTCTCCAGAAATATCTGGTATGTGTCAAAGCTCCCATGGGTGAGCAAATCAAATATATAAGTAAATGTAGTCTATGCTAGTGCAGCCCACATTGCTTTTTAAATGAAGTAATATATCTTTTGTGGTTATTGTTTTCAAGACAGGGTTTCTCTATGTAGCCCTGTCTGTCCTGGAACTCACTCTGTAGACCAGGCTGGCCACAAAACTCAGAGATCCACCTGCCTCTGCCTCCTGAGTGCTGGGATTAAAGGGTTTTTAAAAAATAATTTTATTCTTTGAGAACTTTATACAACATATTTTGATCAGATTCATTCTAACTCCTCCTAGATTTACCCCTACCTCCATACCTACCCCCAATTTCCTCTCTCTGTCTCTCTTTGTGTCTCTATCTCTCTGTCTCTGTCTCTGTCTGTCTCTGCCTCTCTCTCTCTCTCTCTCTCTCTCTCTCTCTCTCTCTCTCTCTCTCTCTCTCACCCACAGACTACAACTTGCACTACCCACATACTCCTGGAGCATGGTCAAAGTACCAAAAACCACAACCCTTAAAGAAAAATGGACTCTTCCTCACCCAGAAGCCATTAACTGTCCGTGCATGCTGGACCCTTGACTGGCTTGATCTTGTCCTGGCAGCCACAGTGAGATCGTGAGGGCAGCAGGAGACACCACTCCAGCCGTCCCCAGCTCTGGCTCTTCCACACCCTCTTCTGTGATGCTCTCTGAGCCTCGGGGGTGGGGGTGGGGCATGACCTCCATGTCCCATTTATGGCCGAGCATTCCTCTGGCACTTACTCTCTGCACTTTGATCAGTTCTGAGTTTCTGTGTTAAGCTCAGTCACCGCACGAAGAGCCGTCTCTGATGAGGTCAGAGAGCTGCGCTGATCAGTGGGTAGACAGACGGACCTTTAGACGGATGTTTGACACTACCGCCAATTTAGCAGCATGGTAGCACCACTGATGGATCCTTACAGCTTAGCCCCGCCCCCAGCTGAATACCTGCCCAGAATGACAGAGCACCACACCCAGTGTTTACTTTTTCTTGACTGGTTAATGGGCCCCGACATGTGTATGCATGTGTACATGAACTATACATGTCCATGTGTATTCATCCACATGTGTGTTTGTGTGTTTATTCATGTATGCACATTTATCTGCATATGGTTTATCTGAAGGAGGAATTCCAAATGTTCAATAATAGCCACACCAAAGGCGGCGTGTGCATTTTAAGTTGAGGGCCAGTATTGTCAAATAGTAAAAGAGTCTGTACCAAGTAACAGTGTAAGAGGACCCATCCCCCGGGTCCCCCACCCCCCACACCCCCACACCCCCACACCTTGCCACAGGGGCCAGGCTTCTTCAGTTCTCCTCCATCCTGACTCAGGGCTAAAACTCTTCCTGCCCAGTTGTGCATTCAGTCTGAGGAAGCCAAAAAGTCATCCTCAGCAGGCTACAGCCACAAAGTGGTGTGATCCACGGTCGCCTGGGAACTCACTGTAGGACCCAGAGACTCATCACTGGGATCCTGAAGGCACAGGATGCCACGGCAGGCTTGGTGCTCTGGCTTGCTGGCGTGGGAGAGATTGCTTCAACTCAGATCCTAAAAGGCTGCAAATTAGTGACTCAGGAGACTGCGGAAGCTGGTTGTTTGGGGTATTGTTTAAAAGGGGCACAGCTTTGCATCTATAGTTTGTATGGGCTGGGTCAGGGGTGGGGGGAACGGCTGTGTCTTGTGCTTTTTTAAGACTTGGGAACTTGAAATCTGTAAGTAAGATTGGAGGGAGACGACGGCCACGATGCTGTGGCACCAAGGGCAACCTTGTGGCTGCGCAAAGTGCAAGCAGCTGCAAGTTCACAAGCTAGGTTTTGTTTAATACCGTTCATCGAAAACCTAATACATCTGAGGTTAGAACCTAAGTGACACAGCATTCCAGGATGTGTGGTGACAAGGGCGGGACCTCCAACTTCTGACTTGCCCCTTCCAGAAATGATCACTGGTTTTTTGTTGTTCTTCTTTTGTTTGTTTTGTTTTGGGGTGTGTGTGTGTGTGTGTGTGTGTGTGTGTGTGTGTGTGTGTGTGTGTGTGTGTGTGTGGTTTTTTGTTTTGTTTTGGTTTTTTTGAGACAGGTTTTTTCTGTGTAGCCTTGGCTGTCCTGGACTCACTTTGTAGACCAGGCTGGCCTCCAACTCACAGCGATCTGCCTGCCTCTGCCTCCTGAGTGCTGGGATTAAAGACGTGCGCCATCACTCCCAGCTGATGACTATGTTTACGTGTACAGAATTTATCGTGTATGTTTCTCACCTGACAGCATGTATGGGGTCTCCTTTCTGATCTGTAGCTAGCCATTTTTTTTCTCTGAAAACACACCCCTTGACTATGGGTCTGTGAGGTTTCTGATGCCCAGGAGGGCAGGGTCGTAGGCACTGGACTACATTAGCCCAGGACACGTCCTGTTCTAGCCTCTCCTGTGTAATGATGGGTTCCTCCCCTCTGTCATCCTCCCCGCCGCCCCCCATGCCTGAGCCCAGCTAAGTCTCCGGTATATTCTTAGGGGACAAGAGAGAGGACAGACTCCAGGGACCTAACTAACATTTACTTATTCATCGGGTGGGCGGGCTTAGCCACATGTGAAGGTCAGAATACAACTTGTGGGTGTCGATCTCCTCCCACCATATGGGTTATGGGGATTAAACTCGGTCATCGGGCTTAACAACAAGGTTTTTACCTGCTGAGCGATCTCATGGCCTAATAGTCACAGTTTAGACCCACATTTCCTGATGACAGTGTGGTGAGTGAGAGCCATGGGAAACCAGTCAGCCTTGCGGTAATCATACTGGGGGAAAAAAAAAGCGGTAGTAAAGGGTGAGAGAGGGCGATGCCATTCAGTGGGATGGCACACCAAATATGATGACCACAGCTTGGGAGTGGCTACATGAGATTTTTATTAGCTACAGAGCAGAAGAGCCTGAAAGCGTTTACCAGATGATTAGTGGGGGCACGGTAGGCGGTCACAGCAAAGCCCGGGAGACTTCCAGAAGCTTACGTAACATCAGATGATGTCTTTAGCGTTTGGATTGGCAGAGTAAGCTAGTGGCTGGCTAAGAATACTTTTGGAAGTTTTGAAAGTCATAAGGGTTTTGTTTTTGTTTTTGTTTTTGTTTTTGTTTTTGTTTTGGGTTCTTTTTTGGGGGATTGTTTTGTTTTATTTTGTTGACATAGGGATGGGTGATGGGCAACTTTCAAAGGCACTTAAGACATGATTTCACTCCGACCAGCAACATTTGAGCTCTTCACATCCAGTGTTGAATCCCTCAGCCTGTAGACCTTTAACATGGGGAAGGATTTTCTCTCTTTCTTTCTTCTCAACACTCCCCCCTGACCTTCTCCCTGGGAACTTCAAACACCTGCTCTTAAATCTGATTTCACAACCACTGACCGTACCCCCTTTCTGCCCCCTGATTCTCCGGACCTCTGCTCCCTGTTTTTCAATGGACAAGCTATACTAGGGGCTCTCAATGGCTTTTCTTCACTCAAGTCTAGAAATGGAAAGTGCTAGAATTGGAAAAATCACAACAAACCAAGACGAATGATGAGTGTGTGGAAGGAGAGGCCTTGTGTGTGACAGTGAACGGCATAGGGCTGAAGTGTGAGGTCAGAGTGCAAGGGGTGCTCTGGGGAGAGATGGGGTTGTCTGAGATTGTCATTTGTACTGGGTCTAACCCTAACTATTAAACTTCCCTGGAATCTCCCTTCCTTCTCATCCTCATAAGAGTCTATTGATACCTTAGCCGGACAAAAAGTACTTCTTAAGTTTAACCTTCTAAAACAAACAAACAACAGAAAAATAACAAGGAGCTTTCATGTCTGCGTCTCTCATCTGTCCTCAGCAAGGATGAGAGTAGTTCTTTATTCCTACGGTGGCTGTAAGGGTCAAATGAGACGCCCATGCGGAGGGCTTGGCACCTTTCCTAGCCAAGAATTCCCACCGTCCCCATTCCTCCCATCGTAGAAATGAGGCCCAGGGTGGAAAGCTGCTCGCCCAAGGTCACACGACAAGGAGGTGGCACCAGACAGGCCTTGTTTTGGCTGCTTCCTTCTCCCTGGTAGTCATCTCTGACAGTCAGCCACTTATTTTCCTCACAGCAAGGTAAAGGAAGTAAATACACCCAGAATGTGTGAAGTACTCAACAGAGGCTCATGCTCAAGTGTGGTTTCTATGGTATGTACCGTGGGGTGTGTGTGTGTGTGTGTGTGTGTGTGTGTGTGTGTGTGTGTGTGTGTGTGAGTTGTTTAGAGTCCCAGCTCCAGAGGGTGTGGACAACATGACAGGCAATTCAGCCTAGCTTCTATCTCCCACAGTGGCCAGGTGAGAGTCCTCGGTGTCACCTGCAGGGAAGGGTCCCTTTAGAGACCGACCCAAAAGGACTGTGATAGAGGAAAAGCAAACAAACAACAAGCAAACCAAAGTAAACTGATTAAAACCCAGAGGGCCCAGACCACGGCGCTGCATCATCATAACCAGAGACCAGTTTTTCTGAGCACCGGTCCTCTCTGTGCCATCGCGTTCTCCAGGAGGATCGGGAGGGTGGTTGCTCCTAGGGAAGCCATTTTACAGATACGGGAAATGAGGGAGAATAAGGAGCCGACTCAGAAGCACAGGCAGAGCCAGGAAGCACTTCAGACGGTGTCTCAGAGGCCCAGGGAAACTGGATGCTTGCAAAGTGTGACAAATAAGTACCTCTGAAGCTCCCTAGGTCCAGCTGCAAAGGAGAGAGAGGTGAGCTTGACCCTGCTCAGGAGAAGAACAACTCACAGTGAGAGATGGACTGGCTCTTTTAGATGGAAAAGGAAAGCCAGGGCACTGTGGGGCTAACACTGTGGCGGATGCTGGGAGGAGCAGCTCAGGCCTGTAGTCCCAGCTACTTGAGAGGCTGAGGCAAGAGGGTTGAAAGTTCAATAAAACTAAGGAGGTTGGGGATATAGGCCAGCATACAGGAAGCACTTGTTCCTATTCCCAGTACCATGTGAAGGAATGGGAGGCAGGCAGGGAGGGAGGGAGGGAGGGAAGGAAGGAAGGAAGGAAGGAAGGAAGGAAGGAAGGAAGGAAGGAAGAATTGATCTGAGTTTCCCACCCAAGAGCCTCACTTGTTTCTGTAAGACAGCAGAGACAGGGGCCAAAATGAACATGGCTGAGGGAGGGAGGCACTGTGACACGCTTTATTTCTGGTTGTTTTTGTTTTAAGCAAGGCCCACCAAAGCCAAGTCTATGCTTGGTCCTTAACTAAGGTCTGTCCTAAACCAACGTTTGTAGTAAACGGGCTTGGAATCCTTGCCTCCCCTTCCGGATTCTTCTTCCGTTAAAGGATGGAGCTCCGAGCCAAATGTGGACCCTGGAGAGAGCCTAGACCACACACGCACACACACACACACACACACACACACACACACACACACACACACACCCGCCGTCTCCACCTATGGCTATGGCTTGGTCCCAAGAAGACCAAAGGCTCATGAACAGCTACGAAAGCAAGAGAGTGAAGTCATCCTCCTAGACCAAGAAGGGCACTGGGGATCCTGGGTGCTTTTCCCTGCAAACCAGAGCCTGCCTCAGCAAGATGCTAAAAAATACCCAGGCTGCTGACACACAAGGGCCACACACAGCAGAGAAATGCCACAGCGTGAGGGCGATGCATGAATACACAGAGAGAAACACACACACAGAGCCGCGCCAGATGGAGAAGGCAGCCTGGGCTGGGCCAAGGATGCTACTCCCCAACCCACACAGAGCGGCTGGTGGGGTTATGTAATGCAAGGCGCAAAAACACTAACCAGCCTCCTTCAAGGGGCCCTGGCGGGGAGGGGGACCTTCTTTCAAAAACAGGTGGGGCCTCTACAGTCAACTCCTGTCCTCAGAAGCAGCGGGCGCGCTTGTGTCAGCTGACTCAGCCCTGGGTTGGCCCTGGGAAGTTGCTTGACTAGAAATGAGGCGCTTCGATTTGTTAGTCATGAGGGGGAGATGGGTGTCCCTCCTTATGTGGTAAGGATGCTATAAAGAGGAGTCTAGGGATGCAGGCAGAACCCCGGCTTGGAGGGGAGGAGAGTAATGGATGAAGAGATCGGCTTATTCCCACCCCACCTGCCCTCCCACCCATCCTCCACCACGCCCCCCACAAGGATCACCTGTCACAGCCCACAGCTACTCCTACCCCAACTCCCTGTACTTGCCAGATCTGGGGTACCATCACTCTACAGCTTGGCCCCTGTGGGCCTTCGGCACCCCCAAGTCCCTACACTGGGACAACTGATGGTTCGAAAATTGACAGCCTTTTAGAGAAGTAAATATGGAGCTGTGAAAACATCCACAGAACATAATTAGCAGGTAACTTTCAAAGTTCAGACTTGAAAGGGAAGCTGGCCTGTCCCTCCGCCATCCACTCTACATGACCTCGGACGTGGCACTGGGCCCTCTTTCAAGTTGGGGCTCCAGGCCTAGGGCTGGGTTTCTGTGAACATCAAAGGAGGAGAAATAACTGTTGAGAACAGACGTATTCAGGAACTGCCATGTTAGTCTTTGCTTTGGTTTTTTTTCTCTTCCATTGCTGGGTATCGATCGGGCATGTTATGCACCATTGTTAAGCCCAGGGGGTCGTGGCCCATCTTTCTCCTGTTCCCTCACTGAGGTTTTTCATGTGTTGTTATGTGGAGGGGGGGGTGTGCACAGATGTATTAGCGCATCGGCGTGGACCTATCTCTTTGGTGATGAAGTGTTTGTAACATGGCGAAGTGTCTCTTTTGAAATTGAAATGAGCTAATGATGAGGAAAATGGCTGTGAGGGTTAGTTAGAATCTTCCGTCCATGGTACCATGAAATGCAGCTTCTGTATACTTGTCTGATAAGGTTTGTTTTTTTTTTTTTTTTTCCCTTCATGGGGAGGTTGGCGGGGAGGCTCCAGAGTGGAGAGCCCAAAGATCAGTGCCAGAGACGCTTCTAGGCTGTGAATGGAAAATGATTATAAAATCTGGGCCGCCGAGGACAGCACAGCAAGTCAAGGCAATGGCTCCTGTGATGAGAGAGATAAAATGCTGAGGAGTCCTACCATTGGGTCTCTGGGGGTTTGCTCTGGCTGTCTTGGCTGTGACATCACCAGGAAGGCCCTTTGGTCCCTTGGGGCTTTGATCACAGAGACAAAACCAGGTAGCCACCACTAACTGGAAAAGGTGGGTGTTCTCTTGAGGAAGACCAGCCCTGCTTTAGGCTTGGCTTCAGCACCCCAGGTGTGTGTGGCTCTGTTTTCCATCCCAGCTCTGAGGTATTGGGTCCCCCACCCCCACCCCTGTCACTCTACTTTCTTCCTTTCTCCTCTCATCTGCTCTCCTCTTCCTCATCCTCAGCTCCAGGAGCCCCTAATATCACATCTGCAACTGACAAGCTGGTGACCAAGATGCTCAGAGTCTAGTCCCCATGCTTGTGCGTCACTTGGGACACAGTCACCAGACACTGCAAGCCTCCGGTCCTCCTGACCTGTTGCTTAGGGACACATCCCATCATTGCTCCTGACGTCTGCCTGGTCAACCTTGGCTTCCTTAGAGAACAAGGAAGGAGAAGGTGGGGAGACAGGAAATCATGCCACCCAAGGCCGAACGGCAGTGAGCAGGTGACGCCAAGCTGACGTCAAAGACAGAGGCGACAGAAACCCCGCAGCCGGCTTCTGTCCCAGAGTAGCTTGTAATTCTGCAGGAGTCATCTTAGCTTGGAGGTCTCCTGAAGGACGCGGACACCATGGAAGAGCATACATTTGGGGTTCAGCAGATCCAGCCCAACGTCATCTCTGTCCGTCTCTTCAAACGCAAAGTTGGGGGTCTGGGCTTCCTGGTGAAGGAACGGGTCAGCAAGCCACCTGTGATCATCTCGGATCTGATTCGAGGAGGCGCCGCAGAACAGAGTGGCCTTATCCAAGCCGGGGACATCATTCTTGCCGTCAATGGCCGGCCCCTGGTGGACCTCAGCTATGACAGCGCCCTGGAGGTACTCAGGGGCATTGCCTCTGAGACTCACGTGGTCCTCATTCTGAGGGGCCCTGAGGGCTTCACCACACACCTGGAGACCACCTTCACAGGGGACGGGACTCCCAAGACCATCCGGGTGACCCAGCCCCTGGGTCCGCCCACCAAAGCTGTCGATCTGTCCCACCAGCAGACAGCCAGCAAAGACCAGCCATTGGCAGGAGACAGAATCTCAGGCCCTGGGAATGGGCCTCAGCATGCCCAAGGCAATGGGCAGGAATCTGGCTCAGTTACCCAGGCCAATGGTCTGGCCATTGACCCTTCGTTGAAAAGTACCAAGGCCAACCTCCAGGACAGTGGGGAACGTGATGAACTGCTCAAAGAGATAGAACCTGTGCTGAACATCCTCAACAGTGGGGGCAAAGCAGTCAACAGAGGTGGGCCAGCCAACGCAGAGATGAAAGACACAGGAGTCCAGGTGGACAGGTAAGCTACACAGGTGTGCAAGGGTGTGCCTGTGTGTAGGTGTGCATGTGAAGCCCCACCAGGCAACCTAGGAGCCAGCCTGCCCACCCCTGGTGTGACTTGGCTACCCTTTATGTCCCCCTGAAAATTCCAGTCCTGAGAGGTGAGTGGCCCCTCCAGTTGAAGATGTGGCTCTTGCCATGAGATCCAGAATCATTAGCCATGGTCCAGGTCTTCACATGTTTGTCCCATGTCTGCTCCCAGAGTCCTGTAAGGTGGGATGTGGGAACGATGTGTCAAGACGGTGTCCAGGGAGATGGAGGTGGCCTTGTCTATACTGAGCCAAAACTGGGGGACCTGTGCACGTGGACTGAGAGAGCATGCGGCTCATGCTGTGGTCCTGAGAAGCCAGCAACGAAGGTCTGACCTCTGACCCGCATTCTGCTTTCTCCTCTCTGTCCAGCTGAGGACAAGGAAGGCTTCCAAGGAGGGGAAAGGGCTGCAGAATTAGTGGATTCTAAACTACTGGGACTGTCTCTTCTTGGTGACCGAACTGGTGCTTTGGGGTGGGGTGGGGGGGGGTTGGGTGGAAGAGATCCGGCAGAACTGTGGGTGATACCGGAGCAGCTGGCCTTGGCAGAGAGTTAGGTGCTGGCAATTAGGAAATTTCTGCTGCCTCTTCCACCATCAATCCCTATAGCCCGCCCCATGATGGTAAGACACGTTTGAGGCCTCTCAGAATCCAAACCCTGAGTGCATACGTGGCACTCACTGCAGCTCTCCTGTGCGCCGAGACTCCAGAGTTTGTCTGACATGACACGAGCTAGTCCTACTCAACTAACCCTGTTTCTCAATAGGGACGTTTGGAGAGTTTGAAATGAGTCTCTGCCTTAGCCAGAGTGGTGGAGTTCCCTGGCCAATGGCAGCTGACCGTAGGATGTACCAGTGTCTTAGCTATTTGACTGTGATTTGCAGCTGTGGGTGTAATAACCCCCCTTGGGTCCTATTTCAGACACACTTGCACTCCTGAACCCCATATGATGTGGGTTTGCCCCCCCAGAAGACCCACAGTGGGTTCTGGGTACTCCCCCATCACATAGCTAATTTTGACCCTGTCCCCCAAGGTGACACAGAAGAACACAAAGGTGACATGCAGAATATAAGGTTCTTGGTGTGGCACTGATGGTATAGTGGTGACTGTGCCTGCCTTCCAGAACACCCGGGGCGCCAGTGTAGTTACGGAGCAAGAGGACTATAAAAGATGCATACACTTCGTTCCATAGAAACCATTGCTTGCCTTTCTTTCTCCAAGGAGGCACAGGGACAGTGTGACATAGGACACTGCCCCTGCATCCATTTTTCTAACTTAGGGGTGCCCCCGTACAATCTCTTTCCCATTATGATCCTCCCTTTGGCTGCCCAGATTCACCTTGCATGTGCTGGGTGGCTTGGCCAAAAGTCATAGATAAGCTGGGGTTTGAGAGATAGCCACCCAGGAAGGCTCAGAACTCCAAGAAGCCACCCAGAGGAATGCGTTCTTAGGAATGGTGACATTTCTTTTTTCTTTTTTTTTTTTTTTTTTTTTGGTTTTTTGAGACAGGGTTTCCCTGTGCAGCCTTGGCTATCCTAGACTTGCTTTATAGACCAGACTGGCCTGGAACTCACAATGATCTGCTTGCCTCCACCTCCCGAGTGCTAGGATTAAAGGCGAGTGCCACCATGCCCTGGGTGACATTTCTTAATGACCCCTGCTCCCCTAGCCTGGTGGCTCATACTAATGTGGCAGCCAAGCCCACCTTACTAGCCAGAAGCTAGCATGTGGCTGATATAACCTGCCCCTACCTGGCATTTCAGATGACATTGTAGTCCCAACTGCGATATAAAAGAACGGTGCCAATTTCCTAAGGACAAAGCCAGCCATCAACAGTATCAAAGCACATGTGGGGCCTCAGGCAGCAGGTCAGAGGTGTGTGCCTGGACCCTGAGCCACGGCACACACAGGAGCATCAGCTGTAGAAGGGCATAGCAGTGTCATCTTGATGTCTAGGGTGCCACAGCAGTGTCACAATTTGTGACATAATGCTCTGAAGTGAACAATTCTCAATGAGACGACAGGTCGGTCTGTCTTTACTTGATGCGCCCAGTTGTGTGGACTCACACATGGAGGATCAAAGCTTCCTGTATACATAAGTCGGGGATCTAGAAAGTTCCAGAAAGTTCTGTCTGCTTTTTTTCTACATGGAAGGCTGTGTGCTTATTGAGACCTTTTGTCCTTAGGTGGGATTTGTCCTTGGCATGGCAGGTCCTTCTGTCCCCTAATGGTACCCCCTCTATAGTGCAAGGAGCACCCACGAACCCAGAGAACAACAGCCCACAGTGTCCCCCATGCCATCTCCTAGGGCTGAGTCACATTGTTCTTGGGGTCACACTGGTGTCCCCGAGACTATTGGAGACTCTCGTGCACACAGCGGTGGGGACTGTCTTGTACTCCCAATGACCTCCTTGACCAGCTGTTTCTTGGGAGTGGGGGTTGGAACTGGCAACTCAGGGGCTGAATGAGTGGTTGCCACTCTGAGCCACTGGGGAGACAGTGGCGTACAGTTCCTGGATCCCACATCTAGGCACACTCACCAGCCAGTGACTCCTAAGGCCTGTGAGTGCAGCAGCCAGTTAGTTGCTAGCTCAGGGTGTGCTGCCTGTCTGGGCTCTGTGGTCCTTTCTTCCTCCTATGGGTGGACTTGGCCTTCTGCTCCATCACTGGACCAAATATGATATGCCATTCTAAGAAACAGGCCTGCCCCCTCGCCCCAGGAGGCAGGAATCCTCAGGAGGTGGTGAGTAAGGGAGGCAGCAATAAGCCCAGAGTTCTGGTCCCTTCTGCATTTGAGAGCGGTCACTTTAAAAAGTGTCAGAAGATATCGAGGTTGCTCAGCTTGCTGCCCTGGGGCAGGGTTCTAAGGAGGCCAAGGTCCCTGGTCCAGCATCCATCTGGAACAGCCGGTCATCCTGGCCCTACAATCAGATAACCAATCCCCACCCCACCCCATACACGTTTGCAAGGCACTCCATCACCCCTAAGCACCTCTTCAGAGGTCATGTAAACGTTGCCATAGAAGTAGGACACATGGCTTCAGCCCACTCTTTTAAATGAACACTGAAGCTCAGAGAGGTAACATCACTTAGCCAGGGTCACACAGTCCTGCTTGGAACCTACAGGCCCCTCAGTTAAGTTTCAGGAGTTCAAGGGACAAAAGCAGAAGCCTGTGGTGGAGAGGGCAACATGTAGCCCCACCCCCACCCTCAGCTCTGGGCCCATCTCTACTGACCACTCCCAAGGAGATTGGCCCCCCCATGCTAATACCTCTTTGCTTCTTAAAGGGCCCCACAGCCACGAGGAGGAAAGCGAGGACTGAAGGGGTTCTTTACTTATCCCAGGCCACACAGCTAGCGGAGTAGCCACACCAGACACAGGAAGGGCGTGTTCTTGACCTCTGCCGCCTCACAGATGGCCCTGTTGCCCATAGTGTGTTTGGCTACTGGCCTCCGAGTGTCTGAAGCCATCAGAACATTTCATCTGAGTCTGAGAGGGAAGCCAAGACCCTGTAGTTCCTCTGGCTTGGAGTAATTAATGTTGGTGAAGATAACCGAGGCCTGTCACCCTTCAAGGCAAAAAGGAGGGCCTCTCCAAGTGCAGGAATCTCTCTGATGGGTTCTGTGAGCTTCCTAACCCTCCAACCATCATCACAGAAGATCCAGGATTCTAAGTCTGTTGTAGCAGGGCAAGGTGGCTGGGCTGTTTCTTCATAGTGTTTGCTCATCATAAAAGTTCCCAAGAGGGAGCTGGGGAGTGATGGCTTGGTGGTGAAGTGCTTGCCACACAAACATGAGGACCTGAGTCCGGATCTCGGGCACCCACAAAAATGTGCTAGAGAGATGGACACATCAAGATCCCTGTACAGTTTGCTGGGACACCAGTCCTGCTTGATGGGAGCATTTGACAGTAAGAAGCAACCCTGTCTCAACAAATTGCCCTTTGACCTTCACATCCACACATTCATGTGTGCATGTGCATGCATGTGTACACACACACACACACACACACACACACACACACACACACACACACACACACACACACACACACCCTTAGCTGGGCAGGCTCCAGGCTCCCTGAGTCAGCACACACTGCACACAGAGCTCTGAGTGAGACTGTAAAGGCTGTTTCACAAACTTCCACGCCACACCCAGAGGGACTTCCATTTTCCCCCTCATCAGACACGCATGTCTTTCCCAATCTGTCCTTCTCCCTGGGAACAGCTCCTGCCTTGTCCCCTTTCTGTCTTGTCACTTGGACACTCAGCCCTTCATCCTGAACGAGCTATGGAAGAACTCACGTGTCTACCTCCCCCGAATTTGACCTGTCCCCAGCGGGCTTCTTGCCGCCTTCCACCCAGTGAAGTTTTAAGCAAGCACAGTCTTCTGCTCTCAGAGCTGGGGACTCGCCAAGGCAGCTCTCCCCTCCCGGAGTCACATCAGAGACATGAAGAATAGACAAATAGACATTTGCCGTCATCTCTCACTGTGACTCATGCCAGAGAGGAAATAGGCCAGAGATTTGGGGGGCTGGGAGGGGGAGTAGCTTCGGGTGAGGAGAACATTAGGTGGGGGAAGACAGAGGTGCCAGCCATGTGAAAGCCAGAGTTGGGAGGGTCCTAACAAGAGGATAGAGTGGGAACAGAGGTCCTGAGGCAGAGACCAGGGTGACGGGTTCAAAGAGGCTCCAAGGGATGAAAGGAAAGCAGTGGGAGGAGCTTTGGGTGTGAGGTCTGAGGATCGAACTCAGATCCTCATGCTTGCATGCAGGCACTTTACTCCCTGACCCATCTCCCCAAAGCCCACTGTTGGTCAGAGACGTAGAACCCAGGGGTTCTGAGGGTGCCTGCTCTGCATAGCCAATGCAACGGGCTGTTAACACACTCCATGTCCAAGTAGGACAGGACAGACACTGGGTTGAGGCAATAAGAGCTTCCTGTCCTCCAACATTTCAAACTCAGCCCAGCACCCTTAATTTCTTTACTTACCTCCTCTTGCAGGTGTGGGTTTAAGGGTTCTGCCCAGCATGGGGAGACTGGCAATTGGAGCCGAGGTGGTAACTGAGCCCCAGGACCCCACCCTCTCTCCCCAGCTTCAGGGTTCCTTGTGGGATCCCTGCCTCACAAGGAAACTTTAACAGCTTACCGTGATGGTTCATACCTGCAATCTTAATGCCTAGAAAGCTGAGGCAGGAGGGTGGCAAGTTTGAAGCCAGCCTGGGCTATATACAGCAAGGCTGTCTCAAAAAAATAAAAAGCAGGCCTGGGGGGTGTAGAGTGTTTGCCTAGAATGTGCAAAGTCCTCGCTTCGATCCCAGCACCACAAAAACCGGACACAATGACAGACAGCTTTAATCCTACCACGTCGTAGGGGGCGGGGCGGGAGGCTCAGAAGTTTGGGGTCATCCTCGACTATACAGTGAGTTTAAAGCCAACCTGGGCCTATCTCAAAAAAGAAAAAAAAAACTCCTCATTCCCTTACTAAGACCTCCCCATTGACGACAGCACCCTGATAAGCTGTCCAGGGCCCCCACATCCCACCTCCGTAAACGTTGAGTCTTGGTATTAACTCAGGCCCTGGCATCTGAGACCAGGTGAAGGCAGCAACGGAAGGCTGGCGTAAGGCAAGGAGGATGGGAGTGCGTTAGCCAACAAGTCCATGGAAAGCTGGGGCAGGCTTTCTGCCAAGGCCAGCTGCTCCATAGCAGCCCCGTCGTCTGGCAACTGCCTCAACCTTCCCTGAGCCTGGCACACAAGCCTGACACACCTGCTCCTTGCCAGGTCCTCAGGCTCGACCAGTAGTCAGCCATGCGAACTTTCTGAGGAGCCAGACTGAGCTACCTGTCCGTGCTGTGAGAGAATATGGACTTGATTTCCCAAGTACCCTCTGCGGAGGACCTGGCCAAGGCTGCGTGAAGGTTTGGAGATACTAAAATGATGCTTGGCTTGGCCCATCTCAGCACAGCATCCACAGATACCCCAGGGTCATCATGAGGTGTGCTCCGGCTACCCTCAAGGTCTGGGACAGAGCCCACTGAGGTGAAGTCCCTGGCTGAAAACCTCAACAGTCAAGGCCCACACACTGTCAACCATATCAAGGTGATGCAAGGCAGCCAGCAGACCCAGACTCACATACAAGTCACCCACCAGCCTTTCCAGAGGTCAGGAAACAAACCTGATCCCTGCTTCAGTGTCTTTTCTTTCCTGGGAAAATAAAAAAGACACATTTACCCAGTGGATGGAATCAGTGCTCTCACCTCATTGCCTGGGAGTGTCTAGTGTTTAAAGTCCTAGGTATGGCAAGATGGCAGAATAGGTAAAAGTGTTTGCTGCCTGGCTTGTTGATCATATGCTATGATACACACACACATGCATGCACATGTACACACAAATAAAATGTTAATAATTTTTAATAATTAGTAATTAATTTAATAATTAAATAATTTTTAATAAATTTTAATAATTAAAATTTTTAAAAATACTCAAAACTCTCCATGAGTATGTGGTCTAGCAAGCTACACCTCCAAGTTCCCCCATGTTGTATCTCTGTTCCCCTGGATGCCCAGCTATAACAAGAGGAAACACCAGCTTTAGCAAGCTTCTCTTTCTGCCTGTGTGGCCTTGGGCAAGTGGACCAATCTCTCTGAGCTGCTGTTCCCTTACTTGTTAAGAAACAACAGCATAGTGAGATAGTGTCTTGTTTGTGCCGACTGTGTGTCAGGCATTGTACACACCTGATCTCACATGGTGCCCAGAAGAAATGGGTGTCCCTCATCGGAGGGATGAGCGAAGAAGACAGCACTAGATTGTGCGTGGCCAAGAGGCGAGGGCGCAGAGAAGAGGGGAGAGTGGAGATCAGAGTCTTATGGGAATCTACATTTACTGCAGACCTGTACTTCTGAAGTGGCTTAGTTGGCCATGTGTGGCTAGTGGCTGTACCAGATGGTGCAGGCATTGCCTGGATAATGACAAAGACCCTAAAGGATTAGCAGCTCCTTTGTCTAATGAGGCCGTGAAGAAGGAGCAAAGAGGTACAAGAGTCAGTACTCTCAGCTGGGGGTCAGAGGGGTCCTCTCACTTACCCGGTCCCCTTGCTGTCATTAACTCTCACACGACAAAGAGCATATTGAGGCTGGTTCCGTGTCCAGGAGTCTCAATGAGCAAAGCCAAGGGTCAGACCCGATCCTACCCAGTCTCCACTGTGGAGGCTACAGACCTGCTACTGTGAGCAGATACTGTGGGATGCTTCAGGAACCCCCATCATCCAGGTGAACCCCTGGGGTGCACCAGGTCAGTGAGTCAGGGGCGTCCACTCCTGAATTTGTCCTGAGTGCATGGAAAGCAGACCACTCGGCCGTGACGTTCCCTGGGCTCCGTACTAAAACCATCTCATCCCTGTTCATCACGCACGACTTAAAACCAGCTGGTGTTAGCGACGCCACCCAAACGCATTAAGACGAGGAAGCAGGAGAAAGGGAGGGCAGGAGGAAGAAAGGAAGAAAGAGACAACAGCAACAACAAAAGCAGCACAAGATAGATGTTAAACCTGTGAGCTCCTTCCTACAAGACTAACCGCCTCGGAGTTGCCTAGGTGATGGACCTCATAAAGGCTTGGGTTCCCTCTCTGTCACCTGCAGCTGAGAATATAAGTATCTTGACATATCTTTCCTGCTCACCACCCCCCCACCACACCCCTGCTTTGTCAGAAGGGATATAAGCTAGCAGCCATCAATCAGACCTATTTTCACACCCCTGTTTAGCTTCAAGCTGTAGGTCTCTGGGGGTGGGGGTGGGGGGAGGGAGACTCGCATTGCCTCTGTGGACTCCGCTCTCTCATCTGAAACCAAGAGTGGTGAATGGCTGTTGAAACGAGATGAAATAACTATGTACAAGCACCTGGTACATTACCAATGTCCCCAAATGCATTAACCTCCTCCCTCGTCTGCTGAGGACCCATTCGTGGCTCACGTGGCGCTGTCAGTTCAGGAACAACAGAGCCGAATGGAGCTGAGTGACATTTGAAGCGGCTCTCCACAGCCCGTTCCCTAGTTAATTGCTGCACAGGTAATCCGTTGACTTGGGAAATGCTGGCCATCGAGAGCCACTCCAGGGATGTTTTGGTGACATTTTGAAGAGGGTGAGACAAAATGTTCCCCTCTGATGATGTAATCCTCACCCAGCTGAGGAACGGAAGTGGCTGGAACAAGGGGCCAGGAGGATGAGGAGAAGCCTGGCAGGATGCGGTGGGCTGGCCCCATCAGAACAGGTGGCAGGGGATGGACTCAGAGCCCGTCTCCCAGCTCCTGTTTCACCCCAATTGACAATCCATGCAGACCTGTGGGGAGTCCCCGAAGCTGGGAAGATAACAACTAGACAAGAGACAACCTCCATGCCAGGGACCAATACCTGGGAGGGACACAAAATAGCTGAGTAGCCTACAGTTGGGGACTGGGAGTGACAGTAAGGTACAACTGCAATTGGATGCAGGGTCAATAGACAGAGGAGAGCAGAAGAGCAGCCTTCATAGGAAAGAAGGACAAGATGACACAAGCATGGTTTGGTCTCTGAAGCTGGCAACCCCATAGGACCCTGCTGACAGAGCCTCGGCCGGGGCCGGTCAGAGGAAAGGGCAGAAGGGCAATGGGGCCTCAGGGGCAGGAGGGCAGGCTCTGGAACGAGACACAAACCTGTGATTTAGGAGTGTGACTTGAGCTAATGACTTTCTCTCTGGACCTCAGCTTTTGTGGTGTGATTTCTTACTGTGGTGATGCTGTGGTGGTGAGAGTGAAGATGACAGTGGTAGCCATGGTGAGGAGAACAGGGAAAATGGTGATGGTGATGACCACGGTGTTTGCGATGTTGGTGGTCGTGGCAGCAATGATGGTGATGATGATGATCGTGATAATGATGGTGACTGTGGCGATGGTGAAGATGATAGGGATGGCAATGGGTTGGGTAGCGATGATGGCCTTGATGATGATGGTCACGATGGTGGTGATGGTGATGATGATGTTGATGACAATGGTGGTGGTCATGGTGGTAGTGATGATGATGGTGATAATGATGGTAATCATAATAATGATGTTGATGACAATGGTAGTGATGACAGGAATGTTGACCGTGATGATGATGGCCATGGTGATCGCGACGGTGAGGATGATGGTGATGATGTGACAAACGTCATGATGGTGACAGTGAGTTGTCGCTGGTGTTACTGCTGAGGAGGAGGGAAAGCTAGAGGATTGTTCCTGATGGTAGCGATGGTGGTGACAGTGGTGGTGAATAAACACAACACTAAGCGCCTCTTCTTCAGTGTAAATATGTAAGCAGTAGGCTGGAGGCTTTGGCTTTACCACTGGCCACTTGTGACCTTGCCCCTGGATGAGTTATTCTTTTATAGCCGTGATGAAGTAATGTGGCAGAAGCGTCTTAGGAGGAGGAAGGGCTTCTGTAGCTCACAGTTCTAGGGTGCGATCTGTCACAGTGGGAGCATCAAGGCTGCGGGAGCCCGAGACGGCTGGTCACATTGTGTGCACAGTCAGGAAGCAATGAGTGAGGAATGCTGGGGCTCAGCTCACTTTGTTTAGCTTTTACAGTCCACAGTCCCTAGCAACAGTCCCGCCCTCACTCGAGATGGGTCTTTCCGTATGAGTTGACCCAGCCAAGATAATTCCCCACAGTCACGGCCACAGGCTTGTGTCCTAGCTCGACCTGGACTCTGAAGTTGATGGCAGCACTGACCTCCGTAGCCACTCACGTCTCTTTCTCACCCGTACCACCCGTGAACGCATGTCGATGGTGACAGTGGCTACTCCTCACTCCTACCCCACGGACCATCTCAAGGGTTCAATGAGGCAAACACACACACAAGGGGGCCAGGTGACCATTCAACTGTACGCTGTTTGCCTTGCAAATATGAGGGCCTGTGTTTCGTTCCCAGAGTCTCCATAAAGACTCCCCAGTAACTGGAGATGCTGAGGGGTGCTATAGGGCTTTTATAGTCTGCAGTCCTGTCAAATCCGTGATCTCTAGACCTGTGAGAGACCCCAGCTGGCTGGCTCCTGAGGAACAGCACATGAGGCTCACCTCTGGCCTGTACATACTCCTTCCTCTGTGCACACACTCATGATCCACACGTACAGTGTCTGACGTGTGGTGAATGCTTCATTGACTCTAGCCACCGTTGTGAGTGATATTATTTCCATTGCCATGTCCCCTGAGCTGGTGGGTTTTTTTTTTACAAAAGCATAAAGCTTTGGTCAAGAACAGAATAAATCTTGTCTCTTGCCTGCAGGATGTCCACCCATCCTGTGCCCTGCCTTTCTCATCACTAACTGTCCCGGGTGGGCAGGGTGTACCATGCGGTACATACCTGATGATGCTGAGGAGGCTTCCCAATTCTCAGATCTTGGAAGTGGGGAGGGGTGGGAGTGAGTGAAGGCAGAGTGGCAGCCACACTGAAGCCTGAAGCCGCACCGAGCTTTGCACACCTGAGCCCAGAACTGCTTTCCTGTGGCACTGGGTGTCAGGGGCAGGGGGTGGGGGTTGGGATGAAGATGGGTGGGCCCACAGCCTACACAGAGGGCCCTCTGAGTGGGTTGGGGTTCTGTACAGATGGGGGGGCTGACTCCAAGCCCAAGGCCACAATCCTGCTGTCACCCTTCCTCACCCGACCCACCTTGCCTTCCAGAGACCTCGATGGCAAACCGCACAAAGCTCCGCCCCTGGGCGGGGAGAATGACCGAGTCTTCAATGACCTGTGGGGGAAGGGCAACACCCCTGTGGTCCTCAACAACCCATATTCAGAGAAGGAACAGGTAAGCTAGACACTGGCGGGGAGGGGGCAGCCTGAGTTCCCACAGTTTCTTGGGGAGGAAGGGAGAGGGGGAGGGGGAGGGGGAGGGGGAGGAGGAGGGGAGAGAAGCACAAAATCCCAGAACCATGACCTGGAAGATAAGCCAAGAGGGCTGGTTCTGGGGTGTGAGAAGCAGCTTTAATCTGGATGTGTCATGTGTGTACAAGGGTTTAGGAGTTTGTCTTTTTTTCCTTCAAATTTTAGATTCCTGTTTCTATCAGAAAGGACACTCTTATCCTGTGTTCTAAAGACACCAAATATCCAGCCCCCCCCCTTTTTTTTTTCACTAATTGCCAACCCTAGAGACCAATAATATTGGTTGGTTTTGCTTTTTTGGTGTGTGTGTGTGTGTGTGCTCGCGCACACATGCACATTAATATCTTATTATAAACAGACAAAACTGTTATTTTATGTACCCTCGTACTAGTGAAAGTGTGTATTTGGCTTTGCTTTTTCAAGTATTAACATATCTAGGAGATAAGTCCCAGTGAGAAGGTACAGAGACTGTCTTCTTAGTCAGGGTTTCTACTGAGGTGACAAACACCAGAACCAAAAGCTGCTTGGGCAGGAAAGGGTTTACTTCACTTTACAGTTCCAGGTAAACATTCCACCTTCACTGAGGGAAGTCAGGGCAGGAACTCAAAGCAGGACCCTGGAGGCAGGAGCTGAAGCAGAGGCCATGGAGGACGCTGCTCACTGGCTTGTTCCCTATGGTTCGATTAGCCTGCCTTCTTATAGAACCAAGGACCACCAGCTTAGGGGTGGCCCCACTTACAGTGGCCCTCTCACACTAATCATCAATCAAGAAAATGCACCACAGGCTTTCCCACAGGTCAAACTGGTGGGGATATTTTCTTAATTTAGGTTCCTTCTTCCCAAGTGACACTTTGTCAAGTTGACATAAAGCCAGCCAGTACAGAGGGCCCAGCTCTTTTTCATGACTGTATAATATTCCAGTGTGAGGCTATGCCATCCTCTATTACATAAGTCCTTTATAATGGACACTTGGGTTTTTGCCACTCCTTGGCTGTGACAGTGCTGTCCCGTGGTGGCACTGTATAAATACCTCATTTGGCATATGAACAGACTTTATCGGGAGAAAGAAATTCCTAGAAGTGTTAAAGTTGAGTCAAAAGCCATTTCCATTTACAACCCAGTGGCTGCACCCATCTTACCAGATATGTGGCGGGGGGAGGGGGGCTGTTTGCCCACAGCCTTGCCAGCTCCATCTGCTACCAAGTGTTTCAGTGCTTGCCAATCTGCTGAGATCTGTGCTGACAGCTGAGTCACTGTCCCTTTCTAAGACTGCCTCAGTTTGGCTAGAGATCAGCAGCCACTTCTCCCTTGCCCGGACAGCTGACGGGCCAGGCCAGAGTGACCCTTGGAAAGAACCCATGTTTCCTACCAAATATCCTTTACCCCACAGCAGCAAGAACAGGGATACTCATAGAAGATAGGTCTGGAAGAGGGGGAGCTGCACCCCCTTTTCTCAGCACCTGCACACAAATGGAGCCATCCAGTCCATCTGAGCCAAGACTCCAAGCCTTTCCACAAGGCTTCAGAGAATGAGCCAAGCTTGAGGCACAGCGGAAGTGGCTTTCCTTGGCTGCTGATGGCTAATGAGGAAGCAGGGGATGTGGAGGATTCCATGCTCCCACTGGCTGGCTCTCCCGCAGCCAGTGATACCCAGGGACATTTGTAGATGAGCATCATTAAACTGTCCTCAAACATCAAGGCTATACTGGAGCTGGGGTGAGCTTGGTTTTTGAGCATATGCTTAGCACGTAGGGGGCCCAGGATCCACTCCAGCAGGGGTGGGGGTGGGGGTGGGGGGACAACAAGCACACCAAGGCCATACTCAAACCTTAGGGACTCTTATTCACCGACAATAAGACCAACTATTGTGGTCTTTAAAAACTTCTTCATATGGGGCTGGAGAGATGGCTCAGTGGTTAAGAGCGTCTCCTGCTCTTCCAAAGGTCCTGAGTTCAATTCCCAGAAACCCACATGGTGGCTCATAACCATCTGTAATGTGATATGGCGCCCTCTTCTGGCTTGCAGGAGTACATGCAGGCAGAGCACTGTATACATAATAATAAATACATAAATCTTTAAAAAAAAAAACTCCCTCATAATTTCTATTGCTTTTAAGGGAGGGAGGTTCTGAGAATGGAACCAGGGTCTTGGCATTCAAGAACAAAGCTCTATACACTGAGCTGTGCCACCAGCCTCATCTTTTTTTTTGAGAAAGGCTGGTCTCAAACTTGTAAACCTCTAGCCTCAGCCTCCCAACTGCTGTGTTTGCAAATGTGCAGCACTGGTTTATAGCCCTTTTTTTTGTTGTTGTTTCTTGATGAAAAATGAAGCCATGTGTGCTGATAACCCTCCCAAGACAAAGACAGACAGGAAGTGGCACCTCCAGCCAGATCCAGGCTCAGGCACTGTTTGTCCAGTATACAGTCTGTTGTCCTGAGTGAGAGATGAGTCTGATTTTTAAATTTTTTTCTTGATTGTTTCAGGGTTTTACACAAAAATACTGACATTTCTTCTTTAAAATGTACACAACGTCTAACCATATGTGAGCCTGATGAGGGGGGGTGTCTTAGTTAGTGTTCTATTGTTGTAGAGAGACACCATTACCAAGGCAACTCGTATGAAAGACAGCATTAAACTGGGGGCTTGCTTACAGTTTCAGAGGTTAAGTCCATTACCGTGGTGGGGAGCACGTGGTGTGGTAGGGCAGGTAGGCACTGGAGCAGTAGCTGAGAGCTGCATCCTGATCCATAGACAGAGAGAGCGAGACTCAGGGCCTGGCATAGCTTTTTGAAGCCTCGGTACCCACCCTTTCCAGTGACAACACTTCCTCCAGCAAGGCCACACCTCTTAATCCTTCTAATCCTTTTAAAAGTTCCATTTCCTAGTGACAAAGCATTCAAACATATGAGCCTGTGGGGGGCCATTCTTACTCAAACCACGGGGGGGGGGGGCAGCTGTCTGTGTAAACCACCCTCTTTACATGGATGCTCCACTTTAAAGACAATCCCCACCACCCATTTCTGTCAGCATCTCAGCAAGACCGAGTGTCTGTTGGCCATTTGTTAGCACATTGGTTTTATTTTTCTACTTAGGACCGAAGATAAATCTTTTTTGTATCCATTTGATGTTACTGTTACTTACTTTTGTTTTTGTAGTGCTACAATGACCCATTGTCTCACACATGCTAGGCAGGTGTTCGACCATTGAGCTATATCCCCGTTCTTTTGGGTTTTTCTGAGATTTGTTTTTATTATCTTAATTATGTATATATGTGTGTGGTTATGTGTGGAGCAACTCAATAGAGAACTGGTCTTGTCTGATGTGGGCTGTCTCCCACTTCTACCTTCCCCATGGCTATTCAGAGCCATCTCACCTGACACTTGCTTTTCTTTTTCATACTTTAACCAACTTTTTTTTTTCAAGACAGGGTTTCTCTGTGTAGCCTCTGCTGTCCTGAACTTGCTTTATAGACTAGGCTGACTTTAGACTCACAGAGATCTGCCTGCCTTTGCCTCCCCAAGTGCTTAAAGGCATGTGACACCACACCCAGCTCCTACATTTATTTTGTTTTATTTTATTTTATTTTTTTAATTTCATACAGGAGTACTATATTTAGATCATTTTCTGCCCTCCCTCTGGCCCGTTGAGCTCCTCCCATTTCCTCCAACTCCCACTCAAATTCATGACCTCTTCTTTAATCATTATTGCCGTGTGTGTGTGTGTGTGTGTGTGTGTGTGTGTGTGTGAATACAAGCTACTGAGTACATTCAGTGTTGCTCATAAGTACACAAGTTTAGGGCTAACAAGATCACCTGTCAGGAGATCACTCCTGGAGAAGGTGGAGTCTCCCTCTCTTGGCAGGTACGAATTGCCTATAGCTCCCCACATAGGGTCTAGGGTCATGGCCTTGTGAGATTCCCCCCATCCACACCAGCAGGCCTTGCTTAGGGATCCAAACAGTTGAGGTTTCAGGGTTCTGCCTCCCTGCCATGTCTAGAAGACACAGTGTGGCAGCAGACGTCCTGGCTCTCCAGCTCTTACAGTCTTTCCGCCCCTCTGCCGTGATGTTCCCCCAGCCTTAGGTGTAGGGTTGTGTTATTGATAGAATGGTCAGGCTTGAGCGGGCACCCCATGGTCAGGTGTTGCCTACGTTTTGGCCACAGTAGCCTTCTGTGTAACAATCTCCATCTGTTAGTGTTATGAGCATCCTCAGATAAGACAGCATTGTACACAAAGAGGGACTCGATGTCTGCTTCCTAAGTCAGGAAGAGACTAGTAATCATGGAGGAGGAGCAGCTGTCTGTATTTCTGTTCCCCGGGACTGGGCAAAGGGGCACAGAGTACGAAGGAAGCAAAGAAAATTAGGCTAGGCATGAGGAAGACCTTCCTAACTCAGAGCACTATTTATTTGCTAAAGATAATAATGAGACTATGCGGAGTACCACCATCCTGGGGGGGTGTATGTCTATCTAAACCTGAGAGCCTGGCATACAAATGCCACCCCTTGAACTAGACTGGGTAGGCTGAACTGTTTGCTCACTTCTATATAGTGGTGACCTCTCTGGGTGGCCATCTTGGTTAGCTGTGAGGAAGCCTAGAGAGCCTGTAGTTTCTAGTCTTTGGCGATACCTCTGTGGACCTTGTCTTGCACATCCACAGTACAAATGGCATTGGTCCCCAGACAAACTGTGCAATGAGCTACTTCCTGTGTTTCCAAATGCTCCCCACAAACTGGTGTGCAGTAGAAGCAGAGAAAAGCAAACA
This sequence comes from Acomys minous, assembly GCF_964271855.1. Taxonomy (NCBI): domain Eukaryota; kingdom Metazoa; phylum Chordata; class Mammalia; order Rodentia; family Muridae; genus Acomys; species Acomys minous. The sequence continues at coordinate 90,872,635 of NC_140498.1, read as the reverse complement.
CTACCTTCCCTGCCCTCCAGAGCTTAATGGCCAAGTGCACACCCACTGTGTGATTAGTGCTAAACAGGGAGGCAGCATGGGAGGTTTGCCCCCAAGAGGCACTGATCCCGGGCTCTGATGATCAAGTAAGAACTTGCCTAGCATAAGTAGATTAAAAGTGTTCCGGTAAAAACAAGTGTCTGTGGCTGACAAGCTGTGATTTCATATTTCTGAGGCTCTTTAGTGAATCTCTGCTGTTATTGTTCATGTTCAGGCCAAATGAGGCACAGGTCCTTCTGTGATAACCATCATATGTAAAATGTTACAACGCATAAATAACATGAGGCCTGGTGCTTGTCCCTTCTCCCTGTGTTCTTTCTTGTCTCTCTACTGTGACAGAATAACCCAGGCAGCTTTAGGAAGGAGAAGTTAATTTGGTTTCACAGTATCAGAGGGGACCGTCCATTATGGCAGAAAAGGCATATGGTGGGAGCCATCTTGGCAGCAGCGGCTGCAGAAGGGGGAGGCTGCTTGCTCGTAGTTTGGCAGATCAGGAAGCAGAGCTAGAACAGGAAATGGAGCAGAGCTATAACCTCAGTGCCAATCACCCAGTGACTCACTTCCTCCAGCCAGGCTCCTGGTCTCTCAAACACCACCACCTGCTGAGGCCCAATTGTTCAAAAACATGAGCTTATGAGAGTCATGTCCCGTTAAACGAAAACCCTCTACAAGACCCTAGGATTGGAACCCAGCCCTTCTCAACCGTTCCCCTCCTAGTGATTGTCTGAGTCCCCCATGTGCCCCAGTTGCTCTCCTAATCAGTTGCTCATCTCATCCATGGTGCACAGGTAGGGAAGACTCCAGGCCAAAGTGACTTCTCCCCCAGGGTCCACCCAACTCTCCCAGCACCCCACCCCTGTCTCCAGCCTCCTGCTGGTTGAAGCGATTAGATAGTCACTCTGGTAGCCTTTATTGTAACTCCTTCCCCACCCTTCACCTCACTGGGAGCTGGCATTTCCTCTCCCTGGGGACCCAGGGCTTCCTGACTGCTTTTAAAATGTCAGAATCCACTATGGAGTTTCTCTGTATTTCCAAGCTACTATCAGCACCCGAAGAGTTCCGAATTACCAGACAGGAGGGGTCAGACTCCTGAGCCCCTACTCCCTAATCTGCAGGGGACCCGAGGTCTCCAAGAACTGGGGCCTACTTTGTTGAATGGCAGAGGGACAGCAGCCATTCAGGTCTGGGCACTGTCTCACAGCTTTTAGCGCGCCATTACAGCAGGGATCCTCAGTTGGCCCTGACCTGAGCTTGTTAGTGATGTCAGAATAAAAATATCAACCATGGTGGTTAACACCACCGCCATGGAGATGTGTAGCCATTAGGGCCTAGGGTTCCCTGGCCACAGCATGGTGGCCAACAGTGCTGCTGTGGGTGGGGCCAGGATGGCCCGATCCTCACTGGTGACCTCCATAAGAAGACTAGTTAGCACTGGGCTAAGACTTCCCACTCATCACAAGGGCTCGTCATCTCCTGAGGGGATGAAATGGGTCAGGCTGTGAACTAATGGCAGTAACCATAGCAACCATGCCTGGTACTTACTGAGCAAGGTCAGTGCTGTATTGAGTACTTCAGGACTGACATCTCTCTTCGTCCTCAGCCCCACCCAAGGTGGTATTGTCTGCACCCTGCATGCTTCAGCTCTGTACCCATAGATTCACTGGGGCCCTGACCAAAAATACTGACAAAACTGTGTCTATACTGAACAGGTAATGTTTCTAGAGATGAGTCAAAGCACAGAGGAGACTGAGCTGGCAAGATGGCTCAGTGGGTGGGCGCACTTGCTGAACAAGCATTAGGACCTGAGTTCAAATCCCCAGCACCCACATAAGAAGCTGTACAAGCCTATAGCCCCAGCATTCGGGGCTGGAGACAAGAGGATCCCAAGAGCTGGCTGGCTGGCCAGCCAATGCAGTGTGCTGAGTCTCAGACTCAATGAGAGCACACACACACACACACACACACACACACACACACACACACACCACATGCAAACAAACACACCAAGTCCTGCTGTCTGGGGGTCAAAGCCAGGGTGGAGCCAGGAAATGGGGTTTGAATGCCCTATGCCACTGTTTGGGTACAGCCCTGTGGGGAACTTCCACATATTCTGTTAATGGCTTGTTTCCCTAGCAAGTGTGCTCAGTGTGGGCTGTCTGTCCCACCTAGTGAGGCCATGGCATTTGATGGGGGACCAGGGAGAATTCTCTGAATGCTGAGTCACTGTGCAGCTCACTATTAAAATCCTTTTCCCATAACCCTAGCCTACCCCTTTTCCACAGCTGTGGCCTGCTCGCTTCCCAACAGACGTTCTGAGAGCCGTAGAGAGAATCCTTTCATTCCTTTACTTTTCCACACTCCCAAGGTATTTGAAAGGCTAAAAAAAAAATTGTGTTTTTACTATTCATATTTAGCAAGTTGATACTCAGGAAAAGACAGTGGGAATGAGCCGCAGATAGTGGCAGGATTAACAAATTAAAAATTAGTTTCTAAGACACAGAGCCATTCTGGTGTGGTTAGAGGACCAAGCTCAGGGCCATGTAAGAACAAGCAATTGTGCAGCAGTCTCTCCAGCTTAGGGTCAGCCTAAGTTTTCTAGCTTTGGGGGTTGGTGCATGTATGTGCTGGTACACGTGTGTGCAGATGCATTTGCAAGTATGTGTGTGTGAATATGGAGGCCAGAGGTTAAAGCCATTTGGTACCCTCAATCCTTCTCCACTCTACTTTTTTGCCTTTAAAGATCCATGCATGTGTACAACATAACTTGGCCACACCCATCCCCCTCCCCTCCTTCCATCACTCCTCTCACTGTCCCTACCTCCACCCCCTCCCAACTTCTTGTCCTTTTGTGGTTTGTTTGTTTTGTCTTGTTTAATAACCTGCTAATCCAGTTAGTGCTGTCTGTGGTAGATTGTTCATCCCCCAGTGGATAACTCCACTTGATTTTCTGAGCCAGGGTCTCTCACTGAACCCATTTTGACTGGACCAACTAGCCAGAGCATCCCAGGGATCCACCTGTCCTCTGTCCCAGTGATGGAGTTTCTAAGCATGCATTGTGACACCAGCCTTTTTCCATGGGTGCTAAGGATCCTCAGGCGTACACAGCTAACTCTTCAGAAACTGAGCCACCACTCCCTGGGTCACACTGTAGCTTAAAAGCCTCTCTATCTCAGAAATCTGAGGCATCTCCTCTCTCACAGCAGAACAGGTCTGATCTCTGGGCACTCCTCCTCCCCACCCTGACAGACTGGAATGCTGTAGAATGGGGAGAGGGGACAGAGTGTGTGGTTGCTGGTGTCTGTAGATCACTTCAGGGACAGGATCACTTTGGGCACAGCCCACAGAAATCATTCTCCTGGTCCTAAGCACAGTTGGTTCTCTCCTCTAAGCGGCAATATGCTCGCAGCATGGATGCTGCACCACTGGGGTCCATAACTGGGTTAGGCTGGCCATCCTGAAGAAGTGGTCCCCACAGGTTGGAGCTGCGTTGCCCAGGGCTGCAGGAAAATCACAGTAGGTGGAGTCTAGCCCCTGTGGTGTGATGGCCTGCTGCCCAGCTTGGCCTGAGCTTGCTGTCCTCATTTTCAGGACAAGCCCGGAGCAGGCAGGTTGTCACAGGGCTGTCATAGAGCGGCTGTGCCTAGTGCCAACAGGGAAGAAAGGAGATGCTGGCTGATTCTGGACAAGTTCAGGGTCAGCTCCAGGACCCACTCACTCACCTGGGCTGTACAACCCAGTGCTGAAAACTGGGTGCTTTGTGTCACAGTTATGATGGAGGGAGCCCAAAGTCAAGGTGTGGGCAGAATGGCTCCTCTCTGTGTGCCTGGTAATAGCCAGGTTCGGGATCACAAGGGCTTCTTTCTGGGTGGGGGAGTGTCTGCCCCTGAATTCCCGTGATATCAGCCTTGTTGAGTGAAGTATATAAGGACTGTGTTCTAACTTGCTATCTTCACAGTGGCCCCAGCTTCAGTTAGGTTTACTGTATCAATTCCTTTTCTGTTGCTGTTAAAAAAACACATGACAAAAGCAACATCCGGAAGGAAGGGCTGATTCTGGCTCAGAGTTTGAGGGACACAGCAGATTACATTGTATCCAGGAGGGTAAGGTAGCTGGTTACATTGTATCCAGCCGAGTAGGGTAGCTGGTCCCATTGTATCCAGGGAGGATAGTTGGCTGGTTACATTGTATCCAAGAGGGTAAGATAGCTGGTTACATTGTATCCAGCAGAGTAGGGTAGCTGGTCCCATTGTATCCAGGGAGGATAGTTAGCTGGTTACATTGTTTCCAGAAGGGTGTGGTTGGTTACGTTGCATCTAAGAGGTAGATTAGCTGGTTACATTGTATCCAGAAGGTTGCTATTGACTGGTTACATTGTATCCAGGATGTTGTTTAGCTGGTTACATTGTGTCCAGGAAGGGGTGGGTAGCTGGGTACATGGTATCCAGTCAGGAATCAGAGAAAGATGAATACTGATACTCAGATAGCTTTCTCCTTTGGATTCAGTTCCAAGATCCCAGCCCATGGGGCTGTAGCACTCACAGTTAGGTTCTACCTCACCTCAACTCTCATAATTTGGGACCTCACTTACTGATATGTTCAGTGGCCTGTCTCCATGGTGACTCCAGAGCCTCTCAAATCAGTCAAGATTAACAACTGCAGCCACATTCAGAGGCACTGGGCTTTAGGACATTGATGTAAGGATTTGAGGGGACACAGCTATTGGAAAACACAGGCCCTTGGCCCCCAATCTGACATCTTTCTGACTGGCATTTTGAGGTCCTGGCTTCCTTCCTCAAACATTTCCTTCCTCCAGCCCCCACGTTCTCTTCCCTGCTTCCCAGAGTCTGCTAACGTTTCATCAAGTTTTCAGACCTTGTATGACTCGGACAGGAAGCCATCAGGCTGCCTTGGTCCTTCTCACACCCCAGACTCTCAGTTGCTGTTCCTATACACCAGGCTTAGGCCAGCTCCTCTCTTCCAATTGGCTTCCAGAAGATCTACCTTCTAGCTGCGCCATCCTTCTTCCCCACCTCATTGCTGAAAAAGCATCTTCAGGATGTGCAGCCTTCACTGCTACCCTCCCACAATCCTTGCAATCCTATATAGCCAGTCCTGACCTATGCTGGCTTCACTTACCAGTTCAGTTTCACAGTGATGTGAAAGCACTATTTATTCTGTAGAAATCGTACTTCAGGTTTTGCTAGAATATGCAGCCCACTCGTTGTAGCTCCCTATCAGTAAGAAATACCCAGCACTCTACAGTGAGCTTTGCTACTAAGATGGGATGCCCCGTGGATTTGGTGTCAGTGACAAAATTTTCCTCTAATGATATTTTCACTTTCTAATAGGTCTGTCAGGTCATGACCCCCACAAAAAGTCTAGGCACCTCTATTACGCTCTCCTGACTTCCATCAGCCCACTCACTCAAGCCAAGCAGCTTCCTGGTTCTCTATTCCCCTAAATCAAGACCTGGCTGGAATCCTTGGCTGCACATTTAAGCTTCTGGATGGTTTCAACTATGTGTGTAGCCTTTGTGTTAATCTGCTTAAGCTGAGACCACACAGTACCACAGATGCAACAGCTTAAATATTCGAAATTCATGCCAGGGTCCTGGAGGCTGAAGCCTGGCAGCAGGCTGCCAGTGTGGCCTGGCTCTGGGTAGGGGGTGGTCCTCAAGCTGTGTATTGTAGCCCCTTTAGGGGCCAAATAACCCTTTCACAGTGGTGGCCTAAGACCAACTGCATGTCAGATACTTGCGTTATGGTTCATAACAGTAGCAAAATTACAAATATGAACTAGCAATGAAGTAATGTGACAGTTGGGGTCATGACTGCATGAGGAGCTGTGTTAAAGGGCCACAGCATTAGGAAGGTTGAGAACCGCTGTGGTAAGGGGTCTTGTTCTGGCGTGTAGAAAGAAGGTTCTTTCTTACTGTATCTCTAACATGATAAAGGGGGGAAGAGGGAGAAAAAGGGGGGGCAGAGACTAATCTCATAATGTCCCTAATTCTAGCAGATGAGGACCTCACCCTTACACTCTCATTTACCCTTTGTGACCTCCAAAAACTCCTGAGTCGAAGGGGTCAAAGGGTTAGGGTTCCAGCATACAGACTTAGAGTACAACTCAGCATATGGCAGACCCCCAAATGCTTATTGTACACAGCTGGGGAAAAACCAGCTGAACAGAGAGAAGGCAGTTAGGAAGTCAGCTTCCTGTGTCTCTGAAGCCACATATAATTCATCCACTTGTAGATTGAAAATGTTCAGAAATACAAACAAACAAATAAAAAACATGGCTGGAGGCAGGGGATGGGGTTCAGTGGTAAAGCCTGGATTAGCATGCATGAGGCCCTTGTCCATCTCCCCAAAACTCATGTGTGTGTATGTGTGTGTGTGTGTGCATAGACTTTTTCTCTTGTCATATTCCCCTAACTACATAGCATAAGAACTACTTACTCGGTATTGGTAAAGGGGGGCAGTGCATGGATAGGCCAATAATTTGGCATTTTTTATATGAGGGACCAGGGGACTGAAGTTCTGGGATCCATGGGGTCCTAGCACCCATGCCTATAGATTCAAAGAGACAACTGGATCATCTGCATCTATATAGGGATATGTAAATTTATCAGATGTGAGGATTAAAACAGGAGTGTGGTGTATACCTACCATCCCTGCGCTCTGGAGGTGGAGGCAGGAAGATCAGAAGTTCAAGGTCATCCTTGGCTACACAGTAAGCTAATTAGACCCTATATAGGTATATACAGGCATGCAGGTATATATGGGGCTGCAAGTGTATATAGGATGTGCAGGTGTAGAGAATATATAGGTGTATACAGGGCTGCAGATGTATACAGGGCTGTAGGTATATACAGGGTATATAGGTGTATGCAGGTGTGTAGGTGTATACAGGGCTGCAGGTGTATATAGGGTGTGTAGGTGTATACAGGGCTGCAGGTGTATGCAGGGTGTGCAGGTATATTCAGGGCTGCAGGTGTATGCAGGGTGTGTAGGTGTATACAGGGCTGCAGGTGTATGCAGGGTGTGTAAATGTATACAGGGCTGCAGGTGTATATAGGGTGTGTAGGTGTATACAGGACTGCAGGTGTATGCAGGGTGTGCAGGTATATTCAGGGCTGCAGGTGTATGCAGGGTGTGCAGGTATATTCAGGGCTGCAGGTGTATGCAGGGTGTGCAAGTGTATACAGGGCTGCAGGTGTATATAGGGTGTGTAGATGTATACAGGGCTGCAGGTGTATGCAGGGTGTATAGATGTATACAGGGCTGCAGGTGTATGCAGGGTATGTAGGTGTATACAGGGCTGCAGGTGCATATAGGGTGTGTAGGTGTATACAGGGCTGCAGGTGTATACAGGGCTGCAGGTGTATGCAGGGCATGCAGGCATTTATACACCCATGCTTCTGGAATCATTACAGGAAGTACTAGCCCTGGTGGTGACTCACATCACCCCAGTGCTTGGGAAGCAGAGGCCAGAGGATGACAAGCTTCAGACCCACCTAGGCTATAGGGTGTCTCTAATGAACCACCTGTGGCACCTGGGGAGGCAACAGAGGACCCATGCTAAGAACAAACAAGAAAGTCAGATATGGTTTTCCTCTCACATCACAAATACACATACACACACACACACACACGCGCGCGCGCGCGCGCGCGCGCGCGCGCGGGGGATGCAGGGAGAGGGAGAAGGAGGAAGAAGGGAGGTGAAATCCCACCTGTAGGCTGTGCATGTGTTTAATGCATGGTAAGGTGGCTGGCAAGCAGGGTTTCCTAGAAACCCCTGGAAAGATTTCCAATCCAGTGACATTTGAGTAAAACAGTCCAGTGGCAAAATTAGAGACATTCTTGGCTTTGGAGAGTCTTGAATCTTAGTTTCTGTCAGTTACAACACAGGGCTGCTACAGTATACAAGAAACCATGATAAAAAAAATAAAAAAGAAGAAGAAGAAGAAGAAGACGACCAGGCCAGGCCTGCTGGAGGAGGCCCATGACTCCAACTACTCAGGAGGCAAATACAAAGCCAGCCTGGGAAACTTAGCATATTTCAGTGGAGAGCGCTCACATGGCATGTGTAAGACCTCGGTTCAGTCTTGGCTTCTTACAAAAGAAATAGACCACAAGGTGACCAGGGGAAAACTCACCACTGAAACTTGGGCTCTCGAATCACAATCATGGATGGCAAAATAATATTCTTGTTTGGGGTTTTATATTGAACAGTGTAAAAAAAAAAAAAAAAAGAGGGGGCGGGGGAAGTGTGGCTAGTTCGGGGCCTCTACAGAAACATGCAGGCAGGCTTTGGCTAGGGCCACAGGCTACAGAGCCCAGACCCCTGCCTCAAAACAGTTGATAAGCCATGCCGACTCCCCAGTGGGTGAGCATTGTCACCTGTGTGGGGGCCCTCAGCCTCCTCTGGGGCTCAAATGCGCAGGCCTTTCTCTCAGGCCTCCACAACTCCCTCAACAGAATGAGTTCAGGAAGTCTTTGCAGTGCCTGTGGGCACCCTGCCTCCTCTCATACTTTAGCAAGCCTCCAGCTAGAGCAGGTGTCGCCTGGCCCAGAATCTTCCATCATCCTACAGAGGGACACAGAGCCAGGAAAGGACAAGTGTGCCCACCACCTCAGCCATTTGTGCTTTGTATCAGGGCCTCTTCTCACTACACCCTCCACCTCACCCTCATTCCCCGCCACCCTCTGAACCTCTGCCCTCCCATCCTGGCAGAGACACCATGTCCACTGCCGGCTCTGAGATGCCTACTGTCACTCAGCCTCCAGAGCAGTAATACAAGCCTCCTGTAGAAACACTAACAACACCAGGTACTGAGGGAGGAAAGCTGTACTAGGTGGCACTTCCCCTTCAAAGATCAAAGTCATCAACTCCATCGTGTGACTCACAGCTGTCCTCCTGCCTCAGCTCCTCCAAGCTTCTGAGCCGTGGGCTTGACCTTTAACCTTCCTGTCCTCCTTCTCCCCCTCACTTGTGTACTTCTACCTCACAGGCTTCCTTGCTGGTCCCCTGTGGCTTTTGTTTTTGCTTCATGAATGTGTGTGCATGGAGGTCAGAGGTCAGAGGTCACCTCAGGCATCGCACCTCAGGTGCTTTCACCTTGTTGTTTTGAGACAGTGTTTCTCATTGGTGCTGAATTTACCAATTAGGCTAGACTGGCTGGCCAGCCAGTCTCGGGGATTCGCCTGTCTCCACCTCTCCCCAGGCCCATATATATCATTATGCCTTTTTTCTTTTTTCACATGGGTTCCAGGAATCAGCAAACACTTTGCACACTGAGCCAATGTTCCAGCCCCCTGGGCCTTTGAACTTTGCAACCTCATCCTGACCCCAGGATGACTCACCGCTGCCCCTCCTCTTGTCCCCATGCCCTCCCCTCCTTTGTAGTCTCATTCCACCTGCTTCTTTGCATCTGGTTACTCTTTCTCTCCTGTTTCAGAAGGATGAGCACACTGCGGTATGGCCAATGTCTATTCACCGAGTGTGTTTGACTGTGAGTTAGAAATTAAGATGAAGCTGGGCATGGTGGCACACACCTTTAATCCCAGCACTCCGGAGGCGGAGACAGGCAGATCGCTGTGAGTTTGAGGCCAACCTGGTCTACAAAGCGAGTCCCGGGCAGTCAAGGCCACACAGAGAGGCTCTGTCTCGAAAAAACGGAAAGAAAAAAAGAGAGAGAGAGAAATTAAGATGAAATGCGACCATGAGAGCCCGTGAGTTAGCGCTTACACACGCATGAGTCACACAGTGCAGACACCTCCCTCCCTGGCTTGCCTTTTAAACCATGTGCCCACCAAGTGAATGACCAGGCTTCTACAACTCCACTGTAACTATTCAAAGGCTGTTAGTTCCCTCTCGGTCACTTATTCATTCAACAAACATCCACCCGGTCTCTATGTGGTATTCTAGATATTAGAACTCATAGTGAATTAGGGATAGTCTTGACTCTATGACACACATTGAAGAGGTTACCTTTGACCTCCTGCCTCCTTGCCCCAGGACTGAATCCATAACATTTTTTTTTCCACATCATGGTGCATCTTCTGCGTTGGCAGCTCTGTTGGACTCTTGGAATCTTACACCTGGTACCCCAGAGAAGATTGAGCTCTTCTCTTTGTGAAGGCAATGGGTGACCCAGAGAAAACCCTAGAAAAAGCAAAGCCTTCAAGTCTCAGATAAGATGACATGGCCCCTCCGAGCCCTACGTCACATGTTGCCTTCATTCTCACTTACAGCCCCCTGCCTCGGGGAAACAGTCCCCTACCAAGAATGGCAGTCCTTCCAGGTGTCCCCGCTTCCTCAAGGTCAAGAACTGGGAGACAGATGTGGTCCTCACTGACACCCTGCACCTTAAGAGCACATTGGTGAGTGTTGGGACTGACTCACCTCACAAGAGGGGGCATCTGTGTTGGGGGGGGGAGGACCCTGTGCAAGGCAATGTGATTGTGATAAGTGCTACCTGTAGCCCACCCCCCCCACCCCCCCACCCCGAGAGGCCAGAATCCCCACCCATGCTGTGATGGCCAGAGAGTCACAGCTAGCGTTGCCTCACAGCTCCCTGCGTGCTCCACTGATGGGTCATGTGTTCGTATAAAGGCTCTCAGTGTGAGCACCTTGCTCCCAGCAGAACTTAAGGGTCCTTGAGCATCCTTTGCCTCTTACAGTGTGATCACAGATGGGGTATCAAACCAACCCTTTCTTCATTGCACACCACGGTCTCTATTCTATAACAGATTCTTAGTATTCAACATGCCAATCTATTGCCTTTCATTTTTTGGTAAAGTATGAATCTCTCGAAGGAATGGTGTATCTGTCAGCTAGTGCAATGTAATAAGCAGGCCCCAAACTCAGCTGCTGAAAACAACTATTGTGTACTTTTTTTTTCTTTTTGGTTTTTTGAGGCAGGGTTTCTCTGTGTAGCCCTGGCTGTCCTGGACTCACTTTGTAGACTGGGCTAGCCTTGAGCTCACAGCTATCTGCCTGCCTCTTGAAGCCAGCCTGGGCTACATGAGATCCTGTCTCAGTAATAATGGTGACAATGACAATACGATGATGATGATGTTAATGGTGATAATGCCTTTATTAGTTGTCTTTGGTCAACATAGAATGGATTTTTTTTTCCGGAACTGGGTGTAATGGTACATGTCTGTGCTTTGGCAGACAGGCAAGAACTCAAGGCCAATCTCAGGCACACAGTGAGTCCAAGGCCAGCCTGGGCTATATGAGACGCTGTCTCAAAACAAAAAAATAAATGATAGATAGATAGTGAAAGAGATACTGAGAGATGAGTGATGATAACTATACGAGTAAATAAGATAGATGAATAAATAGATAAATTGTAGATACATAATAGAGTTAATAGATGATGGATGGAAGACAGGTAGATAAGTAGACATAGGTAGATGATTAATACATACTTGATAAATATGGATGATAGAAAGGTGATAGATACATGATAAATGATAGATAGATAGATAGATAGATAGATAGATAGATAGATAGATAATGGAACGATGCTAGGCAGGTGGTGATAGATAGATGATTGACAGAAGGTACAGGTAGAGGTGACAGAGGCAGATAGACACTAGGTTGTTGCACCAGTGACTATATGTCCCAATGAAAAAGCCCCTTCCATAACTGAACAGCGCAAACACCTCGGGCACACTGGTCATGACATCTGCCAACCCTGGTGGGGAGAAGCCAGAATCTCACCGCCTCCCTCTTGGCCCGCAGGAAACAGGGTGCACGGAGCACATCTGCATGGGCTCTATCATGCTGCCTTCCCAGCACACGCGGAAGCCGGAAGACGTCCGCACAAAGGACCAGCTCTTCCCACTAGCCAAAGAATTTCTCGACCAATACTACTCATCCATTAAGAGGCAAGCACAAGGGGTTGGGCAGCTGGACCGGTGGGGAAATTGCTCACTGTGCAAACGTGAGGACCTGAGTTCAGATACCCTGGGGAAAACAGAGTAGATGTCTGCAAACTCCAGTGGTGGGGGAGGGGAGAAGGGTGTCCTTAGAGCTCACTGGACAACCAGCCATGGGAAATCAACGAGCTCCAGGTTCAATGAGAGACCCCGCCTCAAAAAGTAAGATGCAGAGAGAGATTGAAGAAAGGCACTCACTGTTCCCCACCTCTTAAAGGCTCCATCACCTGGTAGTAGCACAGAGCTTCAAACCTTTAACACATGCTCAAAGACACACACACGCGCACACACACACACACACACACACACACACACATGTACCCCACATGCACACATGCAATGGTAGATACATACATATACACACATGGATGCATGCGCATGCACCCACCCCCAAAAGCACACACATGCTCACACACATATGCACACATAGATACATACATGCATATGCCCACATGCATGCACATACATGCACAGCACACACACACACACACACACACACACACACACACACACACACACACACGGAACACTTCCAAGCCATCACATTGCGGCTCCCCCTCGCCCCACCCCCATCCCTCCTCCCTTAGGTTTGGCTCCAAGGCCCACATGGACAGGCTGGAGGAGGTGAACAAGGAGATTGAGAGCACCAACACCTACCAGCTCAAGGATACCGAGCTCATCTATGGCGCCAAGCACGCCTGGAGGAACGCTTCTCGCTGTGTGGGCAGGATCCAGTGGTCTAAGCTGCAGGTAGGTAGTGACACGCGGATGTCCGGAAGACCCTCCTGGGAGAGGACAAGCCATGGAGGCAGATGAAACTTTGAAAGAGATTTAGTCTGGTGGTGATTTATCAGAATGCTGCTCTTACTGAGTGAAATTGCCATACCTTTTGGTAGAACTCGGGCTATCCCGTTTGCCGCACACCCCGCCACCACTCCCTTTTGCTGTCCCCTTTGCCGCAGATTCCCTTTTGTTTTTACCTGCCAGAAGGTGCTTTCTTCTGTGTCCCTGATTTGAGTCTGTCCTGGGGAATAGCTTAAATGTTACAAATAGATTGGTTTGTAGGCTCAAGGCTTTCTGTCCGGTGGACTGTGTTACTGTATAATATACTTACTCACGGGTTTTGTTATGACATTTTCATTTGTGTAAGGTATATTGACCGTGTTCACTCCCCACCGCCTTCTCTGGCCCCCTTCCCATTCCAAGATCATCTTCTTCTGCTTCAATGTCCTGTATTTTATTTTTATTTATTTATTTATTTATTTATTTATTTATTTATTTATTATGTATACAATGTTCTGCCTGCATGTGTGACTGTCCACAAGCTCTCATCATAGATGGTTGTGAGCTACCATGTGATTGCTGGGAATTGAACTCAGGACCTCTGGAAGAGCAGACAATGCTCTTAACCACTGAGCCATCTCTCCAGCCCCCTGTATTTTATTTTTAGGGTCTGTGAGCCACTGACTTTAATAAGGATTGCTGGCATGAGCAGGGGTGCAGGGTGATTCATTGGGGGTATAGTCAACTTTCCATCTCTCCGCCACCAAAGAAAGCGAGAGGCCACCCACTGCCAGTAGCCCCTTAGGGCAGAGTGGCATCTCATGAGACCCAGCCTCCACCCTCTGCTCCAGATTATTTGAATCTTGCTTGTTTTTAAACATAAGCAGCCCATTACAGCTCGCTCCTTTCATCACCACCTCACTCTCCTAAGTCATTTGTCCTCCATGCATATCCTTTTGGGGACATTTCCTGAGTTATTGGCATAGAAAAAAGGGAGGCAATATAGAATATTGCCTGGACCTCAAGCATGGGGGGGGGGGCGGTGCTGGCTATCCAAGAGGGGCTGCAGCTGCAGTGGGCTCAGGGTCCCCTGGAAAGGAAATCTGGCCTGGGGCGGCCAGGGAGAGAGGAGGCAGCTGGCAATCCCATCGTGCACTTTCTGCAGGTGTTTGATGCCCGAGACTGCACCACAGCCCACGGCATGTTCAACTACATCTGTAACCACATCAAGTACGCCACCAACAAAGGGAACCTCAGGTGAGTTGCTGTGCAAGTGTACGTGGGGGTGGGGAGTTGTCCTGGAAAAGGCCGTCCCCTCCTGGGGAGATGGCCCAACTGGCAGAAAATAGCCTGGCATTTCTTATCCCCTGCCCCTCCTCTGATGGAAAAAAACAACAACCAAAATCTGACTCTCCCAGGACTCTAGTTCCCTGTCACCCACAGAGAGGATGGAGGAAGTAATTAGGATTCCTGGAAAGAAGAAACTCCCATTTCTGAGTAGAGCCAGCTCTCACAGCATTCCACCCTGCTGCTCAGGGCTGCCGCCCATTCCTTGGGGCACTGTGTCTTCCAGTTCTGTCCCATGTAGCCCCACCTTGCACTCTTGTACCAATATAAGGAACATAGCCTGCTGGGAGCCAGTTAAGGCAGGGAGGCAGGCACCTTGGTATGTTACTTTCAGGCTGGCCTCAGCTGGTGCCTCACAGCTGAGCACCACCACCCTCCTTGTCCACAGCCGGCTGCACTTGTCAGTCCCACTGGTGACATCTGTTCCCACACACACACCCTAGGCTGCCCCGAGCTCATGCAGAGGGGGCTTGTCTATCTCGGGCATGGATTTCCTTGCTGCCTAAGCCACTGATAAGAACAAAAATCATTTGTGTGCGAGGAATTGGTAGTTAGGAATCTTTCCTAAGTAACTTCATCCTGATACATCAGAGAAGTTTCTAGCAAGAGGCAGATAGATTGATTGAAAGGTGTTTGTTGCACAAGCATTGGGGGTCTGAGTTCAAATCCAGAACCCATGTTTAAAAAGCCAAGCATAGTGGCACATGCTTGTCACCCCAGTGCCAGGGAAGTGGAGGCAGGGGGATTCTGAGTGTTGATGTCCGGTCAGCCTAGCACAACGGGTGAGCTCCAGGGTGGGTGAGAAGCCTTGTCTCAAAAGACACAGTGGGCCTCTGGCCTCCATGTATGTGCATGTGCCCACACAAAGAGAGGGAGGGAGGGAGGGAGCCTTCCAGCATATTCTAAATCAAAGCTTAAGCCTTCAAATTGCTTAGGAGACACTCTTGTGGCTTTCAAGGGACACTATCAGCCAGCAAAAGGAGAGGTCACCCCACACTCCGCAGCTGTGTTCTGTAATGTAGTTTGTGTGGAGTGGGTATCTTCACGAGAGCTAACTGAAAGAAAAAAAAACCACTTAGGATTTCTTCTTAAGTTTTAAACCTCCTGTCTAAAAACTGTGCGACAGACACAGGAGAGTGTAATGCTGCAAACATAAGGAGTATATGCCTAAGGGACTCAACAGAGCAGGCCTTCAAACTGCCCCAGGGAAGCAGGCAAGGGGGCGTGGCCGTGCTTCCTGTCTCCCTCCATCTCAAATCCCACACTGGGCATGGCATCCGACTCACAACGTGTGGCTCTGGTGTTTATAAACAGGCTTCTCAAACAGGCTCTGTCTGGGGGCCACCTACAGACATAGCCGAGCGTCTTCACGCCAGAGGGAAGGCAGCTTGCTTCGTTCTTTGTTGTCTCCCATGTGTAGCAGAGAGATTTTTGCCTACAAGTGTGGAACCTGGGCTTTGGCTCAGTGAATTGCCTTCAGCCGGGGCTCTAGCCTCACCCTCAGGCCCGAGGCAGTGACGTCAGTGACGTCACGGCTTGAGAATGCTGAGTTCCCTTACCTACAGAGTAAGACCTACAGAAACAGGGTCCAGCGACCCCCATCTGGGATGCTGCTTGTGGAAATAGAATCTGGTACAGCCATGGGTGTGAGCCTGTGACGGCAAAGAGGGACATGACCTTAGAGCGCATATGCCCTGCAGTGTGTGGTGACACATATCTCTCATGCCAGCCGCCCTCGGGACACTGAGGCAGGAGGATCACAACTTCAAAGCCAGGTTGTGTGTGTTCCTGCCTTCCACCTTACACAGACTAAGGGTTCTGTTGGAGGGAGCTGGTGACTCCGTCCCACAGCTCGGGGCCTGAACATCTGATCTCCAGCTTCGTCGTCGCTGTGTCCTCCAAAGGGCAAGTCCCACCCTAGTCACTCCCACCCTCTCCCCTCTCCCAAGGTCGGCCATCACCATATTCCCTCAGAGGACTGACGGCAAGCATGACTTCCGGGTGTGGAACTCGCAGCTCATCCGCTATGCTGGCTACAAGCAGCCAGATGGCTCTACCTTGGGGGACCCCGCCAACGTGCAGTTTACAGAGGTGAGCCTGGGTGCCCCAAGCCTATCCCTGCCTGGACTCTCAGTCCCCTCCCCCATGCTTTTCCACTTTAACATTTTTATCCCGGAGGGTCCAGCCAGCAAGAAACAGGACCCAGTCCTCAGACCTGCTCTGGCACGGGACTGCCCTCAACTCCATCCCTCTGGTTCCATTGCTGCCATTTGGCCATTTTCATGGCACGACCTCCCCTAACCCTCCCTACGGGAGCTTCTGGCCCCTTTCAGAGTTGAATAGACTGAGCCTTGCCAATGCCAAGGAACTGATCCTGAACTTGTAAATGAATAAAATGATTCCTAGCACCCCAGGGTAGGTCCCCCGGCCTCCCACCAGTAGAAATGGCCTGAGAAGCCACATTCCAGGCCACTTTTCCTGAGCTGACATACATAGCTCCTTCACATGTTGAGCGATGATGATTGGAGCTGGAGCCAGGTGTGGTGGTGCAGGACTTTAATCCCAGAGGCAGAAGCAGGAGGATTTCTATGACTTCGAGGTCAGCCTGGTCTGCCTAGTGAGTTCTGGGACAGCCAGGGCCATTCCACAGAGAGGGGTTAGTTTGAACTGTCATTCCTTCCTGGAGCAGGCTTGAGTCTCCCCCAGGCAACTGTACAACACAGTATATTGAGGATCAAAGTTAATAAAAGCTACCAAGAGGACCAACCTGGGAAGAGACACTATTGAGTGGGACATGCCCAGTGGGACAGGGCAACAGACATATGTCAATGCCCACGTCCCCCTTTATTCAACCCACACACACACCCTGCTTTCCCCCTACCCCCTGCATGCTGACTTCATATGCATAAGGCTTTTCTCATTGAAATGTGATAATCCTGGGAACTGGCTGTAACCAGGGCAACCAGGAGCCGCACCTGTGCACTCAGAGCCTGGGCCAGACTCCCCAGACTCCTTTCCACTTGGCTGAGCGCTAACTGCTAAGCGTGTAGTTGGCTGACCTTGCCTCCTGCTTAGCTGAACACTAGCGTGTACTGTAATCTCTTCTTCCTTATCTGTGTCCAGAACCTTCCCTGACCAGGATTCATTCTCCTGGCTCCCATTCACACAGCACAAAGAAACATCTCAAGCCTGGCCACATTGTTATATGGAACCCTGTACTTCCCCAGTGTTGTCCACACATGCATGTGGCTATAAGCATGCTATATAGCCAGCCTCAAACAAGAAGTCTCCAAGATGATAAAAAAAAAAGGAAACAACTCATTAATAATCTTTTAAAAATAATTTATTTAATTTTATGGGCATTGGTGTGAGGGTGTCAGAGTCCCTGGGATTGAAGTTATAGACAGTTGTGAGCTGTATGTGGGTCCTGGGAATTGAACCCAGGTCCTCTGGGAGGACAGCCAGTGCCCTCAACGGCTGAGCCATCTATCCAGCCTCCCATTGATAGTCTTATATTGAGTATATTTTGAAATTATAATAGTAGGGTAGAGCAGACTAGCATATTAATAAATTAGAAAACTTAATAAATTAATAAATTCAACTTTACTACTAAGTATCATATTTGAATATATTCACTTCGGTCATTTTGTCACTCTCAGTGCATCATGGTGGTACACAGCTGTAATTTCAGCACTCAGGAGACTGAGGTAGAAGCCTTGTGAGTCTGAGACCAGCCTGAGCTATATTTATAGTGAGACTCTGTCTCAACAACAGAAATAGGGCTAGAGAGGTGGCTTGGTAGGTAAAAGGCTGGTTGCAGTGACACACACCTGTAACCCCTGCACAGAGGAGGTGGAGGCAGGAGCATCATGCTTGGTGCCTGCCAATTCAGCCAAGCCGGTGAGCTCTAGCTGTAGTCAGAGGCCCAGTTCATACAGTAGAGCCCAACATGGTAGCACACACCTTCAATCCCAGCACTCAGGAGTCAGAGACAGATGGATGTCTGGGGTTCTAGGGCTAGCCTGGTCTACTTAGTGAGTTCCAGGACAGCCTGGTCTATACGTAGTGAGACTCTTGGGGCTGGAGAAATGGTTCTGTGGTTTAGATCACTGGTGGTCTTCCATGGGACCTTAGTTCAATTCCCATGAACCACATGGTGACTTACAACCCTCTATAACTCCAATGCAAGGAAATCCAATGCCCTCTTCTAGCCTCTGCAGGCAGGCACCAGGGACGTGCCTGCGCATAGACGTACACCCTAGCAAAACACCCACATAGTCGAGCGTGGTGGTGCACGTCTTTAATCCCAGTTCTCAGGAGGCAGAGGCAGGTTGATCGCTGTGAGTTCGAAGCCAGCCTGGTCTACAAAGCAAATTCAGGACAGCCAGGGCTACAAAGAGAAACTCTGCCTTGAAAAAAAAAAAAAAACCAACCACCCACATACATAAAATAATATAATAATAATGTTGATGATGATGATGATGATGCCTTTTTAAAAGACCCTGTCTCAAATAAAATAAGGTAGAGATGGTAAGTCTGCACATATAAACACATATACAGTACACACATACCACAGAGGGAATTTAAAATCGAATAATAAAATATATATAATTAGTAAGTTAATGTTGCTATTTAATGTACTTTATCATGTTCTATAAACATAGATTTAATATATTTAGTAAATGAACAAAATGCCATCTTATTTAAGTTTTAGTGTCAAATGCTTGATTAAAAATCTTGATCCATTCTTAATGAATTATTATTCATGTGAGGTATACAGTTGGATTTAAAATTCAGTATGTTAATGAAAGGAGCTTTGCTTCCCAGGCTTTTTTTAAAAAGAAGTTTCCAGAACATTTTATCTCCTGTGTCTCGCTGTGCCCGTGGACAGCTGTGGGTGTGTTTTCTACAGTGAGCCACAGCACTGGAGATTTTCTTTGTAACTTGTGGCACTTAACGCCACACATAAAAGCTAGCCCATGGGGGAGATACCACAGTCAGACTCAGCCTTCATCCTCTCGGTGTGCCCAGCTGGTACAGTTGACCCTCTCTGCAGAGGACTGCCCTGTGTTCCCTGGAGAAGCTGCCCTCACTCTATGGTGAGGGTCAGAGAGCTCTTGTTAAGGAGGCGTTTGCGGCTTTCATGAAGACCTCTGCTTGCCCCAGCCCCTCTTCCTGCTGTGTTTGGAGGGGCAGGGACAGAAGTGAGTGACAGGAGGACTCTGTTTGTAGATCTGTGTCCAGCAGGGCTGGAAAGCCCCAAGAGGCCGCTTCGACGTTCTGCCGCTACTGCTCCAGGCCAACGGCAGTGACCCCGAGCTCTTCCAGATCCCCCCAGAGCTGGTGCTGGAAGTACCCATCAGGCACCCCAAGTAAGAACGATGACCATTGGGTGGGGGGATTCCCTGATGACCTCCTCTGTCCATCTCACGAACCCCACCCCAGGTTCTCTGCAGCCCCAACAGGCAGCAAGAGGCTCCTGGGTCCCATCCTGGCTGTCAGGCTGGGATACGAAAGGTCCTTCTGAACTGACCTGGACCAGCAGATGCATCTATTTCTAAGCAACTCCGTGACCAGCCCTCTGCCCAGCCCCTGGGGTCCCAAGAGTAGACAATACCTACTGTCTTGCTGTGGACATAGCATCCAATAGAGGAAGTTGTATTCAGTGGCTGGCCCTGGGTGAGCCAAAGTCAATCAGAATCTGAGCCCACAAGTAGCCTGGAGACCAAGGTCAGAGAATCAGGTAGCTTGTGCACTTTAAGAGTGAATGATACGCTAGGCTGGTGAGATGGGCTCAGCAGGCGAAGGAGCTTGCCCCCAAGCCTGAGTTCTTGAGTTTGATCCCAGGGCCCAAACAGTAGAGGAGCAGAACTGCCTCCTACAAACTGCCCTCTAGTGCACGTGCGTTCATGTACGTGTGTGTGTGTGTGTGTGTGTGTGTGTGTGTGTGTGTGTGTGTGTGTGTGCGTGCGCGTGCATACATGCATACATACACAGTAAATAAAATGTAATTATAAAATGAAAGAAGGAAAGCCACTGTGAGGTGCTAGACTGGAGCCAAAACCAAGGGAGGTTGCTAAGAAACTTAAATCGCCTGCAAAATAGATCTTACACATCAAGTTAATTAGTTTTAATCTATTATGAACTGTATCTCAACTTTTAAATAAAAACAGGCTTCAGCCTGGCCCGAGGGTGTGATGAGACAGGTGAGTCACACAAGAGGGAGCCTGTCTATTTAAAGAGGGCCTCTTTTTTAATGTTTTTTTTTAAAGTATGAATTCATTTAAAATACCTCATACACAAATAACAGTGCTGATCTTGTTGGCTACATCTCTGGGGGACCTACAGAGTTACACCTGGCACCGGTACCCCACCTGCCCTGCCTGAGTCTTCCCTGGACAGAGAACACCTGTCTGAGGCTCCTGATACATTGGAGCACAGCCAGATGCCTAGGCGACCTTGGCTCACACAAGTTCCTTGCTAGGCCTGTCCAACCTGCTCTGCAGTCCTCAGTCCATCCGGCCTTAGCACTAGCTTCTGGGACCACTATGTCCCTGCGTCTGTGGTTTGTGTCCAAAAGGGGAAGACCGTAGACACAATTCCTAAAATACCCAGTTCCAAGAAAGTGCAGCAAAAGGGGAAATATGAGCTCACGTGACCCAACTGGACATCAGGATGGTTTCCCAGAGCGAAGAACATTTAGCTGGGAATCAAGAATAGATTTAGAAATGAAGGCGCAGGAGAGGAGAGATATTGGGAAGAAGGGCCTGTCGATAATCAGGTTATGTGTATGGCCCCCCGGGGTACCGTGCCTGCAGCACCCCCCCAGCCTGAGGATGCTGCACCCACGCATCTGCTCGGGAGACACCTGCTGCCTGCTGAGCGAGAGCACCTTGCTTTCTGCAGATTTGACTGGTTCAAGGACCTGGGGCTCAAATGGTACGGCCTCCCCGCCGTGTCCAACATGCTGCTAGAGATTGGGGGCCTGGAGTTCAGCGCTTGTCCCTTCAGCGGCTGGTACATGGGCACAGAGATCGGCGTCCGTGACTACTGTGACAACTCTCGATACAACATCCTAGAGGTGAGGTCCCCCGATGGTCCCCGAATGCGGAGACAGAGGACACCGCTCAGCAGCTTTGGGGATGGGAGATCGGGCAGGGCTAAGACAGAACTGCAATCCTGGTGAATCTTCCAGAAATGCCCGAAGCACCTGTGGCTTTCCTAGCGATGGCTGAAGTGGCAAATAGCACAGCTGCCGCCACCACCACAGAGAACACTGTGTAAGGTCCTTGACGTCCACTAGGATTCCCTGGGCGCCTTCAGATGTGAAAATCTGCAGATGGGCAGAGAGGTGACTCAGCTGGTCAAGTGTTTCCTGCCCAAAGCATGAGAGCCTGAATTGAATCCCCAGAATTCCCATTTTACAAGCCAGGCATGGTAGTGGGTCTTACAATCCAGGGGCATGGAGACCGTTAGGACTCTGGGGCTTGCCCGCCAAGTACCCTACCTAGCCTACTTGGGAAGTTCCAGGCCAGTGTGAGAGCCGGCCTCAGAAAACAAGGCGGCTGGCGCCTGAAGGACAACAGTGGCACCGGAGGCTGCTCTCTAGCCTCTACATGAACATACATGCATGTACACACACACACACACACACACACACACACACACACACACACACACACCTCAGATTCCCAAGTCCCATACACAAAACACTGTAGTATTTGTACTAAGCCTCGCGATCTTTGGATTGTCTGCAGCTGACATACAATTCTAGACACAGTGTGGGTGGCGCCAGAGGCTGCTCTCTGGCCTCTACATGAACATACATGTATGTACACACACACACACACACACACACACACACACACACACACACACACCCCTCAGATTCCCAAGTCCCATACACAAAACACTGTTGTATTTGCCTCGCGATCTTTGGATTGTCTGCAGCTGACATACAATTCTAGACACAGTGTAGCTGTACAAATGGCTGCCACTCTATAGTTTAAGGTACATGGAAATAGCTCCACCTGCTCTGTACAACTGAGACTCTTTTGAATTATTTTGGTCCAGGGTGGTCTGATCATGCAGCTGAGTGCTGGGCATGGAAGGCTGGCTGGGTGCCGGGTGTGTGCCAGGAGGACTGGGGTTTTTGGTGTACTGGTTCCTTTGGTTTTTGTTTTTCCTGTTTGTTTCTGCAGTGCTGGGGTTGAGCTGAGGTCCCTGAGCACACTAGGCCAGCCCTCTACCACTGAGCTATCCCCCCAAGCCCTGCTATGCTCGGGGCAGGTTTTTTGTTGTTGTTGTTGTTGTTGTTATTTTACTTGCAACAGTCAGCCTTGTTTCCTAAGAGGTTACAGAGAGACTCAGAAGTCAAGGATGGGCTTGGATCATGCAGTCTATTGGTGACAGGTTGGAATTAGAACGCAGAGCCAAGCACTACATTTATGCTGTTAGGACAAACTCGTGTCACTAGGCTTGTAAGCCACGCCTGTAAGCCTGTACTTGGAGGTAGAACTAGGTAGATCAGGAGCTCCAGGCTGTCCTCTGCTCCACTGCAAGTTCTGAGCCAGCCTGGGCTACATGAGACCCTATTCCAAACACATACAAAATAAATCAATGGCAGGGCCCCAGTCCATAGAATTTATACACTGTTGGTCCTGGCGGGGGGTGGGGGGGTGGGGGGTGGGGTGGGAGGGGGTGGGGGGATGGGGGCTGGGAGGGTGGGGGGCTGGGAGGGGTAGGGGGGTGGAGGGTGCAGGGCTCCCTAGTAGATTCCACTAGATGGACAACAGTGTATAAAAACTTCTGGCAAGAAAGAAAAACACTTTAGGCAATCGTATCCTGATTCAAGTGACAGTTGGAAGTTTGGTTTTGGGTTTTGGGTTTTGGTTTTTCAACCAAACCAAAAGGACGTTTTTCAACAAGTTTTTATTCTTTTTGTCAAAGTGACGTTGCACCGCACCTAGCTGTGTGTGTACCCTTCCCCGTACCTGAAATTGCAAAGGCTTTAAACAGATTTACATAAAGCAGGAGCCAGTCACTTTCTGCAGCAGTGTCCTGATTACGATCCAAGCTAACCTGAAAGCCTTTACCTCGGACAGCGAGTTAATAAGTCCGCTCTCTGCTCTCTGCCTCACCTCATGACCACCCTGGCCTGTCACTTCCAGCTGCTGGATACAGTGGCAGCCAGGGCTGAGGAGCAATTTACCCAAACTGAGGATGGTAGCTTCTGAGCATAGTAAAGAGACCTGGGCTCCCACTGGCAGCTAGCCTTGATAACTGAAAGGCACAACTTTAATTAAGGAATTTGCCTCCGGGCCTCTGATGCTGTGACCCAGGTGCTCATTTCCGTTAGGTCAAATACTAATGCCAGGATGTAGTTATTTCTAGTTATTTTGCTAGGATGTCTTCAACTTAGAAAGCAGCAGCTAGCTCTCAGGTCTCCAGGGTTCAAGTATTAGGGCGTTAACGCGTTCTCCTCCATTGACTGGCACATGAATTTTAGCAGCTTAAGGGCAAGCCATGTCTCTTTAGCTAACTGGGTTGTCAATAGTAAATCCTTGGAGCCCGTGAGCGAGTCAGTCAGCCTCTGAATGGATTAACTAATTGATTAATTATTAATTGATTGATTGATTAAGAAGCCCACTCACAACACTACTATCTTTGGCCTGAAATCCAGAGTTAGGCAGCCTGTTCAAGCCGATGTTTTCTTCACCCTTCCAGGAAGTAGCCAAGAAGATGGATCTGGACATGGGGAAGACATCCTCGCTGTGGAAGGACCAGGCACTGGTGGAGATCAACATTGCTGTTCTGTACAGCTTCCAGGTACCCTGGGCCCCAGCACCAAGGTCAAGCATCAGAGCAGAGAGGGACAAAAGGACCTTCGAGAGCAGCGGTTTTCAACCTGTGGGTTGAACGACCCTTTCACAGGAGTCGCCAAAGACCATGGGAAAACACAGAAATTAACACTGCGATTCACGGCAGTAGCCAAAGTTCTAGTCATGGAGTAGCTATGAAAATAATTTTATAGTTGGTGGGGGGGGGTCACCACGACATGAGGAACCATATGAAAGGGTCACGGTGTCAGGAAGGTTGAGATCCACTGCTGTAGAGACTCTGAACTGAGGGTCAAGAGCTCTGCCTCGCAAGGCTGACCTTTTGGGGGCTGGAGAGATGGACCAGTCAGTCAAGTGCTGGCTTCACAAGTGTGGGCTCCTAAATTCAATCCTCAGAGCGAGCCCCCATAGAGGGGGTGAATGTTTGTGATGCCAGTGATGGCGAGAGAGGAGGCAGAGATTCCCGGGTCCTGACTGGCCATCCAGCTTAGCACTCCCTTGTAAAGTTCCAGCCCAATGAGAGGCTCTGTCTCAAACAGACATTTGAGGAATGACATCCAAAGTCCCCCCTCTGACCTTCATATGCACATATACACACATGCACCATCATACAAACTTGAATATATAAACACACCAAAAAAAAAGATAAAAGAAAAAAAATCACCTTCAGGGATTCCCATATGTCAATGTGACCTACTTTCTGTCCACAATGCCTTCCTGTCCTGTGGGCCTTGGCAGGGTAGACATTTGATGGAGAGAGGTGGCAGGAAGTCCTGGACTTAGTGCTTAAGATTCTGCAGTTTGGTGACAGTGTCTCCATGCTTTGTCACCTCCTTGAAAGTCAGAGTTTCCCACCACAGGGACAACATCCCTCCTCGCTCTCAGCCTCACAGCTGTCAGCGCCCCCATAAGGAGTTATAGTAAGATGGGTAGGAAATACACCACCTAGACCATGCTAAGTCTGAGCACAAAGTGGGCGGTGTTAGCATACCAAGATACTAATTGGGATCCTGGGGGCCACTTTGGAACTTGACATCAGCCCCATCCTGGTAGACAGGAGAGACAAGTGTGTTCGTTCAGACCTTGGGGTGGGTGTGACTAGATAGAGCAGGCAACTCACAGAGCGTCACAGGGCAGAGACCTGCGTGGGTGGCAGGGCAAGGAGCCACCTCCCAAGAAGCTGTGGCAATGAACAGAACGTGGCCCCTGGTGGAGACACTCAGGACATAGGAGAAGGGACAGAAGGAAAGGAGAGGAGCCGGCCAGTGTCATTTAGACAACCTGTGAATCCATGCACACCAGCCCCAGCCTGTGCCAGACTCTGGTCCGCCCACCTCCAAGCTGCCTTGCTCCTTTGATCTCTAATAGGCTCCAACTCACTCCTTAAGACTGTCTACGTTGGTTTTATTTCATCGCTATAAATAGTTACAGATTTGGTAAGTAAAGCATGAGATAAGGTAAACAGACACAAGAAAAATAAAACAAAGCCCCGAGAATCTAGCTCCCACCTGAGGCCCCACCCCCTGGCTAACGAAAGGCGGGAGGGCAGGGAGAAGCCGGACAAGATGGATAAGGAAGGTCTTATAGAGACATCAGCACCAAGCTGAACCTTTCTCCTGTGCAATTAGACTGAGAGGCAGGCTCGTCCCAAGGCTGCCTTTTGGCAGTCTCTGTAGGGAAGGTACCCAAACATCCCGCCTTCTCTTCCTTCCTGACACCTCGCTGCCTCTCCTTCTGCAGAGCGACAAGGTGACCATCGTTGACCACCACTCTGCCACTGAGTCCTTCATCAAACACATGGAAAACGAGTACCGCTGCCGAGGGGGCTGCCCGGCAGACTGGGTGTGGATTGTGCCCCCCATGTCAGGCAGCATCACCCCTGTCTTCCACCAGGAGATGCTCAACTATCGACTCACTCCATCCTTTGAGTACCAGGTCCTGCCCCACCCCGCCCTGCCCTGCCCCGCCCCACCCCGCCCTGCCCCGCCCCACCCCGGGCTCCCCTCTGCCCTGAAACCCACAATGCACAGGCCAAGTTTTCCCAACCTCTGGGGGGGGTGCATCTTCAAACAGGTCAGTTCTGTAGACACCTGTGTGCCCAGTAGCCTGAGAGACTTACGGAGACAAGAAGTGCGTACCCAGGAAGAGTTTGAGCTGGCCATGGTGGCACACACCTAGAACTGAGAACTCAGAAGGGTTGAAACAAGGATGACAAATTTGCAGCTAGCCTGGGCTATGTATCCAGACCCCACCTCAAATACAGAGTCTGAGGGCAATGGGGGCTGAGTGGGAAGAGCTGGGGGGACAATGCAGAAAGGCTTGTGCACATCACCTCCTACAGGGATATGTGCGATCATCCCTGGCTCAACCCCTTACCTTATAGGACTGAGGTTTGGACAGCCCCAGTCCCAGGCATCCCCAGGTGGGATTGGACTTCAGGGCTGTGACCGGTATCGTTGCTTTTCTTCCCAGCCCGATCCATGGAACACCCATGTGTGGAAGGGCACCAACGGGACCCCCACAAAGAGGCGAGCCATTGGCTTCAAGAAATTGGCAGAGTGAGTGCCCTGAACTGGGGGACAGAGGGATCTATCCACAAGCTGGGAATGCTTGGAGCTAGGCAGGTGCTGTACCCTGTGCCAACTCCATGATGGGTACTTCCGTGCCACCTCCACCATCTCATGCACACACATGTACACACAGTCACACAGTCACACCCAGACACACAGACCCACACACAGTCACACATATACACACATATACACAGGCACACAGTCACATACATACGTACATACACGCAGTCACATAAACACACATACACATACATATATGCATAAACTCACAAAGAGTACACATACATTTCATACATACACATATGCACACACATACATATACACATATACTCACACAGAAAACACACATATATTGATAATACACACAGTATACAGACATACACAGCATAAACACATACACACACATACATACATAACATACACACATAGCATACACACATACATATACATACATATATTACAAAACATATACACACAATATACATACAAGATTACACATATAAATATGCACACACTATATATACACAAATACAGAATATACATACATATACAACATACACACATACATACAGCATATGCACATATACACATACATACACATACATTATACAACATATACACACATACACATAGCATATGCACACATACACATACATTACACAACATGTACACACACATATACATATACACAGCACACATACATATACACATACACATAGCATGCACACATTCACACACACAAGGTATAGAGCTCAGGAAGGCCAGATTGAGCTACATAACAAGACCCTGTCTTTTTTTTTTTAATTAATAATAATTCTAGTA
Organism: Acomys minous; assembly: GCF_964271855.1. Lineage (NCBI taxonomy): Eukaryota > Metazoa > Chordata > Mammalia > Rodentia > Muridae > Acomys > Acomys minous. The sequence goes on along the minus strand of NC_140498.1, from coordinate 90,845,284 downwards.
ATAATGCTTAACTGAGCCAAATGGAAGATCAGGAGGCTATGGACCAAGGCCACTGAAGTATCACTTTCGGCCCAGCGTGCAGCTGGCATAAATGATGTACACCACCGAGGTGATTTAATGATGTCACCAACCTTGAGTGCCAAGAAAGGAAACCCCCCTGACTCACTCAGCGGGAAGCTCTGTTTGGCAGAAGACTAAGTAAGCCAGCTTGTGTTCAGCTCCCAGAGTCTAGAACGCTTGTGTGCGGCATCCAGGTGGACAGCGGGTACCACTTATTCTAGGGACCCCAGAGGCAAGGCTGCAGTCTTTGCAGTGCCCAACCTAGTAAACTCGGACCTAGTAGATTCTCGTTCTTTCTCCCTCCATCCCTTCTGCCCTCCCTCCTTCTATCTTCCCTCCCTCCTCCTCTCTTCCCTCCCTCCTTCTCTCTTCACTCCCTCCTTCTCTCTTCCCTCCCTCCTTCTCTCTTCCCTCCCTCCTCCTCTCTTCCCTCCCTCCTCCTCCTTCCCTCCCTCCTTCTATCTTCCCTCCCTCCTTCTCTTCTTCCCTCCCTCCTCCTCTCTTCCCTCCCTCCTTCTCTCTTCCCTCCCTCCTCCTCTCTTCCCTCCCTCCTCCTCTCTTCCCTCCCTCCTTCTATCTTCCCTCCCTCCTTCTCTCTTCCCTCCCTCCTTCTCTCTTCCCTCCCTCCTTCCTCTCTTCCCTCCCTCCTTCTCTCTTCCCTCCCTCCTTCTCTCTTCCCTCCCTCCTTCTCTCTTCCCTCCCTCCTCTCTCTTCCCTCCCTCCTCCCTCTCTTCCCTCCCCCTTCTCTCTTCCCTCCCTCCTCCTCTCTTCCCTCCCTCCTCCTCTCTTCCCTCCCTCCTTCTCTCTTCCCTCCCTCCTCCTCTCTTCCCTCCCTCCTCTCTCTCCCTCCCTCCTTCTCTCTTCCCTCCCTCCTTCTCTCTTTCCCTCCCTCCTTCTCTCTTCCCTCCCTCCTTCTCTCTTCCCTCCCTCCTCCTCTCTTCCCTCCCTCCTTCTCTCTTCCCTCCCTCCTTCTCTCTTCCTCCCTCCTTCTCTCTTCCCTCCCTCCTCCTCTCTTCCCTCCCTCCTTCTCTCTTCCCTCCCTCCTCCTCTCTTCCCTCCCTCCTTCTCTCTTCCCTCCCTCCTCCTCTCTTCCCTCCTCCTCCTCTCTTCCCTCCCTCCTTCTCTCTTCCCTCCCCCTTCTTCTCTCTTCCCTCCCTCCTCCTCTCTTCCCTCCCCTCTCTCTTCCCTCCCTCCTCCTCTCTTCCCTCCCTCCTTCTCTCTTCCTCCCCTCCTTCTTTCTTCCCTCCCTCCTCCTCTCTTCCCTCCCTCCTTCTCTCTTCCCTCCCTCTCCTCTCTTCCCTCCCTCCTCCTCTCTTCCCTCCCTCCTTCTCTCTTCCCTCCCTCCTTCTCTCTTCCCTCCCTCCTCCTCTCTTCCTCCCTCCCCTCTCTTCCCTCCCTCCTTCTCTCTTTCCTCCCTCCTTCTCTCTTCCCTCCCTCCTCCTCTCTTCCCTCCCTCCTTCTCTCTTCCCTCCCTCCTCCTCTCTTCCCTCCCTCCTTCTCTCTTCCCTCCTCCTCCTCTCTTCCCTCCCTCCTTCTCTCTTCCCTCCCTCCTTCTCTCTTCCCTCCCTCCTTCCTCTCTTCCCTCCCTCCTCTCTCTTCCCTCCCTCCTTCTCTCTTCCCTCCCTCCTTCCTCTCTTCCCTCCCTCCTTCTCTCTTCCCTCCCTCCTTCTCTCTTCCCTCCCTCCTTCTCTCTTCCCTCCCTCCTTCTCTCTTCCCTCCCTCCTTCTCTCTTCCCCTCCCTCCTTCTCTCTTCCCTCCCTCCTCCTCTCTTCCCTCCCTCCTTCTCTCTTCCCTCCCTCCTTCTCTCTTCCCCTCCCTCCTTCCTCTCTCCCTCCCTCCTTCACTCTCCCTCCCTCCTTCTC